>NC_056748.1:588243112-588560612 GCF_019279795.1 Protopterus annectens
TGTGAAAGATCCCATGCTATATATAAATTTTGTCTGAGGCATTTTCTCATGCAATATAATGGGATAATTTAGTTTTAGTGCCCCTGACTGTTAGAATATGGGACATAAAATGTACAGTAGTAATCTGGGTTTATAACATCTTCCAAGTTAGAGAATTTAGTAATAAGATAGTTCAGGCAATGACTCGGCAGTAATGATGCATGCAATCAGCCAGTAAGTATATTGAACCTGTACTTTGTATTTAATGTAATCTTGACAGTGTTTTAGCAGGACATCAAGGTTATAAGTAGGCATATTCTGACTTTGCAAACAATATGCCAACTCCTTTTGCTTTAAGTATGAAGGAGAAAAGGGGTGTCATTATATCACATGCATTTATTTTTTTTTCTCATTATCTGTACAGCCCTTGGTGTAGGTCATGAAGGTAATACAGTGCTCAGGTTAACTCCTAAGTTTTTTGTTGGTTGTTTAATTCCACTTTGTTATTATGAGGGGCCATTGTATTTATAGGTTAATATCTGTGGCACCAAATAGCATAAATTTGTTTTTGTTGTTTATTACATGAGGTAGCAGCACTATGTTAGTAGACAGGACAGGAATACATGCATGTACTTGTGTATATGTGTATGTATGTATATCTATATCTATTTGTCTATCTATCCATCAGTCTGTCTATCCAAATCTAGGACTTGGAATATTGATAGTACCTAATCTTGCAGAAAGATATGAAAATGTTTAAATATTTCTACAGTAGCCAAGCATCAGTAAGGCATATGGTGGTGGCATAAAGTCTAACTACTCACAATATACTTATACTTTTTCATAGTGGACATGACAGTGGTGGGTGTCATACTTTTTGTGACATAAAAGTTGCTATAGCCTCATCCATCCCCCATGCTTGACATAACCTGACTGGGCCTTACCTGCCTGTATGTATTCTTGCCTGCCTCTTTACTTATCTTAAGCATTCTCAGCAGTGGTGCAATTTGACTTTATATTTCACAAACATATCTTTATCTGAATTCCAGACAGACAAGCCTTTGGTTAGTCAAAGGTACAGGCTGCCATATGAATATGTAACATGTTCAAGAATCCAGCTTAAGAGCTTCTTCCTCTGCAGTATCTAGGAGTAAGCATCATATTGCCTTGAAATTAAGACTGTTATTTGCTTGCTTTGACAATACAAGAAGGCCTAGCAAAGGAAGTGTGGGGTAATATGGTAGCTGCTAGAGGAGTGATGCATATTGGGAATGAATGGGTACATATCCACTCAGTTTTTGCTAAATTCCATATTTGAATGATTTTAAGCTGCACATTTTATCCAGCTTTTTAGTTCTGTTTAAATACTGCTATTAGTGAGTCTTGTGTGTACTGCCATTCCAAATAGTGTACTCCCTCAGAGGCTTCTTAATTCTAGTTAGGTGGGTGTCTGTTTTACATGCAATGGCAACAATAATCACTAGCCTATTTTTGGGGTTGCTAGGTTATAATGTCTGCCTTATGGAGTTTTGATTCTGTCTAGTTCAGTGTCCAGACCAGGTATTTTCTTGTTGTGGACTCTGCCCACTAAAGTGGTATGGTGACTTCATGTGTTTAGTTTACTATGATCAGTCAGTGTGAGGTCTATATAATTTATGTGCATGAAATGGGGTTCTGATTTTATTCAGTTTAGCTGAAGCTTTAAAGGTGTAGCATTCAGAACCATATGTAGTAGATGGGTGAGTGTGTGTGTGAGCGTGCGCATGTGCTCACAGGGTGGGGATTATGCTGAGAGATCAGCCTCCATATTCAGGATACACTTAAACTTTTTGCTGATTACTAAGGTCATGTCTAAAACAAATTATTTCCTTTGAATACAATATGCCCATGGTTCTCATTAGTGAGTGCCACTGTGGAATAGGTCTGGTAAATGTCATCTGCAGAATGCTGCAGAACCTCATAGTTTGCGTATGGGCAGAGATTTGAACCGATGCATATTCATGACAGTTTGTGGTCCCCTCTACTTTGTATTAATTCACTAACTTTATATTACACGGCATCTGTTTGCAGGGATATAACTTGCCTTTATTTTTAATGTTTAATCAGTGAGTGTTTTTCCCTTCTTTTTTTGAAAGTAGATGAAAATTATATACATTTATCATCTTCAGAAAGATAATTCTAGCCTGTGAAGTATAATTAAAATGCAGCATTCACTTAAGATTTTTTTGGGGGTGTTATAGACCTGTCAATGTTGTGCCCACTCAAAACCTATGAATATATGACATCTCTAGTAGCTGCATGCACAGACATAATTATTCTGGTCTAGGCAAGCAAGAAGTAAAATGGCAAATTACAAAAGTCTCAAGTTTTAAGGGCTTATCAGGTACACTTTATATAAGGTAATAGCATTTTGTTTATATTTAGTCTGTTATCACTATCAGCAATTTTTCTGTTATAATTTGAAATTGCAATTGTAAAGGACAAAATAGTGCAATTGTAAAGGACAAAATAGTACATAAATTGACAAAACTGAAAATTATTTTATGATAACTGGTGAAAGTAGCCAAATAAAGGGAAACTAACATGGTGATGGCTGGTTTCCTAACACATAGACCTCCAGTGTTGCCCTATTTTATCAGTTATTTTCAAAATAATAGCTGTAAGGATTTACAAATATAATCAGAGTTACAAAGGCACTGTAGTTCCTCTCGGTAGAATATACTCATTGCAAAGTGACTGTCTGACCCTGTATTCAACCTCATTCTCTATAATATCGCTTAAATTATCCTAACTGCAATTGTGCACCTATAGTTTTTCATTATCTACTGACTGACTGTTTATTTGTGTACTCCTATTAAAACTCTGTTTAATCTAAATGTGGCACACAATGTATTCATTTTGTTAAATTTCCCTACTCTTTACTATCTGCGCAAGTGACAGAACCAATTTGTCCATTGTATCCAGTTTAAACATATTGATAATATTTATTATTATTGAATGTATGTGATTTCTAACATTACCCATATACATATATTTCAAAAGCACTGAATATTTAGTAATAATGAGTCTAACTTCTGCCAGTAGGTTCGATATCCTTGATTAGAAATCTTTCCTGATGCTGGGAATTTTACACCCAGCAGGCTACAAATTCCCATTAAGATGTGTACCATTTTGAGAAAGGACACCTAGGAAGGTCACTGCACTTGAGAAAGCCAAAGAAACAACTGTCTGGCCAGTAGGATACTCAGCCCTGTACTCGTATAGCAGCATACTTTACCCTGCTCTCTACTGTACTAACCTTTAAGATTGTACATATACTCACTTGATCTGAGGGGGCACTTGTAAAATGTTTTCATGCCAAAGTATGAAGGTGTAAAAGTCTTACTCTAGCCTCTAGTCACCTTGGTAGCCCCACCCTAAGCATATTACATCTGTGTATCTTTCTCTAACCCTCATGTCTAGTAGTCATTTAGTAAATATATCATCCAGTCAAAATTCAGAAATGAAACAGTGGAAGAAATTCCTTCCTCTACAGCCTTTAACCCGTTACTTTGGTACCAGTGTTTATTTTCGGTACATTCAGATCACAAATAGCTTAGAATCCTAATATCTGAAATCTTCAACAAAATATTGGTCTGACTTTTATTCAGTCTATCAGCTGTGCATTTTGTGTTATAATTTATCATAATAAAAAAACTTGTAGGTGAATACCAGGGTAACTGCCTTGAAGAGCCATTTTAAATCTTGCCAATACCCCTAGATCAGACTCAAACCCTGTACCTTGCACATATAATGAGGCAAAGACATTCACCATTCTACCAAACCCTTTGATTAGTAAATAGGCTATACTGAGATTTGAACCCATACACATTCATGAAACATTTACATTGCTTAACCATTGGAGCTAATGGGCATTTAGTCCACTCATCTCAACTATTTGGACCTATCTCACTTACGCTGTCCTAGTGATATGAACCCAGCCCAGGCCCAGCAAATCTGCCTAAACCCTCCTCAACTACAGTGGAAACAAGGAAAATGCCAACAGACTTAAAATTGTACATATTAATGTGAAAAAGTGTTGAAAAAAATCTTATTTTATAGCTGGATTGCTCTGTATTACCAATAGCTCCTTTTTACCTCCAACTTTGAAGAAGCCATTCTACTCCAACAGTTCTGTTACCCATGTCTACTGTGATATTTGTAGACAAGACAGAATATACAAAGGCACAGAGGGTGTAGAGTTATTTATTAAAGTAACCTAAAATACTTTTGTCTCCTGCAATCTAATCATCGTTTTTTAAGAACTCCTCCACTGTACTCCATGATAAGGTCAGTGATATTAAACTCCTCACTGTTGTCCATATATACATTCCATCAAGGAAAAAAAGTCTCGCTGAGTAAGCCGTTCATTGCCTAATCTTGAATCTAAACTCTCATGTCGTAATCCTTAGAGATATCACTACTGAGTGCTACTTATTACTAAATCACATATAAATCTTTATTTACATTTCTGAGGTCTCTCTCAGCTTCTTCAAAATCTATCTGATCTGACAAACACAGTGTCTGGTAAAGGTTATGCATCTTGATCTTGGTTTCCAAACATCATAATAACTCCCAAAAAGTTGTTTGCGTGACCATTTTAGCAATCCTCCTTCAATCTTTGCCATATAGACTCCCACAAAAATGTACAAAATTAATGTTTCTCTGCTCTCATAACATCACAGAATTGACAATTATACCCTTTCCCAGTTATTAATCAGTGGCCAGTGATCTCCTTTACACTGTTTTCTACTGATGCATCCTGCTTTAACCAGTTTTTTATCCATCATTAATAATTTTACACTCATTGGTAAAATCAAAAATGTATTTTTGCATCATTACTGGCATAAATTACCCCATAAATTAAGACACTCGGGGCCAATTTGGGATTCATATCACAAATCCTGTGACTTTGGCGATCTTAAGAAATTTTTATCTTAGCATGACATAAAAATGCCATCCTGTCTAGCAAAATGCTTATTTCATTTCATTGAATATTTAAAAACAACATGTACATAATCCTTAATAATTGATTGAACATGTTCAGCCTGGTTATTCATAGATCCCACTCCTTTCCTGCAGTTGAATGATGTCACAATAGATTGAAAGTGTTATAATCACTTCTCAGTTCTGGAAAAATGCTTATATCTCATTCAATTCCAGCAATAGCATATAGCCTGAACAATATAAACATCCTACTTTTTCTGTCTTAACAGTTCTCGTCTCTTTTGTCTATAAACCTTTTAACAAATTCAGGTCAGGGTTTCCAATGATTCATAACCTGTGTTCAGGATTTTGAAGATTACTGCTCCTGCCATTGCCTATCCATTCTCAATCTTCATTGATAATTACAACATGGACGGTATTATGTCCCTTTGCTTGAAGCATTTTCTTGTTTTCCTGCATATGTGCTTCTTCCACTTCAGAAACTCTGACTGGTATTACTGATGGACTCTAATCATCTATACTTTATACTTTATAAGGGATAGGGCAGTTATAAGAGAGTGTAGTGGGGTGTGTGTGTGTGTGTTTGTGTGTGTGAGCATGGTGAAGGCTGCCATGACACCAGATGGACTTTTTAAATATTATTGTAATTCATAAACAGATAATAGAGCAACAGGTTTTTGAGTTGTGTTACATTTTATGAACTATAAGAAGAATGGAACTCTAGTGTCTAGTATTACTGACTGACTGTAATCATCCATGATTTATGATGGACAGGTAGAAAATAATGCAACATCAGGGACATTATGTAAACGTAGGAATAATTGAGAGATATGGGAAAGTTTGTGCGTGTCTGTCTGTGTGTGTACGTTTGAATTTGTAAGAAAATGATCGAAGGGATCCAGAGGTAATGTGATGTATAGTCTGCTAATATTGATAACTGCAGAAAAGTGCCAATTGTAATTAGCAGTAATACAACATGATTTAGAGATATCCAAATTAGCCAAAAATGAGGTCTTTCTTCATTATAGCTGAACATGTCTTTGAATCACATTTTCTATGTTGCAGAAACTGCGCCTTTTGGCATAAGCAGTTAGCACCTGTAGTTCTTTATCTCATCTCAATCTTAGTTTGTAGTCCTAAACTATGAGTTATTTGACTTGCCAAAAGCTTGACATGGTGAAACAAACTAATTATCTGAATGCACAGTTAGTGTGGATTAGAAAATGCTCAATCTGATGTCTTTATGTAAAGTTTTTTTACTTCTTCATATTGATTTTTTTATCCAGGATTTATTGTAATCATACAAACCTTACAGTTTTTATTTTATATTGCAAGGAAAGTTCCATCAGTTTTGATGGTTAGCATCAATAAAGTATTCATTTGTATAGAGGAAATGGATATAATTTATAAATAAATCTCCTGAGAAGCTCAACACATGGTTGCTGTAGAGAAGGCAGACATAATTCATATTTGTGTAGCTCTACAATATCCAAACAAAAACTATAAAAAGAGAGCACAGTCTGTCTTGAAGATTTAAAAAAGTGATATCTGTTATAACAGGAGAATTGGATTCTTCTCTGCTTGATGCTTGTCAAGGATTTTGGCAAACAAGGATAGATGAGAAAAGCTCTAAGCAGCTTACTTTCAATCTTATAGGAAGATACAAGTTTTTAAGGTTTCCAATTCATATTTTGTCATCATCTGAAATGTTCCAGAGATGATGATATAGCTATTGACATACTGATGTAGGTTCAAACCCGAAAATGCATGACTTGGAATGAGCTAAAGCAGCTGAGACAAAATAACATCAAGCTAAACAAAAGTACAAAATTAAAATTACAGTGCATGTGACATAGCTTAAAACCATCCATCCGTTTTCCAATAACCTGCTTTATTCTTCATGTGGTTGCTGGGATGGTAGAGCCTATCTTGGTAGCCAGTGGCAATGAAACCTCTTCTGATGCATGTTTGCTATTGAAAATAATGGAACATGATAATGAAAAATAAAAGTAAAGAACAAAACAGATTTGAAACAGTTCAGTGATAAGTATAACATCCATACAGAAGCATTTTGATATGAATAGGTCAGTAACATTACAAGCAAACCCTAGTCAAAATGGTATTTTTCCAGAGATTTTTCAAAAAAAAAAAAATGAAAAGAATTTGCATTTAGATCAATGGTCTATATGGAATGCTGAAGAATATATACTCAGATAAAAATAAGATGCTATCTGTATTGTATGGCTGTCCAAGTATCCAAGAATATTTTTATGGAAAATCTTTATCAACAGTTCATAAACCTTGTGCAAGGCTTCACAAAACCTGTAAATAATATTATTGAAAATGCAAAAGTATGATTAGATTGTGAAATGTAAACTAGGAACAGAAATGCAAGTGATGTATATAATTTGAGTAACTCGTATCAGTAAGACCAACATGATTTACTTGTAGGAAGGAGTGGAAATAAGATGGACAATTCCAGAATTGTTGTTAACTATAACACAGTTTAAGGAGGTTCAGTAGTATACTCGAGTGATATGACAAGGAGGAGACTTCAAGGTGTGACAGTGAATGGTGGCCAGATCATATGTCAGTGCTACATTAGAGGGTCAAGTTTACTTTTGATTTAAAGGAGAAATAAGCCAATACAATTTCTGAAGTTTAAAATAAACATAGTAGTACTGACTAATCATTCAAAGAAACATGTTTCCCGAATACTTGAGTCACATTTAGGAAATATGAACTGTAAAGATGGAACATTTGATTTTATTATATTGGCAGAGCATACTGATACAAATTAAGATGGAGTATCAAGATGGTTGTGAGTGCAGTAAATATTTTAGTAATTATCCAAAAGAGGAGAAGATTCCTGGCTCACTGGTGGGAAAAGCATGGAATAAGGGTGGAACACATTTGATCTGAAGTTGTCTTCATTTGCTCTTCAACCTGTGGGTTCCCGGATCCGGCATGGATCCGACTCGCCCGCATATCCAGCATCTGATTTGAGCTGTAAGCACCTCCCCTACCCATAATGCCCCTGTCTCCTTTCTCCCTTTAGATCTTGTTTGCCATGCTTCTCTCCACATAGCGATCTGAGCTCTTTGCTGTTAATTATTGGGTAAGTGTTAATATTTGACCTTTTTTCCCCCTTTCCTAGTCTTTTCTAACATCTACCACCCCTTGCGCTTCTGCATCAGTTCCAAAAAAAAAAAAAAAAAAAACCTCTCTAACTTCTGTTGTGAGTGTATGTGTTGTGCTGGGCCTTAGTTTGGATGATGGCTGACCCTTCCAAACCAGGCTTCAGAAAATGTACAGAATGTGGCCACAAGATCTCTCCAGCTCATGGCCACACTGCATGTGTAGTTTGTCTTGGGGCGGCCTACCTGCAAACCTCCTGTTCCATCTGTGCCGGGTTTAATCCCTGGGCACTGATGGACAGGAGGAACAAACTAATCCTTAAGGGCCTACTTCCTACTTCTTCTACCGGGACTGAGGACCCTTCCATCCTTGCTCTTGCATCTGTCTCCGACCTGGCCTCTGGGACTCAAACTCCCTCTAAGAGGACTGGGGATGGAGACAAATCTTCTAAGCCATGGGATAGGCCCAAGAAGTGATTCCCAGATCGCTTAGCTTCTACTGGCCCCCCAGCTAAAGTTAGGTTGGCTCTGAGGCTAGAGTCTCCCTAACTCCATTCCCCTTGGTTCTCTCCAGAGCTGGAGGTGCTCTGGACCTGGTCACTGGCTTAGGTCTCTCCTCATTGCCCCTCTAGGCCGGTGTACGTGACCTGTTCTTGTTGCTCCACTCAGAGTCTTAGTGAAGTGGAGATGGATAGGATGATGCAGAAGTTCATCCACGCATATACAGATGGGAGACTTGTCTGCCCTCTCTCCCTTCGGAGCGGGGAGCATGCAGTCTGTTTTCACCCCCCATTTGCTCCTTCTCCAATCTGACTTCTGGTTTCAGAGCCCTTGGATCTGAGAATACACTGCATCAAGGGGCCGGCTTCGATGGTATCTTGTACCTCAACGTCAGCCATTGGCTTGAATGGGTCATTTCTGACGAGCTCAGATCTGACTTGGATCTTGAAGCTGTAGCCTCAGCGTCAGATCTGAGGGGGTGCCATTAGCTCTGAGTTTGTCGGAGCAGTGTCTTCCTCCTTTGTATCTCTGTGCCTGGAGGTTTGGCTCTGACTCCCCTGTCAGGGCAGAGGATTGCGGCTTATCCTAGTATCCTTTCTCAGGAGGTCCATTCCCCTTCAGCCTTCGACATGGTGGAGTGGGTACTCTCGATTTTTATGAAACCCTTGACAGTCTCATTCTCCGACTCTGCCCAGGCTCCCTCTGTTTCTGACATGGATCCAGCCATTCTGCCATCTTCGGGACAGCCTGCTACCTCTTTGCCCCAGGGTGCTGCTCCTTGGGAACAGTGAGATGTTGGCGATTTCTCCTCAGAGACCCCCACTAAGGAGATCCCTCACAAACATACATGCAAAAGGAGGCACTTAGACTCCCCACTGGAGTCCCTTACGAAGACACCTGTTTGGAGCAAGGGGAAGGTTCCCCTAGGTCACGCACCCGAGGATGTCTCCTTTGCCAGAGTGGGAGGGTGGTCTGCCCCAAAACCTACCCCAGATGAATCTGTGTTCCTGGCGGAATTTGATGCAGGAACCTCTACTTCCTGGTTGTCTCCTCCCATGGATCCTTTAGTGGATCTCATGATATTTGTGGTGTGGAAGGAACCAGACATGGTGGAGCCCATTCCCAAATGCCTGGACAAGGTTTTGAGCCTCCTCCCTTTGGACAGGTCTCATTGGAATAAGGGATCCTTGGTTGATGCCATGGTGGTGGCAGCTGCCACCCAGGAAAGCTCTATGGTCCACACTCTTGACTCAGAGTCAAGGATGATGGACAGTTTTGGGAAGTGGGTGTTCACTTCAGCCATCTTTTCTGTATGGGCACTGAATTACATGGCACATGTAATTCGGCTGCAGCGAGACCTGGTGAAGGAGATCGCTGAGTCAACCCCTGGGTCCATGTCAGTGGAGAACAAGGTATTTTACAGTCATATAGCCACCCTGAAATCAGTTGCTAACACCTCTATGCATCTCCTCTCCTATGCAACCGAGGGTGCCGCTAGAGCTGCTGGTACAGCCATTGCCATGAGGCATCATGCCTGGATATGGCTCTGTGCATTTTTGAACCCTTTGAGGTGTTTTTTACGAATGCCCTGTATGACGGTTCCTCCCTTTTTGGGAAGTCACTATGCAACACCTTAGTTCAGAGTGAGAAGGATGGGAAGACTTTGTCTGCCATTGGGATCCACTTTTTGGGCTCCTCAATGATCCTTCTGCAGGAATCCGTGAGGGACCAAGAAGATGTGGTTCCAGAAGTCTCTACGTTTTCTCCAGGACACTCAAAACTCAGCTTCCCCCATGAGCAAAGGGGGATTTGATAGATACCGCCCTAGAGGCCGAGGGGGGTCTGAGGAATCAATGGTCTCAAGACCTTTTCTTGGAGAGACCCTCACAGCAACCCTGAAGGGTTGCTCAGCTGCTCATCTCTGGAGGCAGTCAGGAGCCATCTCTTGCTACACCTAATGGTGTGGGTGTTGCAAATTATCCAGAGGCTATTCAGTCCCCTTTCTCGAACCATCTCCATTGGCCAAACACCTCCCAGATGTTCCACCCATGCACAGGGAGGATGCAGCACTGGAAATTGCAAAGCTGCTAAGAAAGCAAGTTGTCCAACCCATCCCCCAAGACCACTCCAGATTAGGCATTTATTCCAGGTTCTTTTTGGTGCCAAAGAAGACGGGGGACCCAAGACCCATTCTGGATCTCTCCATCTTGAACCTGTCAGTGGCCAAGATGAAGTTCCGGATGGTCTCTCTTCAGTCTATCCTGCCCTTCCTGCAGGTGAATGATTGGATGTGCTCGATCGACCTCCAGGATGCATACTATCACATCAAGGTGGACATACGCTTCCCGAGGTTTCTCTGCATCTGGCTAGGGGCCAGTCATTACCAGTTCAGAGCATTTCCCTTTGGTCTCACCCCTGCCCCCAGGGTGTTCAAAGTGATGTCAGTAGTAGCGGCTCACCCAAGACTCCAGGGCATACAGGTCTTCCCCTACCTGGACGATTGGTTCCTCACTGCCCCTTCCAGGCTTCAATTTTGTAAAGCAAGGGATTCCTTTCTTCTTCTAGCCCAGCAGTTAGGCATTACCATCAACCTCAACAAGTTATCTCTGGCTGTGGTTCAAGCATTAGACTTTATTGGGGCTTGACTGGACACAATTCTGACCAAAGTCTTTCTGACTCTGGACAGGAATGGTCTATGAAGCTACATGTTCTTTGCATCCTTCAAACTCAGTCATCGACAGCAGAAATAGTATTACGGGTGTTGGGGTCCAAGGCGGCCATGATTAATCTCTTGCCTATGGTGCGCTTTCACATGCGAGTCCTTCAGTGGATCCTTGTAGTACAATGGTCTCTGTTAGATTTCCCATTGACTAACTCTGTTTGAATCTCTTGAGTGTGCAGGGACTCTCTTCTGTGGTGGATTCATTCCTCGGAACTTGTTTGGGGTCGTCCTTTTCTTCCACCTTTCCCCATGGCCACAGTGACCACAGACACCTCCTTGCTAGGGTGTGGGGGGGGAGACTGCTCAGAAAGGACAGCCCAATGTCCGAGGTCCTCCTATGAGACCACATTGCATATCAACTTCCTGGAGATGAGGGTGGTGCTTCTAGCATTGCAGGCTCTCCATGCCCATCTTCCCCCAGGAATGATTGTTATCCAGACAAACAATATGTCAGTGATCTTGTACATCAACAAGCAGCATGGAACCCGATCTTAACCCCTATGTTGTGAAGCCATGAGAGTATGGGAGTGGGTGATCTCCACTAGCCATTTACTGGTAGCACTGCACATTCCGGGGAGGTCCATCATTCTAGTGGACAGGCTCAGCAGGTTTATTCTGATGCCTTACAAGTGATCTCTGAATCCTTCAGTAGCAGAACAGATGTTTAACAGGTGGGATCAGCCTTGCTGCGATCTTGTCGCCTCTCCTTCCAATGTAAAATGCAGCGAGTTCTTCACTCTGAACCTCCCCGCAGGGGGAAGCCCTCGGAGATGCTCTGGTTCATGCTTGCCCCCCCCCCCCCCCCCACAGCTTCTGTATGCTTATTCTCCTCTTCACTTAATACCAAAATTCCTTCAGAAAGCTTGCAGGCTAGGGAGCCTAGTTATCATCATTGCCCCATTTTGGCCTCGGCAATTCTGGCTTTCCTCTCTATGGTCTCATCTGGTGGCTCCACAATGGACATCGGATCTAGTTCCAGATCTCATCTCTCACCCCTCAGGGATTCTCCATCCAGACCTGGACAGTCTGAAACTCACTGCTTGGCTGCTCCAGTTCCCCTGATTGTTAGGACTCCTGGTTTATCTTCTCCTGTCAAAAGGATACTGGTGGCAACTCATAAGTCTTTCACCAGAAAGGTATGTTTCAGCAAATGGAGACGTTTTTTGATTTGAGCTTCTCAGCATGCCTAGATCCTTTCACTGCCCCAGTTTCCATGGTGCTGGAATTTTTACCTGGGATCTTTCAGCAAGGTGCCAGTTTTTCTAAAATCAAGGTTCAACTGGCTGCAATTTCAAATTTTCATGTGGGTGATGATACAGTTTCCTTAGCATCTTCTAAGCTTTGCAAGGTCTTTCACAAAGGCAGCTTTCTTCTTCGACCCCCGGTGGAAGACCCTACACTTTATGTTTGTGCTACAGGCATTAGTTTCATCCCCCCCTTTGAACCCACAGCCTTGGTGGATCTACAATTTTTGTCCTGGAAGACGGTTTCCTTGGTTGCTATTACTTCTGCTAGAAGGGTTTCTGAACTTCAGGCATCGTCGGTCAAACCCCTTTACATGATTTTTCATAAGAACCGGGTGTCCTTGCATAGTAATCCATATTTTCTTCCTAAGGTAGTTTTGGAGACTAACATTAATCAGGTGATTAATCTCCTAGTCTTCTTTCCAAATTTTCAAAACAAGGGAGAATACAAATTGCATTTATTGAATGTGCACAGACAGTTACATTTTTATCTGTATAGGACTAAACCATTTCATAAATCTGACCAACTCTTCATTTCCTACTCAAAACCCTTTTTAGGGAAACCAGTATCTAAAGACACTATTGCCCATTGGATTTCCCATTGGATTTTTCGGGTGTATTCTGCCAGGGGTATTTCCCCGACAGGTCATGTAAAGGCACATTCCACCAGATCTATGGCTACTTCAGTGGCCTTTTGGTCCAGAGTTTCGTTAGACAATATTTTTTCTGCAGCTACTTGGTCCTCATCTCATACCTTCATCTCCCATTATAAATTGGACATTATATCCAGGAATAGGACATCACTTGGCTCTGCCATGCTCTGGAATATCCGTCCATGGGGGCCTCCCAGGTGTTTTAGTAGCTGGGGACTCTGTCCCACAGGTTGAAGACCAAATGAAGACAACAACTTCAGATAAAGAAGTTATGTACTCACCATAACATTCCATCTGAGCTGTTGTTCATTTGTCTTCAACCGTCCCTCCCTCCTTCCCCCTGCCTTGTGTAAACTGTTTGGTCTCACGACTACAGGAGGTGGTTACCACCAGGGTACCTTTCATCCTTCTCCTGGCTCAAGTTTTTTCTGGTATGGACAAGGTGGTATTAGGTCGGCTGTGAATACTAGATAGGGCAGGAAACTTGATCTGAAGGGAGGAAGGAGATGGGGGCATTATGGGTAGGGGAGGATGTTAGAGCTCAGATCAGATGTTGGATATGCAGCAGAGTCAGATCCGGAGGAGACTTCAAGATGTGACAGTGAAGGGTGGTCAGATCATATGTCAGCTCTATGTTAGAGAGTCAGTTTTACTTCTGGTTTAAAAAAGAAATAAGCCAATAAAATTTCTTAAGTTTAAAATAAACATAGTAGCATGGACTAATCATTTAGAGAAAAGTGTTTTCCTGAATACTTGAGTCACATTTAGGAAATATGAACTGTAAAGACAGACCACTTGATTTATTATATTGGCAGAGCAGGCTAATACAAATTAAGATGGAGTATCAAGGTGGTTTGAGTGCAGTAAATATTTTAGTAATTATCCTAAACAGGAGAAGATTCCAGGCTCACCGGGTTAGTAACCATGTACCTGATATGTACAGATTACAACCGAAATGTTCCAGAGGCCATGAAGATAATGGGTAATACAGGTGCTGGTTTTGCTAACACAATTAACTGTGTTTGAGACATGGGGCACCTGATATGTTCAGTGCATATGCAGATGTGGTACTGAAGAGGTTTTAAGAGCAAGTTGAGTTTTAACATATGACATGCAGTCCAAAACTGTCACTGTCCAATGGCCAAGCTGAGAGGAGAGTGCAAAGTGAAAAACCACATGAGGAATGTTCAGAGTATTAACAGTGATGGCTTTGCTGGAATATAAAAATACACCCCTGCAAGATATGCATCTATTGTCAGATACCTATTAATAGGTTTATAAATGAAAGCATAATGCATCTTCCTCCATTTCCTTATTTCAACCTGAAAATATAATTTCACTGAAAAGAGAATGAAAAACAATTGACTACAAAAATTCTGATCAAAGAGCAAGGTGTGTCTTAAAAGAAAGGTGATGGGGTATGAAGTATGATAATGCTCCACAGAAAATCTACTAGAAAGTGCTTGTGAAGAGCAGTTGAGTTGTTTCTTTGTCTTGAGATGGAACATTAAGTTGAAAAAAAGCTAGAAGCATATGTTCATAATGAATATGTACCAAAGAGACTGTTTCAAGTTCTGTAGCTGTGTTCAAGAAGCTTCCAGCAAGAGGTGCACTGAAGAGTGTCCATAAAGATCAGAGTAGGTGACTGCAGAAACATCAAGTGGATAACCCAAGAAAGTCTTGCTCCAGAATATTCTGATAGACTGAATGGAAGTTACTTGTAATTCTTAGCACATCAGTATCAGAACTGCAGACCGTATACTCTCCTAACTATTAATAGTATGGTAGTTTGATCATAAAGCGAGTAGAATACTTATTAGCAAGAGCTGGCACCTTATAAGTTATTTAAGTACTGGTTCACAGGTAATACTGTGGTTTAGGATGCCACTGTGAATTCCAGTGGTGAGGACATAGGACACATGGGTAATTTGGATATTTCTCAAGTGACTAATAATGTTGCTACCTGTGTCTTGGTACATTGTAAGCACATTGCCCATACCGGAAAAATACAGTGAGTATTAGCATGCTCCACACAAGAGAGAACACTGATGACTGTGGAGTGACTGAGGTTCCTTTGAGGGGAATTTACCTATAGTGGCTGCATCCCAGCCACGAAGGATAGTCTGTACAGAAACATTCAAGACTGTGTATTAGTACTGCACTAGATGTGTGTATACTTTCCATTCAGCAGCAACCTCATGTTACTTTTCAGGTCCGCCTCCACAAAACATCCTAAGAAGTCCAGAGGTAAATGAACATCTTGCATGGAGTGTCATCCTAACCCAGTTTGCTACATGTGTGCCATCCAGGAACTGATTACTGGATTTGCATCATGCACAAAAGTGCTGTGCAGCACCATCATGACTGTATATAATTTATAAAGCATCTCTTGGCCATCTCTGTCTGCATTGGCTACTTTCACAGAATGATGCCATACAGCACCTAATTAGCTAGATGTACAAAGGTAGATATGGATGGGCTAGTTAAGAGGCAGCAGCAACTGAAAAAGCTAGTGGCGTGATTCTGCACTGTGGTGCCTCACCGCAAAATGTCCTGAAGAATATAAGGGCACCCTATGGAACACCGTGTGGCATATTATGTCACATCCAGTATATCATCCTATGGAATACCCCATGGATGTTCCAATTATGCCATCAATTAATTACTTTTCCTATCACGATGCCATGTGTGTCCTGTACCTTTCCCTGTGTGTATATACCCTGTTATACTATGCTGTGCTTGCTGTCATCTGTGCAAAGCATTGTTCCTTTTTCTTTCTTTATAATGGTGTTTCACAGTCTGAACAGACCATGCACTGTGAAACATAACATACACTAGTTCTCATGTAGCACCTCCCATTTTATAGACATAACTTTGTTCGGTGTGCTCTGCCCTTGTGTGCTGTCTTGATGCGTAGATTGTCATCATCATTATCACATCCTCCTTTTTTCCAGTGTTCTACATGAAGTCAGGGTGTTGTTTCATCTGTCACCAAATCTCTTGATTAAAAGCTAGTCTTCTACCTTTTTTAGCTGTCATGCTTGACTGTTGCCATCTTCTCTCATGCATTCCTTCCATGTCTTTGCTGGATAACTTGGCTTCCTCTTGCCTTCTTCCCCAAATCTTCTGCTTTCCTGCACATGTGTGAGCCACTGTAATCTGGTCTCTTTGACCTTCTCTGCAATTGGAGCTACTTTGGCTTCTGCCTTGATATTCTCAGTTCTTTGTCTGTCACCCATCTTGGGCACTTCAACTCCATCAGCTCTAGCTTCCTCAACTGCTCTGCCTTCACTGCTCAGGTTTGTGTACCATATAGTAATACTGTTCATGCTACTGTTTTGTACAGCTTACTTTTCAGCTTGTCTGGCATTCTTCTGTCACACACTACCTCTGGCACTCTGTGTCAGTTAGCTGAAGACCCTTTAATTCATGTCATTACCACCTCATTCTGACTTCCATTCTACTCAATCCCACCCCCCATATATTGCAAGCTATTAATCTGTTCCATAATTTTCCCTTTTAACTCTATTTTCAAATTCTTCTGATTTCTTCCATTTACTTCCATGACAAATGTCTAATCTATACTCTGTTTTATCCTACGTGTCTTCAGTTTTACATTCCATTCCCTTATTTGCTGAAGTTCCTGTTCAGATTTGATCGTAATGCCACATCATCTGCATACAGTAACTTTATCTGTCCCCTCTGACCTGATTGCTAATGTAGTCCATCATCAGCATGAACAGCAGTGGGGTGAGATCTGGTCCTTGATACATACCCACTCCCACTGGGAAACCCCCTTTGTGTTCAAACACTGCTTGTACTTGTCATATTGTCCTTGTATCTATGTATCTATATACAATGGCATAGCCTGCACTACTTTTACCAATGCTTTCAGGATTTCAGACCATCTCAAGTCTGCCTAGATAGGCTTTCTTTGATATTGTCATATGCCTTCTTCAAGTCTAGAAATGCCCAGATGGACACTTTCCATATTTCTAGCTTCTCTACTGTCTGTTTCACTGCAAACATTAGGTCAGTATTTCTGTATCCTAATATGAATATATGTCAAGATGCATAGGTCTATACCAGAACTTGTTATCTTGTTATTACTACCGTATCCTGGGCTCTTTCCATTTCTATATTAATTTTGGTCTTTACTATTACTTTTATCCTTCAGTGAAGGTGGCTGTGCTGATGGTGACTAGCATGTACCCAGTTGCTTGCCACAGACCTGACATCCTGCTTTCTAGCAATCATGTTTCAGAGCATGACACATGCAAAAAAGATTTTACTCACCTTGTCCACTGACTACAACACTTCCTCTTTCCAAGGTGTTAAGGTATCTGAAGCAGGCCTTGAGCAGTCCATACAGATACTCCTTTATTACATGGGTCTAACCATGGACAGGATTATGTCCGTATTCTACTAAGGTTCAGGGATATCACACTAGGTATTTCATGCCATGGGTAAAGGGACATTTTGCATCCCCAAACTTAAGAAAATGTTTGAGTGTTAATACCCGAGGTATCCATAGATAAATGTATGCATTCTACACTATGCTTCCTTTACTTGCCAGCAAGATTCTTATTTTGGACAGCTTCCTTCTGGACTAGGTGGTAGAGATTTAAAATGCTGGCATTGTGCATAGTGACAGAAGGTAGTACAAACTAATTCATAAAGATATAATTTGTTCTATGTACCAATTTGCAGTCAAAATTATGAGCAGCCCTTCCATTGATGTAGATATCTGACTGGGATTTGGTGGTGTCTAAATGCAACATTTGTGCAGTCTTTCAATACTCCTGAGTACGTATAAACATGTTGCTAGTTAACCAGCATGCAATATATTTCACTGCATTCCAAAAAATCTTACATGGCTACAGATATATTTTAACACTCCTCCCCATCAAACATAAGTGCATTTATACTATGCAACTAGATTAAGGGACTGCTATGGCTAGAAACTGAAAAAATATTTTTTATTAAGATGAAGTTCTACACACACAAATCATACAAAAAGCACAGTAGCTATGCATTACTATTTATTTATTTCCATTAGGTGGCTGAGATAATCTAATGAAGGAAAATAGCCCATTCTTAGTGGAAGCCCAAAGAGAAAAGCTCCAAAAATACATTTTACATTAACTTAGAAATAAAGTAGAATATAATCACAAAGCAAATGAATGCATACAGCTTGGGTTTTGTAAAACTGTAACATAATTACAATTAAAGCAATGGAATTCTGACAATAGCACACACGTAGCTAGCTGACAAATACAAACATTATAGGTTCATAGGTAAGTACCAGGATAGTTGCCCTTGTGGGCTATTTTAAGCCTAGCCAGTTTCCCTTTTTCAGACCATCAATGAGTATAATGCTACTTGTCACAACTGGAATGACCACCCTCACTAAAAAAAAAAAAAAACTCAAGCGCCTAAACCATAAAAGTATGCAGACCATCTCAAAGCCTTGTCCCTTTTCTTAATATCTTATAGACTACTGAGAAGCAACCTCTGCCTCATGTGTAGAGCTTCAACAGACCTTATTCTGTTAGATGTATTACACATTTGTAAGTCCAGTGGTATTGTAAACACCCACACAAGAAATCTCAATCTGGTCTGGAAAACAAATAGAATATGTTTTAGAAATAGGTATATATAACAGAGAATA
The DNA here is from genome assembly GCF_019279795.1 of Protopterus annectens. Classification (NCBI taxonomy): domain Eukaryota; kingdom Metazoa; phylum Chordata; order Ceratodontiformes; family Protopteridae; genus Protopterus; species Protopterus annectens. Next base: position 588,262,006 of record NC_056748.1, read on the forward strand.
CCACTTCTGTAGAACTATCTTTCACTCCACACAATAGCTTAATAGGTACTTATGAACCTATGTTGTTTGCTCATTATCCTGATTTTACTGAACTATTGTGATTGGTATAGAACAATGAGGAATACCTTATCCTGTGGCTGTTTGTTGGATGGACCAAAACTGAAATACATTACAATGCTATCAGTATATCACAATCAGATATCAGAAGTGTACACAGAAATGGTTATAACTACTGGGTGTGGACAAGGGCAGAGTTGTCTGTGAAGGAAAGTAACTGACTCTCTTGCCCATTTTAAACAATTACTAATCCTGGCTTTGCAAGACTAGTGTGCACTTTCATGAAGTAAGAGGAATACTTTACTATGATTATTGTGTATTTTTATGATGCCAGCTTGGAGTACATTACTATGACCATTGTTATTTTTTTACCTCAGGCAGACATCTGAGGTTTGCATGGCCAGTAAAGTGGCTGTAATAGATGACTACAAAGCCTATATATGGGTAAAGGTGACCTGCATTGCTGTTTTATCACTGAGCTGGCATGGAAAATGTAGTGTCACATAATATGTAGTAAAATTTGTATCTCAGGGTTGTGATTTTGTGTGTAGGTTACTGTGTATCTGAGTAACAAGCTGGCCATAATGTCTATTACTTTACATCACAAACATTAGCATTGTACATGGCAAGTGACTGTCATTTGTTGTCTGACAGGAGCAGAATGTGAGTGAAAGCAACTTCTCTCTGGCACAGTGTTGTGAGTAGCAGCATCATCTCACAGTACTTGGAACTGGGAACTGGTTGCGTTCTTGGCTGTCACTTCTACATATCACCTCCATGACATACCTTTCTCTCTTTCTCTCCATCTCTTTCTGAGTTGTGCTCTGATTTCCCCTAACACTCCAATAGCATGCCATAGGCAAACTGGCATTTATCCACTTTTCCTGTAGTTGAGTTTGCTACTTTCATGAAGTAAGAGGAATACTTTACTATGATTATTGTGTATTTTTATGATGCCAGCTTGGAGTACATTACTATGACCATTGTTATTTTTTTACCTCAGGCAGACATCTGAGGTTTGCATGGCCAGTAAAGTGGCTGTAATAGATGACTACAAAGCCTATATATGGGTAAAGGTGACCTGCATTGCTGTTTTATCACTGAGCTGGCATGGAAAATGTAGTGTCACATAACGTGTAGTAAAATTTGTATCTCAGGGTTGTGATTTTGTGTGTGTGTGTGTGTGTGTGTGTGAGTGTAGGTTACTGTGTATCTGAGTAACAAGCTGGCCATAATGTCTATTACTTTACATCACAAACATTAGCATTGTACATGGCAAGTGACTGTCATTTGTTGTCTGACAGGAGCAGAATGTGAGTGAAAGCAACTTCTCACTGGCACAGTGTTGTGAGTAGCAGCATCATCTCACAGTACTTGGAACTGGGAACTGGTTGCGTTCTTGGCTGTCACTTCTACATATCACCTCCATGACATACCTTTCTCTCTTTCTCTCCATCTCTTTCTGAGTTGTGCTCTGATTTCCCCTAACACTCCAATAGCATGCCATAGGCAAACTGGCATTTATCCACTTTTCCTGTAGTTGAGTTTGCTGCATGTTAGTTTGTCCATGTATATTGTGATACACCTGGTTATCATTGTCAGAATGTGTGTGTGTGTGTGTGTGTGTGTGTGTGTGTACATGCTTTTGTAAAAATCATATCACTGAGTTTTATCTGCTGACTGGGTCTATATTACATAGTCGAAGTTCCGTAACTTTGACTACCATATGTACGAATACATATGTCCGAAGTTATGGAACTTTGATTACGTATAAAAACATAAAAAACAAAGGTAAAAGAAAATAAAAGGTGATATGCAGGGGGTCAAGCCCCCCTGCATCCCCCACCACCTCCGGTCTTTAAAAACACCAACTCCAAGGTCGCAGTGCAGTAAAAGGAAAATTTCCTTTACTGCACTGTAGCGCGACCTCGGAGTTGATATATTTAAGGTGTGGGGGGGCGTTCCCTTTACTGCACTGTAGCATGACCTCGGAGTTGGTATATTTAAAGAGCAGGGGGTGTGGAGGGTGCAGGGGGGCTTTCCCCCTGCATATACCCTTTTATTTTCTTTTTCCTTTTTTTTTAAATTTTTTTATGTATACTCGAAGTTCCGTAACTTCGGACATGTGTGTTCATACATATGTCAGTCGAAGTTACGGAACTTTGACTATGTAATATAGACCCTACCTTATTAGATTTAATGGTTTTAATGGATTCAATTTAATTGATGCTATTAGGATATAAAAGAAGGAGTTGTTAAGTAGTAATTGTTCTGAAGAAGTCTTCAGTGTGGAGACGAAACCTAGGTTAACTTTGTCTGTGTTAGCAATAAACGAGTTCAAGGAAGTTTGGGTTATTGGCGCATTTTTGCCTTTTTCAAGTGGTTTTATGCAATTTGGTCTGTCCCTTCGAGGGCATCCCACCTTATATTTATTTTACCTGGTTTGTCATTGACTGTTTTGGAGTAATATAGACCCTGCTGACTCACACAGTATGGCTGGAGACATGCATACCTCTTCTGGGTAGCACTGAAAAAATATTATCACGTTATGTTTTAAAAATAATGTGCAAAGTAAATCACAAAAAATCCCGATCATCATAGATTCTTGAAACCTGCTTGCTCCCACAATCCAAGCTATATAAAGGGAACTTTGACATAGGTTTAGCAGAGGTCTGTCACCTGAACCCTACCTAGTCTAAAACTGGTCCAGCTCAGAGGTGCACACAGAAGGTTGCTGTAATATTTTAGGTTCCTGTGGAAAGTGTGGTAATTATTTTTTCAACTTTCCTCGCAAACCACAGAGGTATGCACAGAAGGTCAATTTAGGTTGTCAAAGGGTAGTTTAGCACCTAGGAACAACATGGTGAAATACGTTACTCTGATCATGATTTTTTTTTTAACTTTTCTCGCAATTAAACATCGGATGTACATACAGGTGGATAGCTTTTGGATGTCAGACAGAAACAGATTGAAGTATATTTCTCTGTTCTGTTTTTTTTTTTTCAGTTTTATCTCAGCTTGGCTTTTGAGTGTGTGTATATATGAGGTCTACTTCATAACAATGAAATTTCATAATGTTGAATTTCATAACATTGAGACCATAACATCAAAAATTCAAAACACTGAAATCCCAAAACAATGAAAACTCAGAAGATTGAAAGTGTGCGTCATAACATTGAAAACTAGATTGCACAAGTAAATAAGATCCCCTCCACCTGCAACAACAACTAACTAACAAACACACTTTCTACTACATTTCTTCAGGGGAGCAAGCCCCCAGCACCCCCCATGTGGGAGGGCTCTGCCCCCTATACCCCCCGTAAATTAAATATATCAACTCCAAGATCGCACTACAGTGGAAAAAATTTAATTTCCTAACCTGAGGTTAGGAAATTAAATTTTTTCCACTGTAGTGCGATCTTGGAGTTGGTATATTTAATTTACGGGTGTGTGGGGGGTGGAGGGGGGCTGGCCCCCCCTGCAGAAATGTAGTAGAAAGTCTGATTGTTAGGTGGTGGTGTAGGTGGAGGGGATGTTATTTACATATGCATTGTAGTTTTCAATGTTATGAAGCACACTTTCAATGTTCTGAGTTTTAAATGTTTTGGATTTTCAGTGTTTTAGGATTTAGATGTTTTCATAGCTTCATAGGTAGGCACTAGGCTATCGGCCCAATGGATAAGTAAGCCTAGCCAACAAGGTTCCCTGGCTTACGCCACCCAAGAAAGTTAATTTCCTGTGCCCCTGTCGAGCAGAGCCACAGAAGTGATCCCCGGGGTGTATTTTCTATTTCCTATCCACTCATCAAGATTTTTCTTGAAGAGTGCTAATGAGGAACTTTGCTTGACATAGATGGGTAGCTTGTTCCAGAGTATAGGAAGTCTCTGGGACTGGAAGCTATCCCTCCAGCATGTCCTGTTGATTGTGATGACAAGGTTTAGGTCCCTAAAGCATGTATGTCGGAGGGATTGGGATTTCTTTAGGTGTAGCATGCCTAACAGCTCTGGGTTTAACATAGCTTTATATGTTAGGCAGAGATCTCCTCAGAGTAGGCAATATGCTGCAGAGTAAAGCTGGAGTTTTTTGAGACGGTCAGTGTAGGGCATCTGTTTGAGGCCAGCAATCCTCTTTGTGAGGTACTTCTGTGGCCTTTCCAGCTGCTGCAGATGTCTTGTGAGGTACATTCCAAAAGGAACATTGTATTCTCTAATGGGTCTGAGTGCTGAGTAGAGGGGAACAATGACCTCTTTTTTTCTGGATGAGAACCCTTTTGTGATGAGGTGTGCCACATAGAAGGATTTCTTGACTACTGTGGTGATGTGATTATCAAAGGCGAGACTACTGTCCACCTGGGTCCCAAGGTCTCTTATCACACATTTGGCATTAAGTAGACTGCCATTTATGTAGTAGTTTATGGGTACAGAGTTTTTACCAAAGAGGATGACAATGCTCTTTATGGCATTGAGCTTGAGGCCATTCCTCTGAACCAGGCATCTGTCTCAGTGAGGCCCTTCTGTAGGATGTCCACATCACTTGGGGACTCGACTATGGCCCCTAGTTTGCAGTCATCTGCGAACTTTATTAGCCAGAAGCCTTCTGTGTTAGCCTGTACTTCAGAGAAGTAGATACCAAACAGGAGAGGTCCCAGGACTGAACCCTGTGGTACTCCACTTGTCACTGGTTTGAAGTCAGATTTGGAATCTGCAACTTTTACAGTGTGGGTTCTGTCAGTGTGCCAGTTGGCAACCCATCTTGTGATGTAGGGATTTATACCTAGTTTAGTGAGTTTAGCTATAATTCCAGAATGGGGGATAGTGTCGAAAGCCTTGGTGAGATCAGGATAGGCTGTGTGAACCACCTTACCTTCGTCTATGGCTTTGGTGATTGCCTCAGAGAAGTCGATCAGGTTCAGAAGGCATGATCTGCCTTTCACAAACCTGAACTGGGTGGAGTCCAGAGTTTAGAGGTTACCGGTGTCTTTGTTTATGAGTTCCATGATGATATGTTCCATGGCCTTGCAGACCAGCCTCATCAGGCTAATAGGGTGATAGTTCCCAGGATCAGTGGTTGCTCCCCCTTTGCGGAGTGGGATAACTGTTGCTGTGTACCATTCAGTGGGTACAAAGCCTGATGTGAGACTATGATTGAACATGTTGCTTAGGTGGGGAGCCAGTTCGTTCTGAAGTTCATGTAAAACACAGCCTGTGATGTTGTCTGGTCCCATGGATGCTGTGTTTTTGGTTTTAGAGAGTGCAGCTTTTACCTGCATAGATGTGATTACAGGAACTCTGCATTCTTCCTGCATAGATATGGGCTCTTTAGGGGGTGAGAGGGGTGTAAAGTTAGCACTGAACCTATCTGCCAGGGTGTTGGCAATATCAGTTTGTTCTGTAATTTTTGTGCCATTATACTGCAACTCAGATCAGATCTGGGTGTTGCCATTGAGATTCTTGACATAGCTATAGAATGCTTTGTGGTTGCCCTTAGAATCAGTGGCGATTTTCTTTTCGTGGTTGGCTTTGGAGGATCTTATAAGAAGTCTCAGCTTCTTACTGAGGCTGACCAGGGAGCTCCTCCACTCATGGTATTTTACTCTCTTTTGCAACAGTTTCTTCCTTCTGTTGTAGAGTTTGTTTATGGTAGGGGACTACCAGATTGGCTTCCTTTTTTTGGAGGATAGTATCTTGGTTCTGTTTGGGATAGCATGATCCATGCACTCGTGTAAAGGCTTATAGAGTGCATTTGTGTAGGATTCAGCAGTCGTAACTGCATTGTCCATCTGCATGGGTGTCATGAAGTTTGCTACTTCTGTCTTAAGAAGCATGGAGACATTTTTTACTATGTTTTCCTTAATGGTGGGTGGGGGCAGAATGCGGATATCAAGGGTGATTAGTTTATGGTCGGATCTGACCAACGAAGAGTTGACTTCAGGTGTGGAATACCTGTCACTCATGTTGGTAATGACTAGGATATTGTTGCCCCTGGTGGGGGTGTGGATAAGTTGATCCAGAGCATTAAAATTTATGAATTCCAGAAAGCATTGAGCAAAAGAGTTGGTCCATGAGTAGTTTTCCCAGTTAATGGTGGGGTAGTTGAAATCGCCCATTATTAGGGTGTTTGTTTGAACAGTAATATTTTCCAGTATATCAAGAAAAGAGGAGTGGGAATCCTGGAGCATGGTGGGGGATCTGTAGCAAGCTACAATTTGGATTGCAGTTTTGCCCAGAGTTAATTGCACTTGGATAACCTCGGATGTATTATGCTGCACAACTAGCCTGGAGGTGTGGATATCCTTAATGAATATGGACACACCTCCGCCTTTGGTGTTCCGGTCCAGGTTAGATGGCCTAAAAGTGTGGTATGAGTTATAACCTGGTAATGCAGGGGTGCTCTCTAGAGCCTTGAACCAGGTCTCAGTCACTGCACAGATATCGATGTTCTCCATTTTAAGGAGTGCCTCGAGTGAGTGCATTTTGAGATTTAGACTTCTAGCATTGAGTAGCATTACTCACAGTTTTTGCTTGCCTGTTCCTGTTACGGTGGTGAATTTGTCATTTGAACAGTGCCTAAAAAAGGCACTATAGGGGTGGCAAGACCCTTAGCCAGTATCCGGAATCCCAGGGTGACAGGTGCAGGCCCTCTCTGGCAAAGCATCATGGTCTTTTGACCATGACATCCCAGGCAGACAGATACTGGATCCCCTTAGGATAGCACCAGAAGCTTAGCCAATTGTTAAAGTCAATCATTTTGTCCTTGTACTGCGGTATCATTCTGGGCAATGGCAGGATGCTACTCAGGGCTAGGGTCATACCTGCCTGGGCTACAGGATCGGAGAGCTCTTCCATGTCTCTTTTCATGTAGTCCACGGAGGTACGTCTCAGGTCGTTCACACCAACATGGACAATGACAATGTCATATTGTACTTTTTGTGGAGTGACCTGAGTGCATGGTTTATGTGGCAGATCCTGACACCCAACAGGCAGTTGACAATAACCCTCTCCTTGTTTAGCCTGGTGAGTGGGACATCAGTGTGCTTGACTATAGAGTCACCTATGACTAGTGTGTTGGGTACATTGTTTTTCCTTATGGGCTGTGGTTTACTGGCACACTGAGTCTGTGTGCTGTGTGTCATTTGGGTTGTGTTGGAGGGTAGAGGTTGCTTGCGTTTCTGCTTTGGAGGTCTCTGTTGCTTGAGTAGATTATTATTGAGAGCCTCTGTGAATGTTTTTGTGTTTCTATGTATGGATTTTGGTGGTGTAGGTTTATTGGGACTATTTGATGAGTGTGGTGTGGTGCAAGTGTTTATCTTCTCCTCTTGACTGTCAAGTTCAGTCTTGGTTGGAGAGAGCTTTACCTCTAGTTTGGCTAGATAAGTGCATCACTCACAGGTTGTGGTGTTGGGTGGTAGGAGGAGAGGGTTGTCTGTGTACATGAGGCAATTGCTACATTGCCCCAAGATGCCCAGATTCATCAGATATACAGGAGAGAACACTGGGAGCTGACCCTTGGACATGCCTGAATAAAAAATGACTTTCCTCTAGACAAGTGAGGAAAGTGAGTATAAGAGCTGTTTTTCTCTAAGCAAGTGAGGAAAGTAAGTACAAAAACTATTTTCCTCTAGTGGAAGGTTGAGAGCTGTGGTAATTTGTAACTTATTTAGTGCTAACAACAAGTTCTGAACAAGTGCTTAGCATGAATTAGCAAATTCAAGTGCTAAAACTAAGAATCTGTACCTGGATCTTGTGGTAGATAGGCTACCTAGTGCTTACTACTCCCACAGATAAGCTAGAAGGGTTCCCTCCAACACAGAAAGGCTTGGGGGGCTCAGAAGCTTACAAACAGTCCTAGATACAGCAAATCTGTATCTGGACTAGACTAGTTACAGGAAAGATGGGAAACGAGCGCAAACATGGGCTTTTAAACCAGTAAGTTGAAAGAGATGGAACTGCCAAATGACCAATAAACTACAATTTCTGGTCCAGAAACTACTCTTGTGGTAGATAGGCTACCTAATGCTTACCACTCCCACTGATAAGCTAGAAGGCTTCCCTCCAATACAGAAAGGTTTGGGGGGCTCAGAAGCTTACAAATAGTCCTGGATACAGCACATCTGTATCTGGACTAGACTAATTACAGGAAAGGTGGGAAACAAGCACAAACACAGGCTTTTAAACCAGAAAGTTGAAAGAGATGGAAAAACTGCCCAAATGGCCAATAAACTACAATTTCTGGGCCAGAAACCACTCTTGTGGTAGATGGGCTACCTAGTGCTTACCACTCACACTGATAAGCTAGAAGGCTTACCTCCAATACAGAAAGGCTTTGGGGGCTCAGAAGCTTATAAACAGTCCTCGTTACAGCAAATCTGTATCTGGACTAGACTAGTTACAGGAAAGGCAGGAAACAAGCTTAGAATTTTTTTTTTCGGAAAGTGGAAAGGAAGAAAGGAGACACAGAAGATAATTCAAAATTAAGGACGTAAGTGGCTTGCCCTTCACAAATGTTCTCTCTGTATTAGGTAGAATGAGCTAGTGACACTAGACTGGAATAGAGCTAAGATAGAACTGAACAGATGGGACTGGTAGGAGTGTCTGAAGTCAAAATATGACCTCACTGTACTCGGTTGAGTGAGCAAATGAGATGGACCCAGGAGGAGTGGGTAATTTCAAAGCCACCAAGATTAATACCAGAACAAGAACAGAGAGGGCGGATGGGAAACTAACTGCAGAGACAGAGAGAGACCACAGTATTCTATGAAACAATTAAAAAGAAAAATAAATAACTAGAGAGAGACACAGACCACAGTTAGCGTTGCCACCCCTCCGTTTTTTTTCCGGAGTGCCCAGAAATCAGTAGGGCACTCCGCTTCTCCGGTTCTTGCTGTCGGAGTCTGGAAATAGCAACGTCAGGCTCGTCAGCGCGTATTTAAAAAAAAAAAAAAAAAAACATTCCCGTCTTGGACTCTCGTTGATTGGCTGCTTGCTGCAGACGAGGCTTGTGCAGCAAGCAGCCAATCAACACGTAGAGTTGCTAGTCAAATCCCTGCAAAGCCCGTGAAAATTTATGCATAAAAAGCGGCGCTTCAGCTTCTAGTTTTTACCTTTTACTTACTCTGTACTGTAAAAGGTGGTGCTTAAGATCTGAAATCATCTTCGGTGGATTGCTGGTTCGATTGCCTGCTGCCTGGAAGGATTGCCTGCTGCCTGGAAGGATTGCCTGCTGCCTGTAAGGATTGCCTGCTGCCTGTAAGGATTGCCTGCTGCCTGGAAGGATTGTCTAGCCCTGCTGCTTGCCTTGCTTGCTGGAGTCTTGTCCTGGAGGAGAAGTGCTGTGGACTGGGTGGTGGTGTGTTTCCCTGCTTGCTGGCCCTTTAGCTGCCTGTTCTCTTCTGCTGCTGAGAGCTTGTTTAAGTAGCCCTGCTGCTGATTTTTCTGGAGGTAAGTGGAATTTTTTAATGGATGAATTCTTTGGAATTAAGGTAGATTTTCAAAGATTAGTGTGACAAGGGGAATGAAATATTGCCAGCACAGCTACTAGTGAATTTTTTAAATATTAAATTTATATTAATTCACTAGCTGTGCTGGCACTATCTCATTCATTGATGGTGACAAGATGTGTGTAACTATCTAGATGTTCAACATGTGGTGATTATTAACTAGAACAGTTTCTAATCTGGTTTTGGACTTGGTTGCAGTGAATATATAATGACTTCATGATTTGTATAAGATGATTGGACTGTAGATCTGTCTTTTCTAGTCTGTCATCACCGTGATGTTTACCTTGACCTGTGTTTCTTCCTAGGGTGTCTGTCGTACAGTCTTCATATTATAGTGAGGCTTAAATGTAGCTTTTTGTCTAGTTTGTCATCACAACTGTTTACCTTTTATCTGTGTTTTCTAGGGTATACCGTCTATACCAAAGCTTAGCTCATTTGATGTTACAGTGAATATATGATTACATGATTTGTATAGGATGCTTGGACTGTAGAACTGTCTTTTCTAGTCTATCATCACCGTGATGTTTACCTTGACCTGTGTTTCTTCCTAGGGTGTCTTTCTAGGGTGTACAGTCTTCGTATTATAGTGAGGCTTAAATGTAGCTTTTTTGTCTAGTTTGTCATCACAATTACAACTGTTTACCTTTTATCTGTGTTTTCTAGGGTATACCGTCTATACCAAAGCTTAGCTCATTTGATGTTACAGTGAATATATGATTACATGATTTGTATAGGATGCTTGGACTGTAGAACTGTCTTTTCTAGTCTATCATCACCGTGATGTTTACCTTGACCTGTGTTTCTTCCTAGGTGTCTTGGGTATATAGCAAGGCTTAATGTAGTTGCTTTTCTTTGGGACTGTCAATGTGAAATATCTCATGTGGTTTTGAGCTTGTTACAGTGAATATACACAGGATATTTTCTAACGTTTTGTTGTGTAGATATTTAAGTTTTGAGACTACTTAAATATTTATTTAGTGACACTGGGCCACTACCTTGGCATTGGTCAAACTAGCAATGTTTACTACTATTGCACAGTAAGACTGAACACACTTTGTTAGGGCCTTAAAGTTGCTTATAAGGAGTAGCTGGCTGATTATGTTGTAGTCTGGGGAAAAGGGGGGCATAGTTAGTAAACTTGTGCCAGCCTTTCCCTTGTGTATATAAATCAGACCTCAAGTGTGTCTCAACTGCTTTAGCAGGGGCCCAAAGCACTGTTTGATAAATAGGGTGCTGGAGGTCTTCACTTGGCCACTATGCTCAACTCTAACTGTGCCAGTGGGAGGAGGTGGTGGTGAGGATCTGGAGTGGAAAAGGGGAGAAACCAGCCCCAAGTTGACTGGTCTCTGTGCTTTGCACTTAATATGGGGTGTTGCATCTGGAATTGTGGGGCTACGGAATTCGTCTTTATGTCTGCCCATATGGTCTCTTATCATTATGCAAGTTATTACTGTTGCAGCCAGAGGGTATTATGATTGCTGAGTTACATATTTCATGTTTAGCATTGTGTCGGCCCACACTATGTCCTGTTTGTCTTTATGCAAGTTATTACAATTGTAGCCAGAGGGTATGATTGCTGAGCTGCCATGTATTTCATCTTTATCTTGTCAGTCCACAGTATGCCTGAACTTTCTTGCTGTTTTCAGACTCAGCTGGATAACGTTTGTGCTGGGTTCTACATAAAAGTAGAGGGTCTTAATTTGGTGCATTGCTGTAGTGTCTGACCCATGTGTTTTACACACAGTTGAATGCCTTCTGTGCATATTCTGCTGTCACACCAGGTTCATGTGTAACAGCTGCAGAAAGTCCCTCAGACAGGAGTTGCTTCTGCCTTTCATTGCTTTACCTTCACTGTAATTTTCATGAGGAGTCTCATTTTTTTTCCCTATACCAACTTGGTATTACTAGGGTGTGAAAGTCTGGAGATTCACATGTGAATGTGAACTCTGGCTAGTGGCTACTGACTGACACAGGCCCCACCAGGCACTGGTGTTGGTCACGTGTTTTGAATTTCTATTAATAGCTGTTTTGGTTTATTGTAGTGTTGAGCAAGGATCCTACAGGAATCATGTTCAGGAAAAGGTCAATGGATCATCAAGAAGAGGCTGAAAGCGCGTCTCCTAAGAGGTTTTTCTGCAGTTATAATAAGGTGTGGGAGCAAAGCTACTCATGGGTGTGACCTGTTCCAAATGCAGATGCCATGGCAAAGTGCACATCCTGTGGAACAACTTTCACTGTAAAATGGGATGGGGAAAAGGCATTGAAAAGCCATCAGAAGTCAGACAAACATCATCAAAGCCTTCAGCTCCAGAGGCAGAACCTCATAATGACCAAGTTTATTCAGCCACGTAGTGTAACCAGTGAAGCTTCCAAAGTCACTGCAGCTGAAGTGACAGCAGTCTATCATGGAGTGAAACATGGTCACTCATATGCATCCATAGATTGTGGAGGTAAGCTGGCACCGACAGTCTTCCCTGATTCTACTTTGGCTTTGAAATTCACCTGTGGGAAGACAAAATCTGAGAGTATTGTCATGAATGTTCTTGCACCTCATTCAGAGGAGCTCCTTCTGCAGGAACTTGCCAATTCCTATTTCTCAGTGGGATCAGATGCATCCAATAAAGGGAACAGAAAAATGTTCCCTTTAGTTATTCAGTACTTTACTCACACCCATGGCACACAACAGAAACTCCTTGATTTCTATGAGGATCATAACGAAAGTTCTGAGTGTATCTTTACTAGAATAAAGGACATCCTTGTGCATAAAGGACTCAAAGTACAAAACATTGCTAGCTATGCTGCAGACAATGCCTCAGTCAATTATGGAAAGCACAGGTCTGTTTAAAAGTTTGAAATCTGAGGTGCCTCACATCATTGCAGCAAACTGTTTATGCCATGTAATACATAACTGTGCCAAGCATGCAAGCAAGGCCCTTGCAAAGTTTGATGTGGAGACTCTGGTTTTGAAAGTACATAGTGAGTTTTCAGCATCTGCTAAAAAATGGCACTGTTGAAAGGCTTCTATTCTTTCCTAGACCAGGACTTTAAGGAAATAATGCAACATGTTGTAACAAGGTGGCTGTCTTTGTTCCCAGCTGTGGCAAGGCTGGTAGAATGTTGGCCTGCTATTAAAAGTTATTTTATTAGTCAAGGGCCTGAGGACTGTCACCCCCTTATCTGGAAATTTGTGGAGGCCGATGAGGATGGCATCAGTGGGGATGTGTCTGAGGCAGAGTGCTACATACATTTCATGCACTACATCCTGCAGGTATTCCACAAGTCTATAGCAAAACTTGAAAGTAACACTCTCTCTGCTCCAGAGTTGTACACAGTGATGAAAAGTCTAAAAGATGAGTTGCAGAGAAGGCTAGATGACCAGTTCTTTGGTACTAAAGTTTCATCTGCCTTACAGCACTTTACTCCAGCTGTCTGTGATTTGTACAGTAAAGCACTTTTTTACCTACAGAAGTGGTTTGACTATGATAATAGTCCCTTTAAAGCTATGCAAGTCCTCAGCCTCCAACATCCTGTAACTTGGCCAGAACTGCGTACAGTTGCAGACCTCTTCAAATTGGATGTGGACATTGAAGCACTTTACTCAGACTACTGTACTTTAACTGCTGCATTGCCAGCCCTGTTACAGATGACAGAGGCATCTGTAAGTGATCGCTGGGTGACTTTTTTTAGTAAAGCTCCAGACTGCAAGCCACTTTACAGACTGGTGCAGTTTGCTCTTTCAATCCCCCCCCCAGCAATAGCTTTGTGGAAAGGGTTTTTTCACTTATGGGGAATGCGTGGACTGATGTAAGAAATAGAATGCTTGTGTCACTTGTGAAGGCAGAGTTGCAGGTCAAGCTAAACTTTAACATGAGTTGTTCGCAATTTTATTCATTTGTGAGAAATAACCAGCCATTACTTGAGGCTGCTAGATCAAATGCCAAATATAGCTTCAAGTATAAGCAATGATTTCTAGCAAAACTGAAGATACTTTAAACAGTTGCTTTTCTTTTACTATTGTGTGTGGTGAGCCCTTAATGTACTGCTTTGAATGAACTGGTGTTTTTAATATCTAATTGTATTTCCATTTTAGTACTACCTGTGATATGAGACTTGGACTTAGTTTTCCCATGCTTGTGTGTGATGTACTGTTGTATGTAGTGAACCTTTTGAAGTATTGCTAAATAAAGTTTTTTTTAATTTACTTTTGACTCGTTGCACATTTTTCTACTTATTGGTAACTGTATGTGATATTAAAGACTTATGAACGAGCGCTGTTTTTGTAGCGCATGAAGGTACTGTTTCAAGTAATACAAAAAGTAAAACTACTGAGGAATGGTTGAAAAAAGACTTTTTATTTAACAATGTTTCTGGTGAGAAACAAAATGACTTTAGTGTTAAAGATGGTAATTCATACAGAGTGAAAATGGACAAAATGTATGATTACATGATGAAATATAGGGTTTTTAGTATAGAAAATGCCTACCTAAGAGAGTGTTTGAAAAGGGAAATTGTTCCTAAAGGTTTGAGGGTGGTTAAATACCCTAACAATGTTACTGTGGGGTCCCACTTCCACAAATGTTTGTTGAAAATATTTAACAATTGTGGGCTTGAAATATTGAAAGAAATAATTGAAGAAAATGAAAGTAAGCAAAGTGAATTACAGAATGAAATTGAAGAATTAGACAAAAGTATAAAGTCTGATTTAATTTTTAATATAAAGGAAGAAAGGGATAGATTTTATAACATTAGAAGGGACATTGACACTAAATGTGAGAACATTACACAACGAAAGATGGGGAAGTTAAGAAGGGACATTATTGAATATGAGAATGACCTTTGTTACCCCAAGCCTATAGAAAAAAGGTGCAATACAAAAGGTTTTATGAGGAAAAACAATAAATATTTTTCTAAAAAACAAGAAGGGTATGTGAATAGGAACAATTTTGAATGGGAAACAGAGACATATGATCAAGAATTCCCCCCGTTGGTGGGAAGAAGAGTTTATGAAACTGACTATCAAGAAAGGGGAGAAAATTTTCAGCAACGGGGGGGAGAAGGGGGAGGGGGAGATTTTAACAGACATTACCCCCCCTTCAGAGAACCTGACTCCCATTAGAAGCATAGAAAATAAAGCAATAAATAGGGACAACACTAAATATACTTACAATGAATTTAGCATTTACAATTTTGGGAATATAAATCTGACTATACCACACTTTACTTTATTAAGTAAGGGGTTGAAGTTTATTCCCATGGTAAAAGGTGACTCCGCAAGAACTATCCTAGATATAAAGCTATTTACAAGAAAAATTAATTTAGAAGTAATGGCTTTAAGGGCAGGAATGGAAAAACAAGGAATGAAAGGAGATGGACTAATTAGAAAATCGACATATAATCCCCCCCTTTTACCTCAAATAAAAAATTTTGAGAATATTTTAGTAGAAGGGGTGAGGAGCAAAAGTAATAAAGTATGGTGTAATGAAAATTTAACTGTAGAAGAAAAAGTAGTCCTAAAAGAATTAAGTGGTGACGCCACAGTCAGGGTTATGAAACCTGACAAGGGAGGGGGAATTGTTATTATGGATAAATTGATATATGATGGAAAGATGAACGCAATTTTGAGGAATGAGAACATCTATACTATAGTATCCCTGAATGAGGTAAATGTAGCATACAAAAGAATAGATAACTTGTTAGAGGATTTACTCACTGAGGAAGTAATAGACATGAAAATTTCCAAGTATTTAGAAGTGAATAAACCCAGAATAGCTACAATATTCGGGATACCTAAAATCAAGGATGACCCCCCCCTAAGGCCAATAGTTTCGGCAGGTGGCTCTAAAACTGAAGCAATGGCTAAATTTGTTGACTACAAGTGTAAACACATTTGGGTCAACAATGAAATTATACTAAAGGACTCCTGGGATTTTTTGAGTCTATTAAAGCCTGAACATTATAGGGAGGATATGTTATTCGTGCCAATTGATGTCATTGATTTATTTAGTTGCATCCCCTACCAGGAAGGGATAGAAATGTTCGAAGAGAGCATTTTTGAAGACAAAAAATTAAAACAAAAGGACAAAATAGCTTGTGTAGCACTTATGGATTATGTGTTGAAATTCAATTTTATTATGTTCCAAGGGGAGTATTATCAACAAAAATCTGGAGTGGCTATGGGGGCGGCATGTGCCCCCAAGTACGCCAACATTGTTTTATTAAAATGGGAAGAAAAATATATAGTTAACAGTGAATATAAACAATATTGGTTAATATACCACAGATTTTTGGACGATATAGTGTTACTTTGGACAGGGGGGCTTGACAAATTTTTAGAATTTTTTGAATATATTAGTGGAACTACTAACTTCTTGAGATTTACATACTCTACTAGTTTAGAAACACTAAAATATTTAGATATAGAGTTATACAAAAGAGATGGAAAATATGAAACTAAAGTGCATAGAAAGGAGACATATGTCAATTCCTATTTGCACTACGACAGTGCCCACCCCCTGCATAGTAAAAAGAATATTGTCAAGGGGCAATTTGTCAGGGGGTCTAGAATGACCAGTTGGGACTACGATTTGCACGTAGAGTGTAAAGTCCTAGAAAAAATGTTCTTGGAACGTGGTTATCCTGCAGAATTTATTAGTAAAATAAGGAATGAAGTGGAAAAAGGAAGGCAGGAGAGATTTAAGCCAATTTTGGGGAGGGGGATTAACAATGAGAATCAAAATGATGTTAACAAGAACAAAATAGGGCAACAAACATACAAAAGAAGTTTAGTAGTAGAATACAACGCTTCCAACAGGAAAGTAAAGGAATTTTTAAACAGGGAATGGAATAAATTCTCCGCTTTAACGGATATGGAAGAGATTACTAAAATGGAACCAAAAGTAGTTTATAGAAACTCTTGTAGCCTAAAAAATTTGATGGAAAGGAATGGACATAGTAAAAATAAAGGGAATAGAAATAAAGTAGGAACATACAAGTGTGGCAAGTGCCACCAATGTTCGTACATTATAAACAGGGGAGAAGTATATATTGAAAGCAGAATGAGATGGTTAGGCAGTAAAGGTTTTTTTAACTGTGATAGTAGAGGGGTCGTGCATCTTGTTATCTGTCAGTCCTGTCAGTCTTTTTATGTAGGGAAGACAGAAAGACAACTGAAAAGAAGGATATACGAACATTCTTATGACATCACAAAAAAGAAAAACACAAATGCATTGTATAGGCATTCTATTTCCTGCACTAAATTTAAATATGAATTTTTTGTTCTGGATCAAGTTAAACCAGACATTAGAGGTGGCCTGTGGGAAGAAATATTAGAAAGTAGGGAGCTTTGGTGGCAGGTCAACCTCGATGCAGGAAATAAACCAGGAATGAATGACTTTATATCAATTTCTTCTCTGTTGAAATTAAAGGCTAATAACATTTGAAAAACTCAAACATGTAATTTTGTAAAATGAACACCAGATGGGGGTAGAATATACATGAAACATAGGTTTAAGGAAATCTTTATTGATACACACACACAGGAAACAAATACATAGTCTTCACATACCTGAGTTTTTAAACTAATTTATTTAAGATATTTTAATGAGATGTTTTATAATAATTTATTAGTAAATTATTCATGAATGTTTATTATATGTATTTTAATTCAAATTATTTATATAAATAAATGATGTGGAATGATCAAGTTTAGCACAAGACACTTTCAGAGAGTAGGCATTAATATTTATGAGATGTAAAGGGAGATTTGTTAGTTTAAACTGAAGGAGATGTATTTCATTGGATTAACAATTAAACAGGTGACTTAGAGATTATTTAAATGGCTTTTTGAGTCAAAAATGGTTGTCTGATGAAGTCCTGTATGTAGGATGAAAACGCATGTATTTATTTTTTCTTGGTGAATAAAAGCGTTAATTTCACTGGCGCTCTGTGATTTTGGTGTTGACACTATAGAGGAGAAGACCGTGGTCCAAGGCGTTCTTTTTGTTTGTATATTAAAGACTTATGCTGAAGGGTGCTAGAGTAAAGGGGTGTGGCTATTAAAATGAATGGGTGTGGCTTGATTGTGCATGGGGCGGGGCTTGTTTGTCAGGAAATGGCACAGTAGAAAGGTGGCAACCCTAACCACAATATTCAATGAAGCAATTAAATAGAAAGAAAAATAAAATGCAGTACAATCTTTAACACTGCAAGTTTGTACTTAACTCCACTAATAATGCATTTGATTGTAGGTATGTAGCAGAAACCAAACAACTCGAATATTCAGCAGTAATAAATTCAAAGATATGAGAGTAACACTTATAAATACAGAAAAAACCCTCTAGGCTAAGAGTTTAACACTGAATATCAATGAAGTGAAACACAATAGCCCCCACTTACTGCAGAGACAGAGAGAGACCACACTATTCTATGAAACAAATAGAAAAATAAATAACTACAGAGAGACACAGACCACAATATTCAATGAAACAATTGAATAGACAGAAAAATAAAATGCAGTACAATCTTTAACACTACAAGTTTTTATTTAACTCTGCTAATAATGCAGTTTATTGTAGGTATGTAGCAGAAGCCAAACAACTCAGATATTGAGCAGTAATGGTCTTAATGTTATGAAATTCAGCTTTATAAAATTTCAGTGTTATGAAGTAGACCCATTTATATATATATATATATATATATATATATATATATATATATATATATATATATATGTATAAGTGTGTGTGTAAAATATACACACACACATTATATACAATGCATGACTATTTGCGCCTTCACCTTCATTCCAATCAAGCACAAGAAGGCAATACAGAAGGTAACTACTGTTTTTTTGGAGGGGGTGGACAGGGAGTTTGGCACTAATATCAGATATGGTGTATGTATTCGTACCAACATTTATCTTAATTTATTTTGAGCTACTACTTTGTGAGCTTTGCTTGCACACAAATTATCTCTTCCCTGAAGAAAGACCAAATTTCTTTCCTTGCTCATGATTTTCTGTTTGTTATCATTCAATCAAAATGTTGGGAAAAAACTCAGAAATATTTCTCAGAACATCTAGAACTGTATGGCTTCGGGTGGCCTAATGCCCCCCCCCATCCCTGGTTTTAGTCATTTATTTCCTGCACAATTATTACACAGCAGTCTTGGCCAATTAGATTGTGATGAAAGGATGTAGAAAAAAAGCTTGATGAGGAAGACAAAATGTGAGAAATGGAAGGGAAAAAAGGTAATATGGATGGAGTGGGGAGACCAAGGTAAGGGGGGGGGTAGGAGGGCACTGATGGTATGGGGCCAGAGTGAGCAATTGGCGGGGCTTCAGGGGTACCATGGAGAGATTTCACCTACATCTGACCTTGCTTGCACCTCCATGAGAAAAAAAGTTTGTCATAATGCCAAGTTAAAAGCTTTGCATTGGATTCAGTATGGAAGATCACCTCTTATGACTACAAACAGAAAATTGCACATACAAGCTCTAAAACTGAAAACTTCACAAACTTAAACATGCTGTACATAACAGGTAATAAAACACATGAACAATATTTTTCCTGCTATGACATGGAGTGTTACTGTAGCAGGACTTGACCACAGTAGATTTTTTAAATTTTTCTGATTTTCTCCATGATTTTTACAGTCTTTAAAAAGTGATTATGCACAATATCTCAGAAACTGCTGTTGCAGTGTTCAGTTTTGGTCTGAGATCTAAAACATTTATTATAAAATTGTTGGTCAAATTAATGATATTTAGAGCTTGCGTTCCATTTATTATTATTTGCACCTTTGTAGAGGTTTTCCCTATTTTGTCTTGCAAGTTGTCATGTAACAAGTTCTTTAGACCACTTAAATAAGGCAGCTATCACTTTTTCTTTGGCAGAAGATGCACAGTTTTCTTTCAAGGACATTTTTTGTACCTGTTGATGTCTGCACCCAAGCACAACCAAATATGTATAAAAAAATCACGACTCTTTCAAGAAATTTTATTTTATTTTATTTTTTGACTGCATCAGTTGCAGTTATAGATTTAGCTTTAGCAAATATTTTTATTTCTCTTTAACACACCTCCAGATGATAACTGGTAGGGCCATTGATTCAGTGTCAGTTATTTAACTTGTGCGGTTACCAATTCATGAGCTCAACAAGGACTGGGAGGTTGGAAAAGACCATCTGTTGTCATAACATGAGAAGTAAGTGATTTCTGTGCATGTGTTGTCTATATTTTGTTGTTGTTAGGGAATACAACATACACATTTTCATTTGTTTAATTAGTGTGATGAGAAAATGCCCTAGATCTCTTAAATAAAAGCTTTGTGCATGAAAATGAGCTTTACATAGCTTCTGTTTCAGTTGTTTCCCCCGAAGTCCTGTTTTTGGGAATTTATTTTCAGTGTGACAATCGAGCATTTTTGTGTAATAACTGATGAGAGCTGTGACATCTTGTTATATTTGCAGAACATCTTGTAAATCACATCAGTATTCTAGCTCAATTCACAAAACTTTTACTGAAACTGATATTCTTTCATAACACTATTATTTATTTCAAATTCTTGGAATTAGCTTCAAAATGATGTATCTGACCCGACACTTGCAGCAGCTGGAGAGGCCACAAAAGTTCCTCACCAAAAGGATAAAGGGTCTCAAACATCTGTCCTATGCTGCCCGACTGAAAGAACTCCAGCTCTATTCAGTCGCACCGCTGCTCAGAGGTGACCTTTGCCTAACATACAAGGCCATGTCAAACCCAGATTTGATGAATATGCTTCACCTCAAAAAATCTAGATCCATCAGAGCCACAAGGGCGAGAGACTTAAACCTCAACACGGCTATTAATAGGACGTGCTGGAGGGATAGATTCATCACCCAAAGACTCCCTATGCTGTGGAATAAAATCCCGGTATATGTGAGGCAGAGCACCTCGCTGGCCTTGTTCAAGAGAAATCTTGACCAATGGATGGGAGATCGCAGATATACCCCAGGGATTACCTCAGTGTCACTGCTCGACAGAGGCACAGCAAAATAATGGGTATAGTTCCCCATACTAAAGGGGTGGCGTAAGCCACAAAACTATGGGCTAGGCTTGTAAATGCCCTCGGGCAGATAGCCTAGTATGAACCTATGAACCTATGAACCTATGAAAAGACAATGCAGAAATGGAGCATACTTGTCTTACCTATACTCTAAATGTCAACTGAAAGTACCTCATTTTGTGGTGCATTCAAACACAACTTAAAATATTTTACTGGCTTTAACAGAAATGATCCAGCAGAAAAGAATATTGATTCTCCAACACCTGGAGCAGCAAAAATTCATAACTGTCTCTGTTTAATACAGATGTGTCATAAAATCCATTACAGTAATTCTGACGTAGCAATGATTTTTGTTTAGTATATTACAATGATTTGTAGTGGGAAGTTTCATACTCCGAAAGTTCACATAGTTTAATTTCTAAGAAAATTAAATAGTTTTCCTTTCATTTTTCTGAGCTGGGACAGTTCCACAACTAGTGCTTGATTTTGTTAATCTAAATTTCTTAATTTTTGACTGCCCATAGATTCTGAACCCTGGCCTCATTAGGACAAAATGCTTTTTAGAAAGGTAATTATGCACATATTATGCACAGATATGTATTGTCCTGTTTCTTTTTATAATTAAAAATGGCATAGGTTTTCCATATTATAGTACCAAGCACAGTTCTAAAATAAAAAAAATAGTTAAGATTATAGTATTGCTTGGTAAAAATGCTTTTACACATTAATTCCTCCTCATGGCAAATGTCATGAGAGGGAAAATGTTAGAAAAATCTATACATGCTGCTTAGAAAATATATTTACAATGTATGCTGCTTAGAAAATATATTTACAATGTATGCTGCTTGGGAAAATGTGTATTCAAACATTCAAACACATATAAGTTGTGTGGTCAAATATATAGAGAAATGTGTGCTTTAGTTAGGAATAAATGTACTTAAATCCATAATAGAGAACAAAGTTTATGTAATGCATTTAATTCTGTCTTACTAGAATAATAGTAGAAATAAACCTGCATATTATTGCTTGAAGCACAAGCTGCAGTGTAATCAAAAATTTGGCCTTGGCAGCGTTCAAGCGCAGCCTGGCTCATGTCTTTCAAGTAAAGATTATTTTGCAAAGTTAGAAAATAATAAATCTGCCTGCATGCATATCTTTTTTCTGCTTCCACCAGGAGAATAGCCTTGTGCGCACTATCAGAGATAGTGCCCAGCTGGTGAACAAGAAAGACAAAGAGAGGCATTAAAGAAGACATACATCTATTGTATTTGAACTAATCTAAGAGCCTTGAATTGGCTACATCCTCAGGAGGTCATCGTGACTGACCAGGTGCTTGCAAGGCTGTAACATTCTCATGGGAAAAAGACTTTTTGAAAAACACCACCTCAGCACTTTTTCATAAGTTACTATAATGTAAAGACCCTGTCACTGACCACGCCAGTGAGGTGGGCAAAACTGATAATGACATATATAAAAATGGAGTCTTCTGTCAATAAAGCAGACAAAATTCTGTACAAGTTTGTGTATGGTTTTTTGCCTCCTAATGTACATTAGAGCGTTAGATACTTGAGTTCTCCTGCATTATTGTTTGTTATTGATTGACATTGTTCTTGAATGATTTTTACAGTCTGATTCTAACAAATTTATTTAACATTTTGGTCCTTCGAGCCGGAATTCCCTTGGTAAGCTGCAGGTCACAGAGTGCATGAGTGCTAATAAATCTGCGCAGGAGAAGCTGCCGAAAAAAATGGTTCTTCTTAAAGTGAAAAGACCTCCGACTGAATTGTTGTGTGTAAAGAGGCTGTCCACTTTCTGATCTGTGGCTGAAAAGCGGAAGACTGGGCCCCAAGGAAAAACAGTAAGAGCAGGAGGCTCAGGTAAGAAGAATTTCCCTCTTTGTCTTTGTTTTAGATCAGGGACTAGGTTACACTGTGCTATTGCTAAGGTTTGTAATAGCAGGGAGAGAGAGAGTCAAAGTATTGTATCTTGAGTCATAGATCAGGGAATAACAAAGCAAAGTAAACAGTCATTCTAGACACTACTGTGGATATGGGGAAATAAAATACCACGTGGTACAAGAGAAGGGTTACGTAACAGTCTTTTTAAGACATGGGAAATCAGTGCACTAAGAGATCACGAGATCCGCCCCTAACGGATAATGTAAAGCATATGCAATTGCAGTAAGCAGATAATGTGAGATATTTTGCAAAATGTGTTAACAACTATGAATTTGATAGTAAACTAGATAAACTTTCACTAGTTAAACTCCTTAAACAAGCTTTAATCTAATGCAGGGCGTCAGGCAAAAAAAAAAACAGCACCAACTAGGCATACCTCAAGCACATAGGTGAATTGAGGAAGCAAATTGTAAAAAAAAAAAAAACAAAAGCTTAAAAAATTCTGAAACATTTTTAAACAACAAAGTGAAAGGTCTAACAGACAAAATCTCTAAAAAATGAAAACTTAGAGCAGACTGGACTTGCATTAATTAATGCATACAACAGGGAAATGAGACAGTAGATGGATATTATGCTAAATTATTAAAATGCTTAAAACAGCAATTAAAAAAAAAAAATATACATTTTTAAAAGGTTGCATTGCCTCTGTTAGTAGTTTTATTACAAGGCATATGATAAATCACTGAACAAGCAGGCTGCAAGCCTTACTTGAGTATGCTAGACGTACTGAAAGACACCTTAATAGTAAAAAAAAAAAAAAAAGGCACAAGTCTTCACTGCTGAAGACTGAGCTAAAGTATTTGTATTACAGTCAGGTAAAAAGGGCATCTAGCTAGAGACTATAAACAAAATAAAAAAGCAATGACAAAAGATAAAGGAGATGTGGACTAACTATATGATAGTGATAATAACCAAAAATCATCAAAAAAGGTTAATAAACAAAAAAAAAATGTGAATGTAGTAGAGAAAATAAAAAAAGTACAAACAGATGTAGAAAATAAAAATGAAAATAAAATTTTAGATTTAGCATTGTTGAGCCTGAAGCTCTACCTAGCAAATACAAAACCAGAAGTAACACTTCTGGTGGAGGGAAAAAAAGTCAAATTCCTGTGTGACTCAGGAGCGTCACGGACTTTGATACACCCCTCCAAGTTACCAAAACATTCTAAATCACCTGATTATATATTAGTAAAAGCAGCAAATGGACAGCTATACAGGGAACCACTTTCCCATAATATAGCAATAACTGACCCTGTTTCAGGTATGACTCAGAAAAGTAAAATTGTAGTTTCTGCAAAAATATCCAGTAAACTTACTGGGAAAAGACCTTGTGCAGATATTTGGCATAGCAGTAGTTCCTACCATGCAGGGTATGGAAGCACAAAGACAAATGAATGCTCTTGTGGTGTGATCAGAGGGTGAAGCCTATTATTGGTACAGCCAGGACCTAGTTATGATTGGTCCAGGGGCAGTAACCAAAGAACTGATAAACGTAGCCATCAGTAAGGTACCCTCCCTTGACACTGATCAGCAGCACTTGTTACATTGTACTCCATACTACTGTAGCACACCAGGACCTAATAAAAAATATAAGTAAAAATCCTGCTGACAAATTAATATTACAAACTTTATGCTGGGATACTGAGAAAAACAGTGTAGTAAGCTGTTCATTACCTCAGGAGTTCATGAGATTGTATAAGTCCAATAGACTGCCACATGTCAGCTTGACAAAAAACAAAAGTGTTAAATGGGCAGACTTAAAAAAAAAGGTAACAAAATGGAAAAACAGACTGATTTAAAAATGTCAGGACAAGGGATATAAAAACAAAACTGAATTGGTTGACACAGACACATACAGCTGTACACTTGCAATCTAGTAAGGACAGCTGATTAGCATTTTTATTAAAAGAAAAAGAGGAGGCCTTGTGTAAAATTCCAACAACTCTGTGGTCAACAGGCAAGTTAAATGTAGGGCTTATTCAAGCAGCAGGACCAGTTACAATTACCCCAAAGTCAGCTTTTAGACCACAGAAAAACAATACATTTTGAAAAAAATGCAAAAGTAAAAATTAAGCCTATAATAAGCAGCATTACTCAAAAAGGAGTACTGGTAGAATCTCCTGATTCACCATGTGATACACCCTATTTCCTGTTAAAAAAAGCAAACGGGGAATGGCAGATGGTACAAGATTTATAAGCTGTAAATAATGCAGTAATACCTAAAGCACCCACGGTGCCAGACCCACATACCTTGTTAAATGATTTAAAGCCACAACAAAAGTATTTTACTGTGGTAGATATAAGCAATGCTTTCTTTTCAATACCTATACATCCTAATAGTCAATATTGGTTTGCATTTACATTTCAGGGTAAAAGGTATACATATACTCGACTACCACAGGGATATTGTGAGAGCCCAATAATATTTGCACAAAAAATGGCTAGCAACCTGGCAGGGTCTACCCCACCAGAAAGTAGTCAAATTTTACTTTATGTAAATGACATCTTGCTAGCAGCACCCAGCAGCAGTGCAGGGTGAATACAGTATCATTGTTAAAATTTTTATTAATACAAGGACACAAAGTAAACAAAAGTAAGTTACAACTTTGGGAAAAAAAACACAGGTTAAATACCTGGGATATGTGATATTCAATAAAGATAAAATACTAGATAAGGAAAAAAAAAAAAGGGAAAAAACAGCAATTTTGCAAGCACCCAAACCAACAACTAAAAAAGAAATGATGTCTTTTCTTAGGTACAACTAATTTTTGTTAAAACTGGGTACCAAATTATTTTACAATGGAAAACAAAAGCAGAAATGGCTTTCTGCAGGTTAAAGCAGTTAATAGCTTCTTCATTAGTTTTAAGACTTCCAAGTTATCACAAACGTTTTTTTTTAGACCATAGATTGTAAGCAATGGTACATGACATCAGTATTAAAGCAACAACATGGAAATAAGCAATGCCCCATAGCTTACTATTCATCACAGTTAGACCCAGTGGTGCAATCTTTGCCTCACTGTGTACAAGCAGTAGTTGCAGCAGCAATGGCAGTACAGGCTTCAGCCTCAATGGTGTTATTCCACCCTCTCACATTGAAAATGCCTCATGCAGTTGCAATAATTCTGCCACAAAAAAAAGTTGCATACCTTTCTCCTGCTAGACATCTTTCATGTATGACCATACTGCTGAGTCAACCTCATATAAACAGTTAGCTTTACCTAGACAAGATCTTACAGATATGCCCTTGAATAATGCTGAGGTGACATATTATGTAAATGGCTCATGCAGAAGGGGTCCTACAGGAAAAAATCTGGTGGGGTATGCAGTAGTTACAGACACTAAAAATTTAAAAGCACAAACTTTGCCACACAACTTGTATGCTCAAGCAGCAAAACTGGTAATTTTGACAAAAGCATGTATTTTAGTAAAAGGCAAAAAAAGTAAACATATATACTAATAATCAGTATGCTTTTTCTACAGTGCATGTGTTTGCACAATAATAAAAAAAATAGAGGGATGATTACATCCAGTAAAAAACCTATTAATCATGCGCAATTTATTTTGGAGCTATTAGAATCTATTCAGTTGCCTACCAAAGTAGCTATTTGTAAATGTGTAGCTCATACAAAACAACAGGATAAGATTTCAAAAGGTAATGCACGAGCTGATGCAGCTGCAAAGCAAGCAGCCTCAGACTCAAAAACTTTATTTTTTTTAATGAAAAATTACAGCCCTTTGAGATTTTAGATTTAGACATGTTAAAAACAATGCAAATGCTTACTACAACAGCAAAAAAACAAAACTGGGTAAAACAAGGTGTAATTTTTAAGAATGAACTGTACATTTCCAAAGGAAAAAAAACAATATTACCGTCTAATTTATTTAGAGATGCAGCTTTGTTGAGCCATGGGCAGAGCCATGTCTCAACAGGGGGGATGGTACAGTTAGTAAATAAAATATTCCAAACATATGGATACATAAATTATACAATAAAATTTTGTGCAGCTTGTCATACTTGTAACAAGCACCATGCACAAGGAGCATTTAAAAACAAGCAAGGGAGTTTCCCTACACCACCATATCCATTCCATACTATTTGTATGGACTCCATAGAGTTGAATAAATGTGAAGGAAAAAAATACTGTTTAGTAATCATAGATATGTTTTCAAAATGGGTAAAAGCTTTTCCAACCAGGAATCCGAATGCAGCAACAGTGGCAAAGGCCCTAGTAAAGGAAATAATTCCTAGATTTGGCATACCGGAAAGAATCTATAGTGGCAATGGGACACATTTTGTCAATCAGACAATTCAACAACTTGGGAGATTTTTTTGGGATTTCCTTAAGAAATCACTGTGCTTACCACCCACAGTCAGCAGGACTGGTGGAGAGGTACAATGGGATTTTAAAAAAAACAAGTTAAAAAAGTTAATGAGTGAGACTCAAAAAAATTGGATTTGCTGTTTACCTCTAGCATTGCTGAGCATGAAAACAGTAACAAATGTAAAGGGTTTGATCCCCTTTAAAGTAGTATTTGGAAGGGCATATTATGTGCCTCAGTAAAAAGCTCTCATGCCTGCAGAGCTGGAGGCTGACAGTTCACTAGCTAATTATATAAAGAAACTGCTTATAAATAAATCTGTTTTGCAGTTTAACTCTTTTTCAGACAAAAAAACTTTCAGCTGAATAAAAACTTTGTGACTGATACACAAGGGCAAAATGGCCAAGAGTAAAGAAAACAAAAAAGCAGAGCAACCCAAAAACTATAGCATAATTATTTTAACTGTGCATTTGTTAACTATAAGTGTGACAATTTTTCTCTTATTGTGGTTTTTCCCTGCACTCAACCACACAAGTAAAAGTGAGAAGACGTGATGAACTGTTTATAGACTGGCATCCAAACTTTAACACGTACCTGGCCATGAAGCAAGTGTATACAGAAACTATGCACATTTCAAATTGCTGAGTTTGTACAGCTATACCAACAACATATAATAGACTTTAACGTCCTCTGTCCCTCTGGGGATAAAATGAGACTTTAAAAAGTTTTTTTTATACAGAAACTGTGAGATCACAGGACAAAATTGCTTTATTTTTACCTGTTCACACAAAAAGGAGTTGTATGTTTCTACAAAAGTAATACCCTCCAGGTGGGCTGGAGTAATGGTAATATAACAATGTCTTATAAATGTTACATTAAAGTCAAAAGTGGGGGTACTGTTTGTAATACTAACCATGATTCATATCTGAGTTCAATAAAAACTACATTAAATGCAGTATGTAACAATCCAGTCTTAACTAAGCAATTGTCTATTAAGAATGAAAAAAATGTTTCATGCAGGGATAACACGTATCAGTACCAAAGTAATGATTTTATTTGTGGGAAAAAGGCATATAAATGGTTACCTGAAAATTGGTCCGGCAGTTGTTTTTTGGGTTATCTGGTTTTAGCAATAAGACATACTGCAGAATTACCTTTGGGTAAAATACGAAACGTAAGGAAAACAGCTCGAAAATCTGAAGGTCCAGTGAAAAAAAAAAACCTGTAAATCCAGTTGGTAAAATCGAAGCTGGTTAAAAAGGCCATAATTCAGTGAAAGACAAAAGTAAATTGACTCATATAAACTTGGGCAACAGTGTTATATCCAGGGCAGGAATACCACCAGCCTATGGAGCAGTCAAATCGATCTGGGAGCTAAGAAAGCTGTCAAAAAGTCATAAACAATGCAACTTTTTCCACCCTAGAATTGGTGACTAATGAACTAAATGCAATAAAAACTGTTGTGCTACAAAATCGAATGGCTCTTTACTTCACCCTAGCGGCAAGAGGTGGTACACGAAAAAAAATGCTGTGCGTACATTCCAGACAACCAACATAAAATCAATGACCACCTAGAGGTAATTCAGCAAGTATCAGCAATGACTAAACCAGGCCCAAACCCACTGACGAACTTTTTCCAGAATCTGTTTGGGGGGGGTGGGGTTCCATCCTATTAAACATTTAATTACTATTTGTGTGAATATACTCCTAATAGAAACATGTGTTTACTGTAAAATTCCCTGCATGAAAAAATTAATCAAAAATTTGTTGATATATCTGCTACTGAAACTTTTTACCAAAGTGTTGAAATTAAAAGATTAATTTCAAATGATGCTTTTTCTAAAATATAAAACCAATGACTAACTTAACTAAAAGTCCTTAAAAAAAAAAGGCTGAGGAATGAAATAATATTGTTTATGTTTCAAATAAAATAAAATGCATTAACAGGAGGGAGAATGTTAGAAAAATCTATACATGCTGCTTAGAAAATATATTTACAATGTATGCTGCTTGGGAAAATGTGTATTCAAACATTCAAACACATATAAGTTGTGTGGTCAAATATATAGAGAAATGTGTGCTTTAGTTAGGAATAAATGTACTTAAATCCATAATAGAGAACAAAGTTTATGTAATGCATTTAATTCTGTCTTACTAGAATAATAGTAGAAATAAACCTGCATATTATTGCTTGAAGCACAAGCTGCAGTGTAATCAAAAATTTGGCCTTGGCAGCGTTCAAGCGCAGCCTGGCTCATGTCTTTCAAGTAAAGATTATTTTGCAAAGTTAGAAAATAATAAATCTGCCTGCATGCATATCTTTTTTCTGCTTCCACCAGGAGAATAGCCTTGTGCGCACTATCAGAGATAGTGCCCAGCTGGTGAACAAGAAAGACAAAGAGAGGCATTAAAGAAGACATACATCTATTGTATTCGAACTAATCTAAGAGCCTTGAATTGGCTACATCCTCAGGAGGTCATCGTGACTGACCAGGTGCTTGCAAGGCTGTAACATTCTCATGGGAAAAAGACTTTTTGAAAAACACCACCTCAGCACTTTTTCATAAGTTACTATAATGTAAAGACCCTGTCACTGACCACGCCAGTGAGGTGGGCAAAACTGATAATGACATATATAAAAATGGAGTCTTCTGTCAATAAAGCAGACAAAATTCTGTACAAGTTTGTGTATGGTTTTTTGCCTCCTAATGTACATTAAAGCGTTAGATACTTGAGTTCTCCTGCATTATTGTTTGTTATTGATTGACATTGTTCTTGAATGATTTTTACAGTCTGATTCTAACAAATTTATTTAACAGAAAATGATGTTAATTATAATACCAGGAAGTTTTCTTTTTAACTGTTTTAGTGAAGTGGAGGTATTCATAATTTTAGGCATAAATAAATAAGGAATTAAAATATGTGCCTCATCTGGAGTTTGAACCCATGTTTTTTTCCAGATGTGTTACTGAGGCACTCAGACAGCAGAGGTATCAACTGCCTAAAAACTTGTAACTTCTAAATTAGTAATATATTATCCTTTATAATTGCAGAGCAAAGGGGTTATGTAATCCTGTCATTTTTGTTGTTTTTATTGTTTTTTCTGAACATTCTATGTTTTAACAGTTCGATCACTAAAGGTCGACCTTTAGTGATTCGAACTGTTAAATATTCAATGTTCTAATATAGACCCGGCATGGTCAATGTGTTGGCTTAAGTTGCCACATCATAGACATTCATATCCCCTCTACTTTGTTTGGGATGACATATAGGATTATGTCCTTTTTGGTACAGCCATATGTCCAGATAGCTAAACACTTGCAGAGCCAAGGTCTCAAATGAACCCCAACTCCATCCTCATACTGGTACTTGGAATTTTCCAGTCTGGTCTTGGGAGATTCTTCTCTCTCTTGAATAAAGCCCTTTTTAATCCACTCATTTATTTTATCCTCCAGTCTTTCATCCTTCACCCTTGATGTGTCTAAGGGTCAGTAAGATATGCCAGTACACCAAGATTCCCAGGTTTAGTTTTTCTTAACCACCAGGACATTTTACCCAAGGTTCTGATCCTGTTTCCTTATGCTCATCACAGAGTGATATCCTTCTACCTCTTTCTCTATATATCCAAAATGTCCTTTTAAATGGATCGCAACTCAACCTCCACATCCACCGCTGCCCTTTTTGTCATTCCTGAACAGACTACATCCACGTCCCACCCTCTTCTGTCACTGTCTAGTGTTGCTGTGACATCAGAAATTCTTCTGCATCAGAAAATACAGCTCCCCATCTTCTTACTCAAGCTTCTTGCAAAGCAGCTACTGTAAATCCTGAGTCTATCATGTTTTTTCATTTGCTATGATCTGTGCTTTTTCCTTCTGTTTGACCAGCCTCAAGATGTTTAACCATTTTCAGTATCTCAGCTAGTCATTCTACTGTCTAATCTTCTATTACATTAGTGTATCTACCTTTAGAATAAGTAACATTTCTAAAAATGCTAACTGCACCCCTCCCCCACCCTTGCATTTCTTTGTCATATGCCTGGCTGTGTATGCACTACGTAGCTTGTGTCTGTCTCGCCTTGGTAATCATCTTGGGTGATATGCTGTGTCATAGTGAGTGTATGGTTTCAATCTGGTTTCAATGAAATTTGTTAGGTTTGCCAAGAATGGTGATCCTTTGGGTGAGTGAATGCCAATCACCAAAACTCTCATCTTCTCTGACTGTTTGCTTGGTCTGCTTCCTTCACTTCCTGCACCACGTCACTGCTATGCTGCTAACCCTCCAGCCTTCTGACTTTCTCCTTCCATTTCTACCACCTTGGACCTCCTCACTCACTCTCTCTGTTGGATTCCTTTCTCCATGTTCTGTACATGCTTCTTTTCCATTCATTTACTCTTCCAGTAGGTTGTGTCCCTATCTCTGTTACTTTGAATGCCAGCCATGCCAATTTGTCTCTATTTCTTCCCTTTGTGCTGGCTCATTCATGGCTAACCTTCTCTCCCCCTTTCACTTAATATTATTGTATCTACATGTTCATTACATATACTTCCTCCTCCCTGTCATCAGTTTTATGGCTGTATATCCAATTTTTTTACTTTACCATAAACTGTGCCTTACTAGATGTCTGTATTCCTCTGATAACTACCATCCATGTCCTCTTCTCCTTTTTCTATCTCACATAAACATTCTCATTTTTTCCCTACCCATCTTGCCTACTAACATTGTTTCATCCTGTCTAGATTCCTACTTAACCATTTCTTACTGAACTAGTGTATAGACACCTAATACCCCCCCCCCCAGTATCCTGAAGACCCTGTATCCTCTGCCACCCCAGCATTAGTTGAATTAAATGACTGGCCTTTATTTTGTGCACATCACTAATTTCTGTTTATTTTTCTTGTTTAACCTGTCCTGCTCTTAACATGCTGTCTCATTTTTGAATCCCTCAGATCTCCTCTTTCGACATTGTTTTATTTTATATATTTGTATCTTTAATTAACCACATTTTTTTTCTAGCTGAATATCCTGATAAATACCAATCAAGTGACAAGCTAATGGGTACTTAAGAAGTAGAGATTATTAATTACCATGTTTTGCCTTATCTAAGGACAATGGAAAAATCTGCAAATTTCGGCAGATTCACTGATATTGAAGCAGATAATTAACTCTCACCCAGTTATACTCTGGTATCAGACACTGATGCTTACATTTTTGCTTTAAGCTTTAAAAACAAAATTTTAGAAGTAAATAATAGCAGAAAGATGGCTAAATGTAAAAGGAAAAAAAAACAGACACAAAAGTGTGTGTGCATGCAAATGTACACTAGATACTTATTTCAAAGATTAAAAAAATAAGGCTAAAATACTAGACTGTCATGTATGCTTAAATACTAGTCCTTATAATATATTTTTATAGGTTTACCTTTATAAAGGCGATACACAGTCGGGTGAACAGCAAGTGCTCAAAAGGCTGTTTGCAAATTTTGCAAACGCCGAAAGAAAAAAGGTTAGAATGTGCAATGAGTGAATGCACAGCAACATTCGCTCATTGCATATTCGACATTGTGGGGCAGATTGCACTATAGTGGGGATCAGGAAATGGTTCCTTTCCCCACTGTAGTGCGATCTTGGAGTTAAAATAATAAAGTAAGGGGGTGTGCAGGGGGGCTTGCCCCCCTGTTGCCCCCCTGCTTTACACTTCATTTTTCTTTTTTGTTCGACATTGATGTTCGAAAAACAGCAAATCTGCTTTTTGATGTGCTGTTTTTCAAACATTAAAGACTGTCAATGTTTTCACTTTTGTGGTTTCCAGTCGCTCATATGAGCACTTGAACCACTGTAATTCGAGATTATGAAGGTAAACCATTTTTATATGTTTAAACTAGCAATAAATTAGAAAATAAATTGCCAACACTTAAAACTCCATCAAAGTACAGAGAACTATAATTCCAAGATATCAGAATCTGAATTACAAACCTACAAATAATCATCTGCAAATCAACAAAGTGAAAACAATCATTCTTAATATAAAAACTGATTCAGTAATTTGTCACCAATCAGCTACAGTACCCTCCTACTCCAGCAGCTCATTTCATAGAAAGCTCCCTTCTATCCAAAATATCCAAGGACACTGTACTGAAATTTTTTCTGTTCATTGAGAGGTGCAGTGATCCTTTACCCTTTATGCCCAACTGTTGTCTATAGATTAACAAGTGCTTTCAGATCCATCTTCATAAATGTGCTCTCCTTTCATTTTTAGTTAAAGGGTGGCAGTGGAGGCAGAAAGAAGGGTTAAGAAGTTGCTGAATAATGTGTAGAGCTGGAAAGTTACCTGAAAGATGGTTAATGAAGTATCTTGTCAAATGCTGACTTCCACTGCATTTCTGCTAAGTGGTATTGAATCAACTGTGTACATTTTTAGTGCAGAATATGAATAGTTACCTGCTCCACTCAGTATATGTCTCTTTGTTTCCCAAACCGTGAACGGCAGTTTCTACACAGGGAAACAATTTGTTTGGCTGTTAACGTGGATTTTTCCCTTTCTACAATGTGGAGCGATCTTGTAGTTGATATATTTAGTTATGAGGGGTGTGGGGGGCACAGCCCCCCACTTGATTTGTGTTTAATTTTTTTTTTTTTTGTTGGGACAACAGCATTGTTTCCTTGTGTGGAAACTGCCATTCGTGGTTTTGGGACTTCGACATTTAGTGATCGAGCTTTAGTTATTCGACTAACTAAAGCTTCAATCATGTAATTTAGACCAGATATATATATCTCTCTCTCTCTCTCTCTATATATATATATATATATATATATATATATATATACATACACACACACACACACACACACACACACACACACATATATATATATATATATATATATATATATATATGCTCATATTTAAATACTAGGTGATCTGTCCACAGACTGGGCCTAGCCAATAACACATATTCAAGAGTTTCCTTCTGTTTCCAGGATGGCAATACAGGACAGATGCACAAACAATTTGTGGCTACCCATCCACTTAACAATTTTTGCTTGAAAAGTTGCAAGTTTACTGTGTTTGACGTGACTTTTTCCTGCCAACATGAGTTATTAATTTGTTGACCGAGATTTAGGTCTTCATGTGGGGATTTGCAATATCACTTGTTTTTCAATGGTGTATGTCAGAAAATGCTAAACAAAATTCATCACAGAGGAGTCTGTAACAGTTGAAATACAGGGAAAGTATTTTAGTCTCTCTGTCTAGCTGTGGAAATTTAAGGTCTGTCATGTTTTTGTTAGGAATCTCTGAGGCTCTATGATTTGAGTGATAGGTTTAGACAAGTGCAGGCCAATGGGGGGGGGGTGACTCTGAGAAGACTGCATAAACGGGAAGTATGACTTTTTTGGATCTAGGAAAGATGTATGT
Organism: Protopterus annectens; assembly: GCF_019279795.1. Classification (NCBI taxonomy): domain Eukaryota; kingdom Metazoa; phylum Chordata; order Ceratodontiformes; family Protopteridae; genus Protopterus; species Protopterus annectens. The sequence goes on from NC_056748.1 coordinate 588,296,298, forward strand.
GGATATTAGTTGGGGCAGATAAAAAAAATTTAAAATCATCATTGATTACTGTTAGATATGACAGTAAAGCACAATGGTACATAAAGCTCTCGTGATGGTGTCGTATTAAATTATAAGTTTTACTTTTTTTCTTTCTAATAGGTCTACATCTGCTGTAATTATAAATATTCCAGTAATTCATTGAGAATCTGTCATACTCAATAACCTTCAAATATCAAGCATTTAAATTTATTTTTTCATATTCCAAATACTAAATGAATACATACTAGAGATTATTACTTGGTAATTCTAGATCTGTTAGAATTTCCCATTTCTAGTTCTATTCATAACCGTACTAACAATAGCTATGATCTTAGATATGCAAAGAGGATAAGAATACAGATAGAGAATAATCAGGTATCATAAGGAACATTTGTATTTTTATTGATTAGTTGGCTAATAAAATACATTTTTTTCCCACTACAATGTAATCCTACAACAGGAATTTGACATGAGATACCATGAATTAACCTGATCACAAGTATGCCAGCATCTTCTGTTTGATTTTGCCCAGTCCATTTTATCTTTGCTCCATTATGTTCTTTGTAGAATCTTCTTCTGAATTACACTATTCATGAAAGATCTGAAGTAAACTTTATACACCGACCATAAGAATAGAAATATGTTGTAAACCCAGAGCAGAATTTAACTGTTCCACTTCTCTATTGCTTTATTCATATAGCCATATCTGCAAAACTTTGCCAGCGTGAATAAAGCTCTTTTCCCACAGAAATAGCATGCGCCATTGATGAGGAATATAAAATAGTCATGGGTTTCTGTACTCTTTTTATTATAGAGATTATTAAATTGTTTCTGAAAGGGAATTATATTTTGTATCATTTCTAAATTTAAAGTAGAAAAATATTTTGGAAAAAAAGGACCGATTCCTAGATGTGGGCAGGTCATTAAAGAGCAAGATAGTTGAGCTAGCCAAAATGTGTGTTGTCCGAGAAAAGAAAGGGCAGCAAAAATAGTAGTAATTTCTTTCAGCCAGGAACTTAATCAATTGATAATGAGTATCACTAGAGCAGTTCTGATATGTCCTCCCTGTGGTCGTGTGGGTTTCCTCCGGGTACTCTGGTTTCCTCCCACATCCCAAAGACATACTGTAGGTGGATTGGGCACTGTAAATTGACCCTAGGTGTGAGTGAGTGCATGTGTGTGTGTGTGTGTGTGTGTGCCTTCTGTGGAAGGTTGGGCGCTGGGCTGGCAACTCAACACTGTAAAACTCCACTGCCAATCATGAGCGGACAGGTGATCCGCTGTGGCGACCCCTAACCGGGAAAAAGCCAAAAGAAGAAGATGTTCCGATATTGCTTTTACATTAATTTACCATTAGTTAGTGTACAAATGATGCAGAATATCCATCAAAGTGCTAACCCATGGAAGCAATTTAACCACAGCTGTATAAACAGTCACTTCAGGATCATTTACGTGATTGTCATCATCTAGCAAGAGTGATTATATCAGAATTTTCCAAAGAATCCATGCAGAGTCACCTGTCCAAATCATTTTTTTTGTAATGTGCCTGGTTTTGTTCTACTGGGGTGAATATGGTAGTACCAATTCATTTCTGATAAAAAAAAAAAGAACATTTAGGAACAACCTACAGTTTAAAAAAATGAATTCCTCCTACAAATGATAGATTCAAATTCTGCCATTTATGTCAAATCTGGTAAGTTTGCTTAACAGTCTCTTATGTTAGTAAGTTGGCAATTTTAGAGAATATTAAAACAGTTACATGACCAAGTGTTTAAATTATAGCAACTGTAATATGTATATTTAATGGAAGTTGCTGTGAAAGGAATACATGTTAAATCCTGTAATAGAATAGAAGTATTCTGCTCTTTTACAAAAGAGACAAAAATTGACCTCTGAAATAGTTAAAATATTATCAGTATAAGCTAACATTTATACTTATACCCTCTTACTAATATAAGATTAATGTGATAATCTTTGTGAATCATGCAAAGAACTGGATTAATTTCTCTCTGAAAAAGGGTAGAGGTTAAAGGATATCTTTGAACATCTCATAACCAGATCCGTTTGGCCATTAGTATACTAAAATATTTATTTCCTCTATATTTCCTCCATAATACATGTTAATACATGTTAATAAAGAAAACTTGAAATTTATATAAAATAATATATCTTAAATAGCTTCTATTAACCAAATCAAAAACCTTCTGGGCATCTGATGGACATAAAACTGCAACAGGAGTATTAGATATCTTGTTGAAGTATAATAATATAGTCTGAAGAATATAAATTTCTGAAAACATGCTCTTCTCAGGAATAAAACAATACTGATTAGAATGGAGAGAGTCACTTGTATGAGATAAATTATATTTATTTTGTATTCTTGCAAATATTGCTTGGTCGGAAGTAAATTAAAGCTGTTATTCTATAGTTTGAAAAGTAGATATCTCTTGTATCAGGATTCTTTATGAGAATACTTTTTGCCAAAAAAGGAATCTACTTGGAAAGGATCTTTATTCAAAAATTTAAGGAGCAGAGATAATAGTTTGGCAAATTCATTATCTAACTCTGAAGGGTGTTTGGTTCAGGAGCATTTTTATTTGGTAAAGATCTAATCATCTGAACCATTGTCTGAGAAGTAATACAAAAGTTTGAAAGTACTACTGATGTGGTGAATTCCTGAGAAAAAATTACTTGTTTGTAAACTTGGAAAAAGCAGGAACAATACAATTTTTTTTACTGGGAAACTGGACATAATTTGAGCTGAGTTGAGGGTTATTGCCTCAGAAGTGTTGATGCCATGAATGAAGGAAGCCTCATCTTTTGAGAGAATCTCATAAAAACTCCCATCACAATGTACCTTCATAATATTTAAACTTGCTTTTTAAATGGATTTTTAATTATCATGCTTAGGTTAAGATATTTATTGTAATAAACTTCTCAGCTAATAATAGCTTTTCAGAAAGATATTAATGATGGAGCAAGTGTAGAAGACCTCCAAATATAAGCAACATGCATTCCAAGTCCTTGAAAATAAATATCTGTAGAATCATTAAACTGCCAGAATTCCATAACAACAATAATAATTCTACTCTAGAAATAAATTAAGGACTTCATGGTTAAAGATGCTTTTAAAAAGAGGACTGTAGTATCATCACAATTAGAGAATGATCAGACTGGAAAACTCGCGAATCAATATGTGCACAATATAGCAGGGAGGGAAAAAAGTCTAGAATTGATGTGTGATGCCCCTACTCTGGGCTAGTAATCAAGGAGCCTTAATCTTCACCACTGCCACTGGAGAGGGGCATTCACTTGAAAAAAGTAGATACACACAGTATTTGCAGATGCAACTGTCTGTACCAAGCACACAGAGAACACACTCAGTCGAAGGGTTGGGTTTCCCCTCTTTCTCTCTCAAGGTACCAGTAAGACACCCCACTGACACAGCGGTAGAGCTGAGTGCTCAGCTGTGTGCTCCAAGCCATGTCCTCCACCACCCTCTCTGTGATACCAGTGTTCTGTGTCCCTGCTCCAAGTAGCTGACAGACACACTCTTTGAGATTTGGTTTTTACACACACACACACCTGGGAAAGGCTGGTACAGACTTACTAGCTCTTCCACCTTTGCCCAGACAATAAGGTAGTTATACTTTCACCAGCCAACTACTCTAATGGTCTTACAGGGGTACCCAATTATACTGAGTAAAATTAATACTAATAGAATTGGTAGTGTTTGACCAATGCAGCAAAGCTGAGTGGCCACAGTGTCATCAAATAAATATATTTATTATTTATATTATAAATAAAAGTACTCTCAAGGGTTAAAATATTCTCTAAAAGACTAGCCATGATAAAAAGTTTAAATATATGTAATAATAAATGACAAAACATGAAGATACTTAATATCTATTTGCAATAAACACCAGAGTTTCAATCACAGAAAATATTAAACCAACACAGATGGATAGATTCACACAGATACAGAAAACGGTACTTAACTAATGTCATTATATTTTCCTGACTGAGCTAAAGAATTACTCTTCCCTGGTTACTTACTAAAGCAAGGCAAGATGATGTAAGTGAGTGCTGCTCCCCTTCTTTGTCAGGTTTGAAAAACAGACTACCCTGAGACTTCTATCTCATGTAGTATTAAAACATAATTTCAGTGCTGGATTACAGAATGACATCACATACATCTGGTCATCTGACTTTGGTTTCCACACTGCCCCCATAGCTATAAAGTAAACCAGAATTTAGCACGTTACCATAGGCATAGATAGATCTTTGCTAAGATGTGTTATAGCACTTAGAAGTTATAAAACCATTTTAAAACTTCCACCCTTCCAGGCTAGCAAATAGTTCACCCCTAAGCCCATTACAGTAGATTCCTAGTCTTGTTTTTCAGGCATTTTGTCTCTGGCTATGATCAGAACTGTAAGATACAATCTTTATGGCCTAAACCAGGTAATTTAATTTCAGACTATTTTTCAAAGTTAGCTGGACTGAGATTAACTTCTTCTCTTCCAGTATCCTCTGTTACAATATATTAATTTCAACTGTTACAATACAGTCTGATATACAGGTGCATTTCTTTTCTGTCCAGCAGGACCCACTGTTGGTACATTTTTAACACAAGCACTTCTACATATCAGTTTAATATAAAAATGACATATAATTCTTTACAAAACTCCAGCTAGCTCTGCTGGCATATGTTACCCATGCACTTCCCTATTTCTCCTGGTATAGCTGGCAATACCTCACATCATCACAAGAGGTATATAACATGATTGTACAGGATATTTCATCTCACAAAAATCCTTTAGATCAAATGTTTGCAGAAACATTTAAATGTATATTTCTTTTCCTGTGCTTGTTTTAATATGCATGTTAAATTCCTCTAATAGGATAACATTTTTAGACTCTGGTTAAGCAGTATATGTATAAGTTATATAAAAATCATATCCTATAAAAGGGCCAAACACAGTAAAATAAAAATGGCATTCTTAACAAGTCAAATTCTGCCTTAATTATCCAAAAAAGATCTTCACATTTGTGAATTTAGTAGAATGGATTATAGCAAGCCCAGTGGTAGTGGTGTTAATAGAATTAACCTTAGCATGAGAAAAGATTTCCAATTTATTAAAATACCATGCTTATCAGAAGCAATGTGGAGTTCCTGTAACCATAAGGCAGTGGGTAATGACTGTGGCAGAAGTCTAATCAAGTTACAGCTTGAAATAATATCCTGAGGGGAAAAGATTAATATGCAAGTTCATAGGTAATCCAAAACAACTGTCTAAGAAAAAGAGAGAATCCACAGTGGTGTTTAGCTAATGGGAGTGTCTTAATTGCTAAAATTTAATCTCCAGCTGCCTTATATTCATAAATTAATTCAGAAATTATCAAAGTTAGATCTCTATATTTAGCATGAAGAATTAGAGGAACAATGCACCTTGAAGAAATTGTTCTGTGTCAGAAGGTTTTATGCAGCAGAGTAAAAGTTTATCTCTTAGAAACAACACATAGCAGTAGGTCTTGATACATATTAATATGATTGAACAGAACATTTCTCATTTTGAAGCTAAATACAGAATCATATTTCTTTCCATGAAGGATTTAAATTGGGCTGTTTCCCTGCTTGAGGAAGACCTAAATGATATGCAAGGTCATCTTTTACAGAAGACAAATGCATTTCTTGTAAATGTTTCCACAAATTAAATAGCAGGCTAGCAACAGAAGTTATCAGATGTACATTGTCCAAATGTTATTGCACTCTCACAAATTTAAGATTAGATCTGGAATTGTGAGACAGAGGATTTAAAGTTTTAGCCTTTAAGTCATGAACCTGAAAAATTAGCTGAATATTCCCTTGGGAGGTTTGGTCAACTTTCTACAGTACTGAAAAAGTCACTCAGAGCAGACTTGTTTTTCCATACATGAGATAACCCATTTAGTTTGCAGTCTTATGGTTGACTAAAGATCTTTTATTTGCAATCAAATTGTAAAAAAATTTAAATAAATTGCTCTCCAAGCTGATGGTTTAATTTGACCATTTTGCTCAGAGAATAAATTTTAACTTTGAGGGATGATGTTAAAACTGGAATCCATACAGAAACATCCTGGATATTTTTATTTTATAAACTTCAGGGAAAAGTAACCATATTGGCCAAAGTGGTCCCCTTATCAGCAGATTTCCCTAAAATAGAAAAGGTAGTTACAGTACCTGTAGCTTGCCACTCACTTGTGATAACTAGTACATCCTTGTTGAGCAGAAATTGATTTTCTGAAAATTCCACGGTAAAAATGCTGGAAAATTGGGGAATGTAGAGAAAAAAATCAGTTAAAGTAGTTGACGTTTGCAGCTCTCAAATAGTAACTATACCTTCTCTGTTATGCTACGCCTGATTAGCAGATGAATTAGTCAATTGCCTTATTTGTAGATTGCGGAGAAACCACAAATGCAACTTTAGATTCCTCTTTCATACAGCTTTTATCAAATGCTTGAAGGTCTCCCTGCATATTAGATGCCATTCCTGATGCTTATGAAAAATGTAAAATTTTCCCTTGCAACTGATTTTTTCCCCTTGCTCAGAATTAAGTTGTCTGCATCTTAATCTGCTGAGTACTTCTTGGCTAGTCCACAAGGTGTTTTCATTTATTTTAGTTTGAGGTTGTTGCTTCCTTTTGTTCATGCCAAAAAGGACATAATGGGTTATTATCTGACTTCATACTGGTTCAAGTTGTTTTTAATTTAGATGAGAAAACTGAAAAATGCTGAAAGATACTAAAGATAAAAGCTGTCTGTCTAGCCTAAATGGGCAATACCACTGTGGACATGCTCAGGACATTGGTGTTAATTTTAGCTTCCTGACATAAAGGATTTATAGTTGCTCCTCCTTTCTGTGGCTAATTTAGTTTCATATTCAGTTGTTATATACATCTAGTCATCATCTACACACCCCATAGATGTTTTGCTGCAAGTATCCTCTATGTGGTAAGATATGGAACTGTTTTGCTTACTAAATTTAATTATCCTGCATGTCTTACATTTCCTCATATCCATTATTTCATACTCTAAGCCATGTTGGAATAATTTTATGCCAGCAAGTGAAAAAATAACAATACCCAATTTGCAGTCATCCACAGATATAGATAACCATAGGCCAGGGTTGCTGTTTTGGAGGTCTGAGAAGTAAATGCCAAATAAGGTGGGGCCCAACATCTAGTTCTGTGGTATATCACTATATTACTAGTAACGTTCTCACTTTCAGAAGTGATGCCAGCAAATTTATCTATATGAGTTCTGTTAGACAGCTAGTTAGCTATTCAAAGCATAGCATATAGATACATGTTCAAGTGTGAGAGTCTGGTAATACCTGCAAGGGGATAGTATCAGAGGATTTGATCAGGTCAAGATAAGCTGCATGAACTATATAATTATTGTCCACTGCTTCACTGACATTTTGAACAAGGTTACTGGGGCAGGATCATCTCTTCCCAAAGCCACATTTGTAAAGATCCAGGGTTGTCAATAATGGTATGTTTAACTTTGCATATGAGGTTAGAGAGGCTTATGGGTCTACAGTTACCAGGGTCAAAGACTGGCCCATGTTTATGTAGGGGTACTGCAATGGCTTTTTTTCAGGCTTTAGGAATGTATCTAATAGAAAGTCTTACACTGATCAGGTTAAGAAAAGGTAGATTTTGACCATATTTGGCACTACTAATCTGGAATCCTGATATGATATTTAGTCTCACAGCTGTAATGATATCAGCTTTTTGAGATGGCCAAGAGGAATGGTTCCATAATAACTATAGGGGTGGTTACGACTGAAGAATTTGAGCAATATTTGAAGCTGTAGGTGGATAAAAAATGGCACTTAATGTGTCAGCTAGGATATTAGCTATTTCCTTTTAGTCTGAATGGGCATTGCCAATGTAGACAATGATAGAACATTGTTGGGTGTCAATTCTCTTCCTGGCATAGTTAATGAAGGATTTATAGTAGCTCTCCAGTTTCTATTTTAGTTTCTTACTCAGTTTTAATCTTCCTGCTGGTGCCCTTTAATTCTTTGCTAGTTTATTTAACTAAACCCATTAGGATGGTAGAATGTGATTTATTATAGTCAAGTAATTGTTTTCTCTTGTTTTATAGTGTATTTATACAGGTATTTCACCAAGGGGGGGGGGGGTTGTTATGGAATTTCGCAGTATACCTGATATGAGTAGGAACTGCCTTGCGAGTGCAACTATTTAAGTGCAAGCTGAAATCAAAGGCATGGGCAGTCTCTTTAACAGTGTGGTTATTTGATATGGGATTATAATAGACTTTTATTAGGATATAAAATTGTTTAATATTAATTTTTGTAAAATTCCAGGACACTGGTGTAGTACCAAGTGAAGTATGACCAGTTTTAATGGAAAGAGCACTGCTTTATGGTCTTGTATGATGAAGAACAGTATATGGGAAAAGGCCATATTAGTGAGGACACACTCAAGGGTGTTGATGCCCCTAATAAGAAAGGTTGGCTGTTCCTAGGAGGTAGCATTTATAAAACCATGGGAACACTGGGCACTGAACATGCTTATATTTGTGGTGAAGATAAATTAATTTATTAATAAATAAAATCACTCAGTACATAAGTGCTTAGATCATTGCAAATTTTGCTTAAGTCATTGTGATACCTATCATGGGCAGGGAACATAGAAGATAACCTATGTTAAGTTATGAAGTTGTAATTAACTGAAGTGTGACTTTGACTTCACTGAATTCTAATTGTAGATAATGAGAAAATATGTCAAAGGATGATTTAGTTTCTGACAAATCTGATGCCATCACACATTTTCTAGTAGGCTTTGAAGGCATGATAGATGGGAAGCCCAAAACCAGATGAAATGCTGTCTTAACAATGAACTGATTTTTCCATGACTACACATTAATGGATGAATCCAAGTTGTCGGAGAGCCTCAGGTTTAGTTATTTCATTCTTCTACTCCTGCATGGAGTACAGCCACCGTAGTGTGTTCTGAACTGTTATTTACTAAGTGGGAATGTCCTGTAAATAAACTGTTCCCAAACACTATATTATGAAGACAGAAAACATTAAGTTCAGAATGCAGAAGTATGGATAAGGGAGGTGGAGACCATTGCTGGCAAAGCAAGAAGGTTTTTCAGTCATCTCATCCCAAACTGATACATACTGGATCTCCCAGAATGACACCAATGACATAGCCAATTGTTAATGATAATTACCTTTTTTTGAACCTCATCAGCATTCTGGGAAATAACTGCCTCAGATGGATGTGTTGCTAAATCCATCATATCTTTCTGCATGCCCTTCTAATCAGAGGAACATGCACATCTTTCTGTGTGTCCCTCTGGGTAGAGTGCCTAAGGCCATTCATTCCTGTTGTGGCATGCAAGGTCATAGTACGGATCTGAGGGCCTTCATTATGCCATGGATTTTGCTTCCAGAAAGATAGCTAAACCTCACCCTGTTTAACCCTCTTGATGAGAGTGGTATCAGTTTGCCTGGCAATAGAGTCATCTGTTACTAAAGTATTACTGCATGTGGGTGTAGACTGTGGGTCTAATGGGCATGGAGTCAGCACTGTTGTGACATGGATATATGTGCACTGGCTGCAGAAATGTGGAAATTCATCCTTTGAGTCTTTGGTAGTGCCCTCTTGGCAGCCTCAGTATATTTTGGTGTAAGTAGGTTTGTGAATGCTTACCAAGTGGCATGTGAAGTGCAAGGTTAGCTCTACGTCAGCAAATGCACCTCTCACAATCTGAATCATTAGTAGGCAATAACAGATGGATTTCAGTAAACATGAGGCAGCAGGTATGCTGCCTCAAAATTCCAAGAGCTAAAAGGCTTGCCACAGAAGGGGCAAGAGTTGAATGAGATAACATATCAGCCAGTAGGATCAAACTGGTATATGGAAACACGACAGGCTAATTCCTTCCGTTAAGCTGTATTTTATAGGTATTTACTGAAATTGGTATAACATCAGAGGGAATATAATGTGTTGAACTAAGGTAAAGGGTAGAATATGGTGGTAACAAGACCAAGGGTCAGCCATGTAACATTAGGCAAAAGGATAACTGCTTTAAAGATAATAAACACAAAAGGTCACAGAGATAACTTCAAGCACAGTAAGTGTATATCAAACACGCTGTCATTAATACTGAGATGTGCAGTGAAACTATCATGTGATATTAGATAAGCTTTCTCCAGTAAGTAGAAGCATGACAAAGTGAGTATAGTGGATGAATTCACCCCGATAACTTCAAGCGCAGTATCAGGAAATCACTTTAGCTGACACGTCACAGCAGAGTAATTAGTAATGAGCAATACCAAATAGCAGTCATTGCAGTGAGTACCTCAGTAGTATAAGCAGCATTAAGCAACACTGAACAGCAATAACTGAGATGGACAATAGTACTGTTCAATGGTCCAACTAGTAACAGCTTAATATGATTTCAAACCTAGTTAGTATTTGTGATGAGCAACAGAGCTGTGACAAGAATGGCACAGCTAATAACAGTATACCAAATGCCAACAATAGTTTGCAGTTCATGAATTAGCTACCAACTTTAGTAGTTATATGTATATTTGTGCATATATTTGTCTCTGTGTGTGTGTGTATATATATATATATATATATATATATATATATATATATATATGTGTGTGTGTGTGTATGTATATATATATATATATATATATATGTATATATATATATATGTGTGTGTGTGTGTATGTGTATGTGTGTATATATATATATATATATATGTGTGTGTGTGTGTGTGTGTGTGTGTGTGTGTGTATATATATATATATATATATGCATATATATATATGTGTGTATATATGTATATATATATATATGTGTGTGTGTAATACACACACGCGAGCACTCACACACACACACACACACACACACACACACACTATACAGACTAAACAATTTGTAAAAATAAAACAGATTTTATCAACAGATGTGACAGAAGTAGAAGGATTTTATTTCCTTGACATATGCTGGCTAATTCTGAGTGCAGAAGGTCCCCCCCACCCCACCCCAATATCAAAATATGTAAGGCTTTAAGGTTTGCAGCTCATTGCTATTGATCAGTGCATTAATCAGTGCATTATAATGACTCTAGTAAGCAATAAAGAAGACAAAGTGAGAACTACAAAATCTGTTAGGCACAAAACAAATTATATGTAAATAATGTGTTTTGCTTTTGGCAAAGTGTCTCTTGGGACTCTTAAGTTTAACTGTCAGCGCCAAATAAACCCATGTTTTTAAGATTTTATAAAATATATTTGTATTGACTTTGGTACACAAGAGCTCTATGTGAAATATAGTACTAATCTCATTGTCAAGAATTCTGCAGTGATGTGAAATATAATTTTAATTTGTTCTCATTCTATATAACTCTGGCAGTGGTTGTAAAAACAAAAGTGATTAATATGCTGAATTATACTAGTAGAAGTTAAGTTTTATCAAGTAGGTTATTGCTTTGGAGAATTTGAGACTCCAGGAAGCTGGGCACCTTGTGACTCATGTCTCATACAGGATAACTTGATGTGACATTGAGTGCTGTATAAAAAATAACAACCAGAAGTAGGCCATTTAAATATCCATCTGCAGTCTAGGATCAATACAAAGCCACATTTTTTCATGAACTTCTTGCGTGAGCTGTAACCTCTTCTTTATGGCCCACTTAATTTCCTTTCCTGACTGCATTTAATCTTGAATCAGATAATTTGACTACTAGCTGATATTTTTCAATAATTCTCTTGTAGTTAATGAGCCAAGTCCAAAGAGAGACATTTTCTGAGCTTATTAAATATTTAGTGAGTCATGAAGGCAAAGAATTATGTTATTTTGAATGAAAGAATCATTTCCACCACTTGTATTTCCCGTAGTTCTTTTTTTTTCTCTGTGGAAGAAATATACCCTTGGTTGTAAATCATTTTAGTTCTTAAATTTTGGGTGAATTGCTTTTTAAAATGCATCTCTGTGAATCTGGGTGCTTGTATGAATGATGTCTATGATATTATGTGCATGTCACATTACAGTTCAACTATTTATATATTCTGGAGATGAGCAGTACTAATACATACCATGTAATAACCTTGTTAAAGCTAAATAACTAACTGATTTAGCTTGCCAATCATACACAGTTGCCTTTTTCCTGGAATGATCTAGAATATTTACAGTGATTTATGACTTGCTTAGAATTATGGAATACATTTTTGGAGGCTGAGAATTTAGAATGTCAACAGGATGCAACTGCCATCTGATTACCTCATTGAAAGTGAGAAAATATTATAGCAATAACCCACGACTGGGTGTGGGTAATGATGGATTTGCCCACAAGTGGCATGGTTTGGTTATGAGGATGAAACCCTTGTGACCAAACAAAGCCAACAGTGGGTAAATCCAGCATTGTCCACACCCATCCATGGGTTTTTGCTGTTATACAATGACATTATTTAAGAAAAAAGTTGCTTTTCTTTTTTTTTTTTTGTATAAGGGCAGTGTGCTACTCTTACACATTTTTCACCTGTATCCTGGGGCTTTCTTGATGTACTGCGCATGCATATGGGACTTTCATTCCAACACTTACACAGGGCATCAGTGCTGTGTAAAGGAAACGGATAAGGGAAGATCTTCTTTGCTGTTTTTTGGACACTTGAGATATGACAGAATCTAAAAATAATCTACATGGAAAAAATTATGGTAACGCTGCTGCTTCTGGTAGGTATGCTTCTTGATCTTACATTTGTACTGTCGCCTAGGCAGATTGTTCTAGAGGTATACTTGTTTAAGTTTCAGAAGTCCAGTTGTTTTAATGATTGCACGATAAGTATTTTGAGCACCAGAAAAACAGTGCCCAGATCATGGAAGCCAGTTGTATTCATTTCCTGTAATGCAGAAACCTGTTTTCTAGCCATACCTGTTAAGTAAGCCATCACAGTCTACGGTTGGTTCGAATCTGAGGGTTGCACTACAAATTTGTCCTTAATTACTTTTTGAACTACATAAAAACCCTGCTCACTGTGTTCCTTAATTCCATATTATGCTGGTATTTTACATATTTATGTGTGACAGGACAGATGTGAGGCTTGAATAATAACAGAGAGAGAAAGGATGGAGAAAATACAAGGAAAATCAGGTATATTTATTTAGTTTTGAATAACGTACATGATTTTCCTAGTATTTTCTTTGTATTCTCTCTCTTGTACCTCCAGACTGTCCGGATTTCTAATTTTGTTTTTTTTTTATGGTGAAGAAAACTTAAAAAAAAGCTATAGCATATAGTAATGGAAGAAACTCTGTGCGAATGGACTTTGCCATTGGAATATGTTCGATTTACAATGGGCACACTGGATGAGCTGATGAACCGCATGCTCATTTTTTGTGTGTTCTATATTGTATAATACTGCATATTTCTATTTTTCATCGACTCTGATGCAGACCAGTTTGTATGGATATTTTTATAATTTTGTTAAAAGTATACTGAGCAAACCTATTATGAAATTCTTGATGTTCAAAATAATTCAAGTTATTCTGAAAGTGTGCCAAACAAGGGGGAAAGGTTATATTATGAAGAGAGACATTTCAATGCAAATCACATTGTAAGATCATGTCCAAAGAACTTTAGGCTTGCGGTACAGATCATCTCTAAATAATATTAGACAATCTTTTTGTATTTAAAATGAATTTCAAGCTGTTTTAGGAGGATCCAGAAAAATACATGTTGAAGATCCCTGCAAACATTTTTGATTCTTTTTTATCCATGCACTAATTAATTTCTTACAGAATAAAAGAAAATGCAGCTAAAACCTACTGAAACGTTATACATAAAGAAGCTGAACTGCATCATGGCAGCCCCCTTGTCTGCATTGCTCCTTTGCTCTTGTGTAATGTACCTCTCATTCCAAAATAACCAGCTGTTATAACAGTGTATTCATGTTTTTCTTCTTTCATCTGTTTACTTACTTAGGATCTGCAAAGCATAAGATGGCAAGCCTAATAATAAACACCCACCTCTTCATAAGTTCCCTTCGCTGGTGCTAAAATGGCTTATGTTTCACACTGACATAATAGAACTACTGGGACACAGTTAGTATTTGTACAAAATATACCACATTTCTGTTTCTTAACTGGGTTCCTCCAATGTAAAACATGTTACTTTTACAGGGAAAATTAGCAAATTATGTTTGTGTTAACACTGGCAGTTGCATAGTGAGTGGTAAATAACGATCATTAGTTGAATTAGACAGCCAAGCAACATTCCTCATTTGTGCTGATTTATTAAAATACAAATTTTCATAGATGCTTTGAGCTTCATACAAATGTCCAGAGTTAGCAAATAAGGAAAAATCCGTTTATTTCACGATTACATTAAACACACAGAGTAGTATTAATTATGCATTAATACTATAGTAGTAAGCCTTTCCATAATCTTCAACTTGAAGTAAGAAAAAAGAATTAGGAATTGGTATACAATGATAAGAGGGCAGTGTACACGGTGTCTTTATCTGGAACCTTTTCTTACTGGAAATACAGTTATGTATACTTTCCAAGTAAATGAGGCTTTGTTTCTCTCTTGTGCATACATGTTAGATAATTTGAAGACAGGAGGCTAAGCAGTTTCAAATTTTTGAGGTAGACACTTATCAATAATCTATTCCCACTGGCTCATTTTGTCCTGAGAATGTTGAACAAAGAAATATTCGGATCACAGTGATTTACTTGATTTTTTTTTTTACTGGTTAGACCACCAGCAAGATGACTACAGAGACTTTGAAATAGCCTAAAAGCAAAATGTGACTAAAGGCATTCCTGCAAGTTGCTGGAGTAAGAGTCACTCTCCTCTAGAGATGATTCACAACAGATCAATTGTTGCCGTTGCAACCATTTTATTAATAAACTGCAACAGAGATAAACCCCAACTTTTGATTACTAATCAGTATGTTACATCTTCAACCTTAATAATTCAGTCTGTAATGCAAGCAAACAGCTGGCTGGTGTCACCAACCCTGTTATGGCTTCCAACTGTAGTCCAAGTGCATATCCTTAGCTCATTGGACAAATCACCTTAACCACAGAACTTGGGATTTGTACTCTTGGCCCTAAAAATACACACTGAAACCATGTCTCTTCAGAATTCTTTGACCTGTCCATACCACAAGAAGCTGCTGAAAGATAGACTGTCTGCAAGGTGACCATCCACCAGAGTATAACATGATATTCCCCCATTTGAGGTCTCTTACGACATTATAGGAAAACTCTCCAACATGACTTAAATTTGTTAATTCTGAGTAATCATTAATCGACAAGGATAATTGTAAATGAATATAGCAAAACCAAGATAGTTTAAATGAATGCCATCATTGGCATAAAACTCCTTACCTGGTTTATACAAGTCATGGTGATGAATAACTTGGACCCTAATGGAACCTGTAGTTCTGTTCACTCGGAGATTGATGAAGCTTCATGATAATTTGATTGCTGAATTCTTCATACCACCTCCCCAGTGAAACCCAGCTAGAATGTAAGACTAGAAAACAATCAAGTCTGGATGTAATATAATTAAGGCATATATAAAATCCTCGTTAAGTATTTTCTTCAAGACAGATTTTTAGACCATTACCTTTGAGATGATTGATTAAGGGAGAAGGCTCTAGCCTACTGGCTAGAAGGTGATTCCACACTTCTAGAAACTTAAACACGGATAAGCTTGGGTAACCATCTCAGCAGACAGTTCAAACATTTTGATCCAAAAAACATTTATTAACAAACACACACACACACACACACACACACACACACACACACACACACACACACACACACACACACACACACACTGCTGCCCTTGAGGGTGCTGTTTGAGCAAAAGAATGCCCCACAATCTATAGCCATTTTTTTCTCAGAAAGAAAACACTTCAGTTATTTCCCAATGTAAGATAGGAAAGCATCACACCTCCATCTCCCTGTCCTCATAAGGACTTTAGTCAAATGCCTTTTTAAAGCAAGGTCTGTGGTCCTATCTATTCTGAAGGAATGAGCAGAGAACCCCCCCCCCCCGGGAATAACTTGCTGCAAGACAGCCTAGTGTAATAACATACTGACCTTGTAAAGAGTAACTGTCTTGCTCTTGAATGGAAAATATGAGAAGAAGGGGCAGCATCTAGCACTGAGTTATGTAGGACTGCATCCCAATGGACTGGACAAGTAAAAACATAGTTCTTGGTTAGAACCACATCCCTCCATAGCAAGTTATGAAACAATTAATTTGCCATGAAGGCCCTGGCATACAAGCAACTAAACAAGGTGGCCCATAGAATAGATGAATGGAAATCATCCATGGAATAGGTTCATAGGATGATACTAGGCTGTTTGCCTGGAGGCCCTTATAAGCCTAGCCAAGAATATTGCTCATGTTCCCACAAAGTCGGCACCTGTTTCCCCTTTCCAGCAGGGACACAGGTGGGATCCCAGGGGTATATTTTCTGTTTCCCATCCAGTCATCCATGTTCCTCTTAAAGAGGACTAGTGAGGTACTCTGCTTGACATGGAGAGGGAGTCTATTCTACAGATGGGGGAAGTTTTTGCGACACTAATCTATCCTGCTAACAAGTTCTATTAATATCACAGACCAGGTTGAGGCCTTGCATGTGGGTTGCGTGAGTGGAGTTTGACTTACAGATATGCACCAACTCTATCAAGGTTGGGTCTGAAATGGCCTTTTATGCCAGACACAGGTCATCTCTGAGCAGTCTGTATGAGACTGAGTAGAGGGACATGTCATTTAGCCTATCTGTATAGTATAGGTGTTTGAGATCCTGGATTTTCCTGGTCAGGAACCTCTGTGGTCTCTCCAGCTGCTGCATGTTCTTTGCAAAGTACATGCTGAAAAGGGCATTCTATTCCATAATGAGTCTGATAAGGGAAGAGTACAGGGATGTTATGACCTCCTTGTTCCTTGATGAAATACCCTTACTCCCGATTCCCGATATCAACTCCCGATATGGGAATGGGTCACACTTTTTTCCAATCCCTCAGAGCCCCACGCTCCAGGGATCTAAACCTGGTCATCACAATGAACAAAACATGCTGAAGGGATAGGTTTCTGACCCAGAGACTCCCCATACTCTGGAACAGACTGCCATACATGTCAATCTGAGCGCCTCTTTGGCCCTCTTCAAAAGGAACCTTGACGATTGGTTGGGAGATAGGAAATTCACCCCGGGGATCACTTCAGTTGCCCTACTAGACAGGGGACCAGGGATGTAAATATTCTGGGAAGAAATATCTAGGGAATTTTATGGCTAGGCTTGTATAGGCCCTAGGGCCGATGGCCTAGTACCAACCTATGAACCTACTTATATGGTGGTCCACGTAGAAAGCCTTCCATACAATGGAGGCAATGTGGTGGTCAAAAGTCAGGTTGCTATTGACCTGACTGTCCAGTTCCCTCACTACTAATTGCATGCTTAGTACATTGTTATTCATGTGATAATTAGTGGGGATACCATTTCACCCAAAAGGAATAATGATGCATTTCTTGGCATTTAGTTTGAGGCCATGCTTCTGGCACCAGTCATTAGTTTGGGTAAAGCCCTATTGGAGGATATTTACATCACTAAGGGAATTTAAGACAGCACTCAGTTTGCAGTCATCTGCAAACTTGGTCAGTAACAGACCACTGGTTATGACTAGCACCTCAGAAAGGTATATCCCAAATAGCAGAGGCCCCAAACCATTCCTTGGGGTAAACCGCAATTTACGGGTTTACTACTAGAGGTGGCTTCCCCTATTTTGACTGAGTGGGTTCCATCAGTGAGAGTGCATCTGTTTTGCCTGAGTGGGGAATAGTGTTGAAGGCTTTGGCTAGGTCAAGGGAGGCAGTGTGCACAGTCTTCTCTCGTTCATGGCTTTGTTGACTGTTTCAAAGAAGTCAACCAAGTTTAACAGGCATGATCTCCCTTTGACAGAACCAAACTGTATGGGGTCAAGCGTTTGAAGGTTGCCAGTGTCCTTGTTTATAAGGTTCATGATAATGCATTCCATGGCCTTGCAGATCAGGCTAGTTAGGCTGATGGGCCTATAATTGCCTTGGTCAGAGTAGAGGGATGACAGCGGCCATCCTCCATTCAGTTGGGAAGAAGCTGGTGCTCAGGCTTTGATTAAATATAGTGTCTAATCGAGCTGAGAACTCATGCCTGAGTTCATGAAGGACACAGCCAGGGATGCTGTCAGGTCCCATGGAGACTGTATTTTTTTGTCTTTGAGAGGGCATTAAAGACCTACTCCCTGGTGATGAGGGTTGCTGGGGATGTTCTAGTTTACTGATGGGGGACAGGGGGGGGGTGAAGTTTTCACTGAACTTGTCTGGAAGCAGCTTGGCTATATCTATGACTTTTATGTATGTGGTGTTCTTGACCACCAATTCAGAGCAGATTTGGGTGTTACCTTTGAGATTGTGGACGTATGTGAAGAATGCCTTGTGATTGCCCTTAGTGGATGCGGCCTTAGAGGATTTCACCAGTGGCCTTAATTGCTTGTTCAGACAAAGGAGAGATTGCTTCCAACTTGGCATCTACTTCTTCTTGGTCTTGGACAGCAGTGTTTTCCTTTTATTATAGAGTTTTATTGCTGCTGTTCACCAGACAGATTTACTCTTCCTTGAGGAGGATGATTTGGTCCTGTCAGGTATTGCTGAGTCCATACAGCTATATAGGTGTTCATATGTTTTTTTGGTGTAGGCTTGGACATTAGTGCTAGTTCCAACTGAAGGGATGATGGTGGCTGTAAAGCTGCTTATACCTGCTGTTAGAAGATTGTAGTCAGCTTTGGAAAAGTTTTTTTGTTTGACCATGACGGGAAGGGGATCAAGGGAGATGGTGGCTTAGAAAGTGATTGCTTTATGGTCAGATCTTACCAAGAAGGATGACACTGTAGGGGTGCTACAGTGGCTACTCATGTTGGTTAGTACCAGGTCCAGGATATTTTCACCTGTCATGGGGGTGTCGACCAGCTGATCTAGTGCACTGGCATTGAAGTTGAGGAATCTCTGGGCATTCATGTTTGGGCTAGAACATGTCTTCCACTCTATGGTTGGATAGTTAGTCACCTAGGATCAGGGTAGAGGGTCGTATCTTGATGGATACAAGTAAGTCCAGATAGGTGGAGTGGATGTTCTGAGTTATGATTGGGGGTCTGTAGCTAGCTATGATTTGAATAGGTGTTTTTGCCAACAGTTAGCTGTACTTGGAGTGCCTTTTGTGTGTCATGCTGTTTAACCAGCCTGGTGGTGCGTATGTCTTTGATAAATATTGAAACTCCACCTCCTTTGGCTTTGTAGCCCTCCATTTGGGGTCTGAAAGTATGTCAGGATGAGTAACCTGGTAAGGCTGGGGTGCTCTCTGCAGTTTTGAACCAGTTTTCAGTGACTGCACAAATGTCAGCATCCTCCAGAGTGAGGACTTCTTGCAATGAGTGCAGTTTCATGACCTTAAAATTTTGTTTAGAAGAATTTTTTACATTGGTAATTTTGTGCTCATCAATTTGCCTAAAAAGGGCACTATGGGGGAGGCAAGAGCCTTTGCCAGAAGCCTGAAGCCCAGGGGAGACAGATGAAGGCCATCTCTGGAAAAGCATTGTGGTCTGCATGTCCTCCCAATCTGTCAGGTACTGGATCCCCTTGGAATGACACCAGAAACTAAGCCAATTGTTAGTTAATAATTTTCTGTTTGTATTGAGGCATCATTCTGGGTTGATGGTAGGATGCTGCTTAAGGCTAGGGACAGACCTGCCTGGGACACACATTCAGTGAGCAAAATTTTGTCTCTCTTCATATAGTCCAGAGAAGTACATCTCAAGTCATTCACACCAAAATGGACTATGTCAGAGTCATAATAGTAACTGTTGAGACTTGAGTGTGTCCATGATATGGTGGATTCTAGCACCTGACAAGCAACTTACTGTGGCTTTCTCCTTGTCTAGAAGTCCTCAGAAGGGCAGAATCTACCCTCTCCTCCCACAAGAGTGTAGACCACAAACCTTCTTAATGTAGAATAACTAGCCTGAAGCCCAAGTGTTTAAAACAGAACTAAGACACTTTTAGAATAACAGACGCACTAAAACAGTAATGGCGAACGTATAAGTTTGTCAAAGGTGACATGCCACAACATTTTGGGTGACACATCAGCATTCACCAACACCCAAGTTACCAAAGAAACTGCTTTTGAATTTTGTTGCTTGTGTGGAGTGCATTGAATTATTTTGAGCCAGGAGCCAGTTCAACAACACTGCTGCAGAGGTAAGGATGTTATTAACGTCAGAGTATTTCGGTATACTTTCTCGACAGATTCTACAAAGGGCATTGCTGACATTGTTTTCTCTTTGTGGGTGCACTTCTACAAAGGGCAAGTAGTCTGCGTTTATAGGAGTGTGCTGTTTTTAATTCCTAATACTCTCAACTGTCCCTTGCAATTCCTCCTAAAACCGGCAGAAAATGTATATTAATTCACGTTAATTTTTTCTGTCAGTGTCTCAAACTAATAGTACTAGTACTTTAAAACTGTCCATGTCTTTTATTTCTAGATTTGTCCCTGATTCTGTTTAGATTTATTAGATGTATTGAGAGCCATGCTGTTTTATTTTTATTTATTTACTCTTTTTTTTTTTTGGGGGGGGGGTGACATGCAAGCAGAGTCAAGTTCAAAAATGTTGCCACAACGAACCCCAAAGGTTCGCCATCACTACACTAAGCCTTGAGTCAGCAATTCCCAACTAGAAGGATGTAAGCTACCTCTCCTGCCACAAGAGTGTAGACTTCAAACCTTCCTAATGTAAAACTGGCCTGAATCCCAAGTGCTTAAAGCAAAAGGCTTAGAATAACAGTTGCAATTTAATCAGGCTACTAACAAGCAGTAATAAATGCAGCAGAATAAATGCAATTGAATACTTTTAAGAACAAGTAGCAAAAGCAAAATAAAGTCATAAAGTACGAAGAAACAAATATAGTGAAAGGTTACGTGGGAAGGGAGGAAATGAGATAATTCAAGGTTGGGTGGGCCTTCCCAAATGAACTCTCTCTCTACTCAGTAGAATGAGCTGATGACATGGGACTGGGAGGAGTGTCCAAAATGAGATTTATAGCAGGTGCAGGCAACTCAAAAGCCACCAAATTTAAGAATCCAAAAAACAAATTAAGCACACAGTAAGAATGAGGCGGGTGAGAGGGGAAAAAATGCAGCCAGAGATCAGCAATATTCAGAGCAAGCAGGCCAAACAAACACTTCAGCTAAATATATATATTTCTAAATAAGAGTAATGCTGTTTCTCAGCTCCCCCCACTAATTAACTGGTGTTATTCACAGTTTGCGAAGGAATTCTTTGCTAACTTTTTTTTAACTGACCCTAGCGAAGAACTCTTAAAACTCCAACAGAACAGAAAACTTAAAACAAAACAAATATGATACTAGAATACGATTCAAAATAGAAGTGATCAAACCTTAAATGAAAAGCTTCAATTCAAAGTAAAATGCAGCCAGAGAATATTCAGAGCAAGCAGGCCACCACCTTTTGGGCCACATGGTTAGAAAGATCTATCAACTTTTAGGGATCCTGAGAAGCACCTCTGAGGTTTCCAGATCTCTGTATTAATCTAACAATTAGCAAGTATTCTGTGTGTTGTGGATCTGTAAGAAATGAGCTTAACCAACTTAAGGGAGCCAGGTGTATACATAAAGTACTTGTAGCTTACTACTGTTGACGTTGTTGAAGCAAAAACAAAGGGTTATATTTTATTCCAATAACTAAGCTGTCAGCTATGCTATTGTCCCTACCAGGTATGAGATGATTTGAAAAAGTTAAATTGATCTGCAGGCTCAACAAGCCCAACAGTCTTGTAACTGAATGAACCCACCTGGACTTAAATTCCCTTTTGTTAAAAGTCTTGGTTAATGGAGTAAAATATAAGCATTTGTTACATGTATGTTCTTTCCACAAGAAAACAGCCACACAGATAGGTAACATTTCCAAAAAGGGGCTATCCCTCTTACCTTCCTTGAAAATACCTACCCCTGCCTATCTCTGCTACAACATCAGGGAATAGCAGCAATACATAAGAGGAAGTCCATGGGCTCTGCCACATTGTAATCACAGTGTAGTAGTTTTAAATAGGTCATCCACAGTCTGAGATCCTCTCTGATCTTTGAAGAAATGCACACTCATTCATACTTTTTCCTTGCCAGCTCTCAATGAATTTGATAAATATCTAAGAAAGTTCCTTCCCAAGAAGATGGCCCTGCAAGAGAAATTGAAAAGGCCAAGCCAACTGTATGGCATTGCTCACCCTGACCTTATTAGTTATGATAAAACTGTCACTGGAAGCACTGAGACATTCCAGAATATCTTCTGGAACTTTAAAGGTCATCGCTGGGATGGCTATTAAAAGATCTAAAAAACTGAAACCTTGACTTGGACCATTTAACTTGTTCGTGGCTGAGGGCACCCCCATATTTCTACACAATTTCTTGAAAACTGACATGCAGTGTTTCTTAATCAACCAGATAGCCTTTAACAAAAGCATTTGGCTCAACCAGTTGGAGTTTAATGTGAACCACACTACAGAAATGTGGCTGTCCACAACATTTTGTTGAATGGTGTGAACTGCTGTATATCCATTTAACTGCCCAAATTTTCTAAAATAATATCCATTCATCCATGTTTACCTTAATACATGGTACACAACAAAGGTATCCACACTCACTTCTGTTTATTGTAGTATTTATTGTAGATCGACTTCCACATCACCACTATAAACAATATAACATGCAAATTCAAGGTCTGGATGTTCCATTAATTTCATGCCCTGCACAATCCCACCATCTGCTTATATGATATGACTAAACAAGTTAGACCCATTGCTGCTTTCCTTGAGGAGCTGTCAATTTATCTGGTTTACAAGTCAATTTGATTAGATCAGTCATTTTTTCACTTAGTTAGAAATTGCTTGGCAAACTACATATGCTGATGAATTTCCTATTTAAAATCACTATGGATCATATCTATCTAGGAATGCATATCACACTGAGCATCAACAAGGTAACAGAGTTAAACACTAAACCCAACCCTTATAATTTACCTGACCTTCCTCAATCAAATGCAGGTGGTTAAATTCTTTACCTTGCCCAAGTATTATTTTACAATATCTGACCCAGGGAAAGCTATCTGACTTTAACATGTACCATAAAACTGTAGTTGATTTCTTATGGCAGGGTAAGATCACCCATGTCAGTCTCAAATGCTTAGCAGTAACAAGGCATGAAGGATGAAGACTGGGACTTCCTGAAATACATGCATGTGGAGCAGCCTTGATATGGAGGTATTGTTGCAGTGCTAAAATGGTTCTTCCTCCAATCTGGGCAACATCATAAATCACACTGAATGGACTACAGTCCTAAAGTTCAGTTAGCTAAGCCTTTGTATAAGGTGCAGAATCCTTAAAGTTTGAAATGATGGTTTGAGAACTGTCATTGAGGAGTGCATCATAATAAGTCTTGTAACAAATGCCAATATTTGAAATAATCCTTTAATTACCTAAGAGAAAAAGCCAATATGATTTGCAAATTTGTTTAATGGAGGAATTATATTTTAAAGACATAAGGTAGAATTCCACAGAGCATATCTTGACACATGCTGTCCTGCTGGTACAGTTTCCAGGTGTAAAAATCAAGTGGTTGCAGTATTTTCAATTAACAGCTATTCTTACGACATCACTAATCAAATACAAGATAGATGCTGGCTTTATGGTGTGGTAGTGCTAAAAAATCTCGTGATATGATGCAAATGAACTCTCCATTGAAGCTTAAGCCTTCTGTTTTCTGACTCTGGAACTATATATATATATATATATATATATATATATATATATATATATATATATATATATATATATATATACACACGAAAACTATTAAACCACAAGACTAAGAGCGAGAGAAAAAAATATTCTTTGGCGTGTTAAACAACTTTACAAACGCTTAGGAAGTCTGTATTGACGAAAGCGTTAGTAAAGTTGTTTAACACGCTAAAGAATATTTTTTCTCTCTCTCTTAATTTTCCAACGCTGGAAACAGATACCAAAACAACGGATAACTAAACTGCATATTAGGAGCTATAAAATTAAAAAAGTGCATTAACTCTAAGCCGAGCATGCCACTACAGAACAAATCTTGGATTACATTATATTTAACTACTGACTAAGGTAATAGCATTGATTATTTTTTAATCTTGTTATGTAGTTCAATAAAGATTTATGATTATTCTTGGCTTTATATGCAAATTTTTATTTCTGCCCCTCTTTGATTTTCCTTGTGGTAGCTTTTGGATCTTTTTGACAGAGCATTTAGTGTGGGTAGACTTGGTTTACTATAGGCCTTATAGACCTTCTTAATTCTGGTATTCCACCAAAGCTGATTTATTCCATTTTCCAGTATATTTGATATTGAGTAGGACAGCTTAGTTTATGCTAATTGTTAGCTGGGGGTAAAATTCATTGGCTTCAGTGAGAGCAGGGTCATTATGTGCCAGGAAATCTTGCAGCTGAATGCTGATACCTCACCACATAGTTTTAATATGTTTATCTCTTTAAATAATTTGAATTCAGAGATGTCCACAGTGGTGGATTTAAATACCATAAAAGAAATTGCTGATGTTGTGATCAGATTTAATTAGAGATGAGCATACTACAGGAGCAGTGCAAGTAGGTGCAATGTTAGTAAGGATATAATCAAAAACATTTTTACCCATAGTGTGTTGGTTAATTATTCACCTCATTACAACCGAGTGACACTTCCAGGTGTTTCTGTAGTTACATCCTACTGACACTTGTAGGTATCAAATATTGTTTGTTAAAATTTGCATTAATAATTCCAAAACCATGCCTATTTAAAAAAAATCATCTTAAAGCTTACATGATGGCAAACACATCTATACTGATATCTGACCTCTGTCTAGTGCAGGTAAAGATATATTACTGTTGCTCATACATTTATATTGCTGACCGTATGTGTGTATCTTTAGTGGTTGCTGAGATATTGTAAGCTGTTTATAAAATATTACAACCTTAATAGCTACTATGTTTTTTGTGACTTATAAAGTCCATTTTAAGACCTATATCCTAAAAACTATTGCTATAAAAATAGTTTGTGCTGAAGAGTCTTCCATTTCCCTTCTTGTTAACCCCTGTGGTTCCAGAAATACATGGACATAGTTTGATTCTATCAAAAAGCTTAGTCTTTTCTGATTGGAAGTTGCAGTGCAAGGTTCGAGAGCTCCACTGGAAGGAATGGATTATATAAGACAGTATGTATTTACTTAGTCTAGGAATCTTTGAACATACCGTCTTTGTAGTATAGCTTCAGTTAATGTACAGATAGTTGAAATCACCCATGAAAATGGTAATTTTAATTAAGACTAGCTCAGTAAGCACATAAATAATTGTGTGGTCTTTCAGGGATATGGAATGTGATTTACAGCTGCAAAGAATTGATAATTTATCTTTGTCGGGTAATTTGAAGTTCAATAAGTGCTATTTGTGACTTGCACAGAATCTGTCTAGAGATACTTGTATTTCTAACAATTACTGATCTTCACTCACAGTTTCCAGCATATCTAAAAGCATAACATGTAATGAAACCCAGTAAAGATGGAGTGCTGTCTTTGCAATGAAACCAAGTTTCAGTAACAACATAGATACAGACGAGTTCAAATAGCTTGACATCCACCAATTTATTTTTAATACTGCTGGCACTGAGTAGAACAGCCTTGATGTGGTCCAGATTGGAATATATTGCATTCCCTTTTTGTTTTGTTAGAATGTCCATATACGTCAGGCTTTGCCAAAAAATGGCAGTACTGATGCAACAATTACTTTGGTCTATATGTAGAATCCATGGATTGTATTATGCAGCCATTCCTTGGTGGAACAAGTTGAGCTGTCAGCCATCTCATTACATGTTCACACATGCTCGATCCTCATAGAATGACAACAACTATTTAGCCCACTGTTAAAGTTAATTATCATTTTTTGTACCTAGAGTTTAGAATCCCACTCATTGCCAGAGACTAACTTGCATTTGATGCAATCATAGTGAGTTTCTCAAACATGTCTTTCTGGGTTAAGTACCCCAGGTCATTCACACCTACAAGAATCACTATCCTGTTTGAGGGACTGCATGGCACTTGACATCTGGAATTCTCTCACTGTAAAGGCAGTTGTCAAACTTTGTCCAATCTAGTGATAGCAGAGTCAGTGCTTCTGATAATAGATTCGCCAATTATTAGGACATGTCTACTTGGGCATGCGGACTTATTGCTGATAAAAGGTTTGTAATCTGCAGCCTGGCAACTCAGAGGTATGCAAGTATCATCAAAGTTGTGTTAGTGGATTGTTGCTGAGGCTTTGAGCCTTGGACTGCGACATTTTTACAACTTTACCGCATGTTGATGCACTGTGATGTTGTGATGGTAAGGCTGAGTTTATGTTCTGCTTATAACCATCTGTGTAGGTGAGTGGAAGGTCTCCAGGTCATACAATTAATTACTTCTCTGACAAAGCACATCATGCTGGTCCAGTAGCAATTATTTGGCAGCCAACATTAAACAGTCCTTACACCTTCTAGGGATACCAAGTACAATGGAGCTTGCAACAAGAGAGATAGCAGTAGACTGAGCTTCCGTGTTTACCAGGCAGGTCAAATTGCAATGGCAGAAATGATGTATTAAACCAATTCTGTCATTCAGCAGAGAAGATATGCTGGGTATACAGTGTTGTAGAAAAGATGTACTTGATTAGGTGAAGATAAACCAACACTGATGAAACAACTGCTTGAATCTACAGGGAGGAAGTTGCACATTGTGCACTCTATAATAGTAGTGGCAGATGATACCAGTAGTATGACTGAATGTTGGCTCAAATGACACATACTTTATGGTTCTGTTGCCATCAACAGAATAAGATGTTGGCTCAAATGCAACAAAACAGAGAGATTGTCAGGATGCTTGAGTGCCATACAAAGAGTGCTCATAAGATTTACAGACTTGTATAGCTACTGAGCAGAGGTACAAACAAAAGGAGACAGTTAATGACCGGCTGTGTGAATGGCTGACTGTCTGTTTTTTTGCTTTTCAACCCCAGGGATTGCACACATATATTTCACAGATAATTTCCTTTGAATGAAGATGACACATTTATCACAGTCCACATCAAGGAGTAATGGATAGTGGGGCCAAGATATTAGAAGGAATATCATGAAGGTCACCAGGTTCCAGAGATATCACAAAGGTACAGTGAATCTAAATCACTGACTTACTGACATCTTTATTAGCAGACTGTGGGCTTGTATCCCTTATTCCTCCAAGCAGAAGGCAGCAGATGCTAGTATAGTTCTCATCCTGAGGAGTTCTATGGGAGGTTAAAAGTGTGTGTGGGTTAAGCAACCTGGGAGCAGTCACTTCAGTAGGAGAGGAAAACCAGCTTAAAGTTTAGAACCATCTGTAACATAGACATTCGAATTGCTTACCCCATCAAAATGGAGCACAGTACTGCCTCATTACTAGTTAATCATACATTTGGTGTAGAGGGTATAAAAATCACTAAAAAGATGGAACATCTAAGAGGAGGCTATAACAACATTCTGCACTTTCACATAGTTTAGGAGGGATGTTTCTTGGATGGAAACAGGCACTCAACAAAGAGGAACTACAGAAAACCATATATACTAAGTTTTTTAGCTAAAGGAAAGTATAGTTTTATTTGGTAAAGCTACGTTTATTCTGCATTAGTAAACGTGACAATGGGAGTTTCATGTTTATAGCATTAAGGCAGGGAGTATTTGATGACAACATGATCGTGCATGCCCACTAGTCTTTTTATCTTTTGGCTTTTTTTATTGAAGAGTTAAGATGAGTACACATTGCTGCATTGAACAACGTTTGACTACCATCTCTACCACACTACTGCTGAAGTTTAGTGTTTATGAACTTTGCTTCTTAGAATACTCTAGGAGATTTATGTCCTGATCCAAATTAAACAAATAACTACATCACCAGAACTCACCTGTACAATTTAGGGCCGCCTGGAATAGTGGACAGTTTTGCACTACCAATGGAGAGCTGAAAACACTCTTATCAGATGGGTATCTTCAAAGTGAATTCCTTTGGAAGCACCAAGGGAAAGGAACAGCAATCAGCATTTTTCTTGAGCATGTGCTGCAATTTCTGGCTTTATAAATGGCCGTTAAAGGGAAGGGTCAACTGCAATAGGCACACAGTGAAATTCAGTGGCAAGTCTGAAGAAGTGGCTAAAAGGAGATTTTGGTAGGGTAAGAACAAAAGCTGCATAACAAAGAACTAACAGAGCTGTCCGCCTTTTGGGGGCAAACATGGAGTAACATTAAACATGGAAATAGAGATAACGGAGAGGTACAGTTAAGTGTGGTGTGGAAGTCTTAATGGCTAACATACTGAAACAGACTAACTGCTGAATCTCACTGGAAGTAAAGCTTAGGAGATGAGACAAAGAGTGAATTAGGATCAACATTTAACAAAAAAATACATTGCACTATCTCCAACCCACCCAAGTGGGGGGGCTACACCCCCAACCCCTCCAACTAAATATACCAACTCTGGGATCGCACTACAGTGGGGGAAAGGGCAACTTTCCTCATGTTGGCCAACTGGATGCTTACCGTGAGGAATGTTTCAGTAACATGGTCATTTGTTCAACTAGTGTCTCCATTGGTCTAGTCCTGAAAATAAAGTGAATTTTGCTTAATCCATTATCTTTGCCATCCAAGTGGTACTTCAGTCAATGATTTCATAGATAAAAATTTAACCAAGGTGCACTATGTATCCCTAGATCAAGCCATGGAGATTATAAGGTGATTTACTGACCTGCGGCTTTGCAAATTGGAGTTCCAGTCTGCATTTTTTCTCTTACCATTTAGGGAAAGTGACTGGCCCTATTAGGTTTCTCTATTGATGGAAACTTTTCCTTCAACAGAGCCATGCTTATGGGCTGCTCTCTAGCTTGGTCAGGTTTTGAACCCTGCACTTGTGTTGGCAGCAGTGTGCCTCTGCTCAGGCTGCCATCCATTACTTAGATGATTACTTGATAATTAAAGGGAAGGGAAAAGCGTGTGGAAGACAGCATGTCAGCAGCTCCTTGTCACAGCCACAGTACAAGCCCACAGCCAGATTGTGTTAGACTACCTCATGGTCAGATAAAAGTAAGAGCAGCAGAGTGAAACACTGAACATGCACGAGCACCTCTGGTAGTCACCATGAGTCTACATGCACAGACAAGAAAACTATGCTGGCAATAGTATTGATGCAATTTCTTTCAATGTGTATGCAGAGTAATGTTCTACGAATAGAAAAATGTAGTGGCTAAAGCTGGAGTGTAGAGGTTTTACTATAGCAACATAAAACCCAGAGATGGACAGAAGTGTACAAAGGAAGCTGCTGATATTCAGGGCTGCATAACACAATGGAGGAGAGCGTATGACAATTCTTGAAAGTAGAATTATGTGAATCTTAAGAGAGGTGGGATACAGTGAAGTAACATGATTTACTGACCTACTTATATCCTGATAAGTGTTTGATAAGTGTACCTGTACTATAATGTAATTGTCATTAAAAAAAAGGAAAATATTCCTTGGAGGAAGCTGACCCATTAACTCAGTCTGCTTGTATTATATCCTCAGTTCCTTAACAAGAGGAGCCACAGAAGCGCTCCTACAGAAGATGTCATAAAACACTCATTTCAGGGGAATGTAATGCATTAACAGCCTGCTAACTGAACATTGTAAAAGAACATACGACACTAAAGGGATTAGAAATTCCATCAACTGCATTGACACTGTACAAATCACTTCATTAGTCCACCAAGCCATAGAAGCGGTTAGACTAAATGTATTAGCTTTACTGTGCTTAGATATGTATGGTGGTGTGCAATGGCACTCTGCTCATGAGCACAACTGATGGCAATATCTGTATTGCCTGATGTGGATTGAACTTCATTTTTGCTGCAGGATAAGAAGTCCTATCTGTTGTTAGTTACATATGGGCATAATCTTTATTCTTTGTGACTTGTCATGAAACGTGTGAACTCAGAAAGATGATTTTGTTTTATAAGCTTTTTTTGAGCATGCATGTGGTATGCTCATCTACTTTATGAGTAGATTAAAGATTGGAAACGGGACTATAGGCTACAGATAAAAGGGAGAACAACCAGCAGGTAGAACACAAGGTGAGCAAATAAAAATGAGAAGAATGGAGATAGGATAGCAGCATAATTCTTAGGGCAGTAATACTTAAAAAAACCCAAAATAGTTGTCATTATTTAACAAATTCATTCCTCAATGATTTATCAGAAAATTGCACATTTTATAATGCAGTGTCTAGAAGGCTCATTATGGGTGGGAGTCTTTTGTGGGACAAGTACACTTTTGTATTTTAGAGAAGGGGAAGTTGGGTAAGGAGGTCAGGGAAGTAGGAGGTGGGTAAAATGGGATGTTAGGTAACACAGAAAAACAGGCATGACTGACAGTCTGTGAGCTAACAGAATGAGGAAGTGAGAACACAAAACTGAAGTAGAGACAAAGCAGAGGGAAGGACTGTACAGTATTCAGAAATGTGTATGGACATAAAATGAGGGGAACACCAGGTTGGAGGGTAGGAGCGGGCATTGTCAGATGCAGTGTCTTCTAGCTTAGACACAGCGGGAGATTATTCATCACCCTGGATACTCTCACCCCCAAGTTCTGCTTCAGAAGGTGGAGTCAGTTCTGGGCTTAGACAGGACTCAATGAATCTAAACAACAGTCACAGAAGCCTCACTGCATTAAAAAATCTCTAAAGCATAGACTTGTAATCAGGGTGATGGTTCATCTGATGCACTGTTCCAATGGGTCTATATTACAAGATCAAAACTTTAGTTAATCGAATAACTAAAGATCGATCTTGTAATACCAAAACCTGAAAATGTCGAACGGCCGATTTAACCCAGGGAAACACTTCCCTTGGCCGTTATGTGGATCATGTCCTTTTGTCCAATTTGGAGCAATCTCAGAGTTGGTATATTTAGTTAAGGGTGGGAGGCACAGCTCCCCACTTGATTTGGGATTTAAAGTTTTTTTTTTTTTGATGCGGCCAAGGGAAATGTTTACCTGGGTTGAAATGGCCATTCAACATTTTCAGGTTTTGATATTACAAGATTGATCTTTAGTTATTTGATTAAAGTTTTGATCTTGTAATATAGACTCAGTTACAACCCCCTTCCTCACATGTGCAACTGGTAACTGTGCTCACCCCACTGTACTCCTCACATGGATTGTTTGCTTATGGGTATGCACAGCCTGGAGATAGTTTTCCACATGCACTGACAGTATCTTTGCAGATATATATATATATATATATATATATATATATATATATATAAATGTGTATAGAGCGAGATTAGATCTCTCTCTACTACTTTTGTACATCTGTATTTATCTTGTCTGGGGCAACATTGTGTAGTGTTGGGCAAAACTGTTGCTACAATATGAGCTTCCATCGCATGCACATTTATGATAGCTGTGGCAACCCCAAACATATTTTTGCAATGTACGCTGTCTGTACACAAGCATATGGCTGACTTCAAATGTAAAGTGAGCACATCATTGCTGAGTGACATTTTGATGTTTCTGAATCGCTCCACCATCCTGTTTAGCTTCATTATCTTACAGGACTCTTCACTATGCAGTCATGTGAGTATAATATGGCTGACCATATTACTATCTGGCCTAGCTATGTGATGTAGCTGGATTTTCTGAAATGCACAGACCCTGAACGTGGCCACTCATTTTGTAGATTTGCATGATTTGGCAAAGTTTTCTGAATCAAGCTGTATAAGTAATACTGCTAGCAGGACTATTCTGTTCACACCATTTTGCTTGAACAATAGAGCTCTGAAAATGACCTGGCTTTGTACAGACCCCTTGATAAAGCCTAGGTGATGACTACTCGCAAACTTAGATATAGGTTTTTCACCAAAAAGTTTTTTTTTTTAAATTGAAGCAGTGATAGAGGCTAGTAGTAGGATAAATCTTTATAATCCCTATTTGGTTTAGGAAGCATTAGCACCTTATTGCAAATAGATAATTTTGAAACTGCCTCTGTTGTATTCTATTGTATTATAAAATTCCCTTAGGTGCTTCCCTAGTAGCATCTTCAAACATTTAAAATCTGATTTAATACCATCAACGTCCGGAGGTTTTCTTGCC
The DNA here is from genome assembly GCF_019279795.1 of Protopterus annectens. Taxonomy (NCBI): domain Eukaryota; kingdom Metazoa; phylum Chordata; order Ceratodontiformes; family Protopteridae; genus Protopterus; species Protopterus annectens. Next base: position 588,328,688 of record NC_056748.1, read on the forward strand.
AATTGGCTATCAATAACTGCATAAGCAGCTATACACATTTCTGAGGCACTTTAGGAAATAAAACTGAATCAGGGATGAAGGTTTGATGAAGCATGCATGAATGTGTGCACTTAAGAGTAACTCTAATATATTGTACTATATAGAATGCTGTGATTAGGCCCCAAATTTGGTAAATGACAAGCATGCCAAACATCTTTCTGATGTCAAAGTAGTTAGTAAGCTTTTGCTATGATATTTACATTGCTTAAGGATACTTGTCTCACTCTAGGGATTAACAGGGGACAGTGCTGGCCAGTAAAGAACAGCAGCAGAATGTAAATAATCTTTAAAAATTGTTAGAAATTCTGTCTGCCATACTCTGTTTATTAACACTTTTTAAAGCTGTTCAATATTCAGAGAGACTTCTTGCCTACTGTCAATTGTCTGGCTTTGAAAGCCATAAAGAAATTCCACTCCCCTACACTTTATTTTCTGCAACTTGTAGTACATGGAACAGAGAAGGCTTCAAGCACTGCAAAGAGTTATATGATGGCCATCACTGACCATAACCCTTATGAGTTCTCAACATGGATGCCAAGGTTCTTGTCTCAAGCTTCTCTCTTGCTGTGCCTTTCTTGGTATCCGTATTTTAGGCATATAATACATTGGTTATGATTGGAGACTTGGTCATAATCCTCCATTTTAATTTCTTGCACATCTTCACCAGGTAGGCCTTTATCCTTTTTGAGTGCAGTTATGGTAATTTTCTTACTTCTCGTGATATTTAGTAGCTATGATTTTATGTTAGATTATCTTTCTTGCCCACAAATTTGTATAATTCCCACTTACTTCTTTTATTCAGCTATGTAATACATTTGTATTCCCTTTTTCAGCTGTATACATTTCAATAAAATAGATTTGTTATTATAGACACTTTTCTTGTACATTTTTCTTTTATCCAACATATTTTGTATTTTATCCTAGTCTTGATTCTCTTGTACTTGAATATTGCACCTTCTACTTTTAGTTTGAGGCCTTCACCAATATGAGGCGTTGATTATACCAGCATACGTCCAATGCCCATTGCATAAATACATTCTAAAAAGTGATTATTTTTTTAATAAGGAGAGGATTACATTTCCATTGACAGTATGATGGACAGGGTGCTTTGTTACAGACAGAGTAAGCATGGCATTGCCTAAAACATGATCAATGTCTGTACAGCAGTTACTATACTTGCTGCTTTCTAACTTATTTGCCTCCTATCCAAACTGCGAGCCTCATCATTTGTTTTGTCATAATACATATAGTTATTATTAGAATGGTGGACCTGCCAAGTGTCAACTAAATTAAATGTTTTAATTATCAAGTTCTTTGCATATTTCAGGCAGTCTGTTAATACCCGCTAGGATTCTAACCACCCAAAAGTCTAGAATGACAATTTCTGACTACTAATATGGCTGATGCAGTGGTTACAGTTGACATGTGTCCTAGCTAAGTTTTTTAATGGCCTGGCTTGTTTTATAGGGTCAGAGGATATACTAACCAAACAAACCATGTGCATTAATTATCATAAAATTCTTTTATATCTACCAATCTAGTAAAAAATTGCTATTTAATAAGCAATTTTTGCACAGCCAAAATAATAGGAACTTGGCCATGCAGAGAAAACTTGACACTTTCTGTTTCTTTTTCTAGTTTGTTTCTTGCAGAAATACTAATTTTGCTTTATACTTTTGCAGACACTGCAGTATGGCTCTGACATGTCAAGGTCTTGACATTTCTTTTACATTCCAACACACACTGATTCCTTTAGAGCATTATTTTTAGATTTGCAATGTCTCTGACTTGTAGCTGGCTGCCAAGTCCTATTCTCTGTTGATTAAAAGAAGGCAGTTCTTGTATTTATCAAGTTGAATAACAATGCACCAATTCAAGCTATAAGGTGGTAAAGTCTGACACTACTGTCAATATGTACAACAGCAGATTTCTATTGCCAATCGCACAAAACGATTATCCTCTTACTTTCGATGAGAGGTAGGTAGCAATTGATGGAAAGGGCTAAGATAGCTAAAATTGTAATTTAATTTACCTTAATAGGTAGATTTACCTATTGATTGCTTCAGCCACCTTCATGGGATATCTTGCATGGCACATCATAACTGCATGCTGCAAAAATAAATATAATAATAATTTTTATCTGGTACAACTGGTGAAGCAATCCTATAAATATATTATGAGGCAGCATACTGAGAAAGGACGAGAAGAAGAGAAAATAAAACATAGTAACCACATGCTTTTGTTATCCTTGTTAATATAAGCAATATGACTGCAAACAGACTGCATGCCCGGATATAACTGTGGCTTAAATCCTTACCATTGCATGCAAGCAGTGGAATGGGCAATATGCCACCCCTAACAGAGTGAATAAAATACCTGACACTTCTAAATAATGCATTGATGTTAGTGAACTGTATGTCTTGCCATACATTAATCAGCAGTAATGAAGATAAGTGCTTTTGGACTTGCACCAAGTCCTTCATCATACCAAACACACACACACACACACACAATTATTTTGTTACTGCATAAAACAAACAATGTTAGGTATATATCCACTTCTCATGGTCATCAGTTCATCAATAAAGGAAGTACCTGAGCTAAAATTGGCTTCATTGTAATTATAACACACATTTTATAAAAGCCCAGTAATAATCCTCAGTAGCAAGTCCAATAACTATGGGTACTGCATTAATATACGTATCCTATTTTATGATACTCTTCAGCTGCTTAAACACCAAAGGAAGAAGAGAGGTTTCCAAAGCTCTACAGCAGTCTATGGCTCACACATAAAGTATAATACTTTTGGCAGCACAACTTGTTCAGCAAATCTGCAATAATTGTTTTTATTTCAAGGTACTCTGATAGAGACCTCAAGAAGCCTATGAAGAATACAGAGTACAGTGAGGCTCAATTTTTTTCTTCTTAGTTTGCCTATGCAACAAAACAGACATTTAGAGTATTAAGCAACATGTGGTGAATAGTTAGCCTTGGCCATTGACCATACCTCTTAAGTGTCCAGATTTTTGCAGAATGCCTATATTTTCACCTCGTATATTTGTGATTTTCTGTCATATCAGTAAGGATTGAACACATCAGGCACAGGTAACCCCTTAGCAACCTGTAGGAGACAATATAATGGCACGGCTTTCATGTTTTTCCTCGTAAGACTTGTTTTGTGTACCCTGTAATTTCTTGGTGAGAAACATCTGTGGGCTCTCCAATTGTTGAAGGTGCCTTGTGTGGCACATTTAAAATGGAGAATTTTACTCAGTTATTGGTCTGAGTATAATGGAATTATAACATCCTTAGATCTAGATGTGATGCCTTTGCTTATAAGATGTGCAACATAGAAGGATTTCCTTACTACTGTGGATATGTGATGGTCAAAGTTCAGATTATCAACCTGAGTACTCAGATTAAGTAGCACTGGATTTACACTTAAGGGGTACTGTCTATAATGTAATTAGCAGGGATATCCACTTTCTCAAAGGGAATAATGCATTTTTTTGCATTTAGCTTTAATCCATGGCTTTGGCACCAATCATTTGTCTGCATTAACCCTGTCTGAAGGATATTAACATAGTTGGAGACTCGACGATTGCTCCCAATTTGCTATCAGCAGCAAATATGGTCAGCCACAGGCCATCCAAGAATAAATTCTGAACAGTAAGGGACCCATCACAAAAACCTGTGGTATGCCATGGGTGAGTCAGCTTTTGCTAGAGGTAAAGTCACTGATTTTAGCAGTATGTGTCCTGTTGGTGAGCCAGTTGGCTACCCATGTGGTAATGTAGGGGTTAATTCCAAAATGGGAGAGTTTCTCTATAATAATCGAGTGAAGGAGTGTATCAAATGGCTTGGCTAGGTCAAGGATAGGTATGCACGGTCTTTCTCTTGTCCAGGGTCTTGATGACTTTCTCTTAGAAGTCAACCATGTTTAACAGGCATGATCTACTTTTAACAAATCCAAACTGCTTTTGTTTCAGAGCTTGGAGATTACTGATGTCCTTGTTAATAAGGTCCATAATGATTCTTTCCATGGCCTTGCAGATGAGGCTAGTCAAGCTTATGGGCCTATAATTCCCAAGGTTGGTTGATGGTCCCTCTTTGTGCAGAGGGATTACTGTTGCTGTCCTCCATTCTTCTGGAACATAGCCAGTTCACAGGCTGTGGTTAAAATTGGATCCAAGTAGGTCTGCTAAGTCATGTTTTAAAAGGCAACCAGGGATGTAGTCTGGTCCTACTGATGCTGTGTTTTTGGCCTTGGACAGTGCCAAGATGACTTGCTTTCTTGATATAATAGGCTGAGGAATGGTGGCAGACATACTTTGGAGGATACTTGGAGGGGACCGGGGTGTGAAATTTGCTCCAAATATGTCAGCAGTTTGGCTAATACATCAGGTTGAGTATGGGTGGTGCCATACACAGCCAGTTTAGTGCGTATCTGGGTTTTCCCTTTTAGATTTGGACATAGTTAAAGAATGCCTTGAGATTATCCTTAGCTAGGGAAGGTATTTTTACTTTGTAATTACTTTGGAGGACTTGACAAGATTTCAATTTTTTTTAAAACTAGAGAGGGATTTCTTCCTTTGCTGAGCCAGTTCTCTCTTGTTCTTGGATATTAGTTTCTTTCTCTTGTTGTATAGCCTGTTTATACTAGGCATCCACAAGGGTTCATATGTTTATGGGCGTGTGCTAGGCTAATGGCCCTGGAGCCTTTAGAAGCCTAGCCCATAGGATTACCCTGGCATCATGCTGCCCAACGTTAGTTCCCAGTGCCTCTGTCGAGTAGAGCCACTGGAGTGATCCCTGGGGTGAATTTTCTATTTTCCATCCACTCATCAAGATTTCTCTTGAAGATAGCCAGTGAGGTGCTCTGTTTGACATGTATAAGAAGTCTATTCCATAGCATGGGCAGTCTCTGGATTATGAACCTGTCCCTCCAGCATGTTCTGTTGATTGTGGTAATAAGGTTGAGGTCTCTGGAGTATGTGGTGCGGAGGAATTGGGATTTCTTTACATGTAGCATTTCTAAATGAGCTGGGTCAGACATGGCTTTGTAAGTCAAGCAGAGATCTCCTCTAAGTAGGTGATATGAGACAGAGAATAGTTGGAGTTTTTTGAGTCTGTCCATATAGGCCAAGTGTTTAAGGCCCAGGATCCTCTTTGTGAGGTACTTTTGTGGCCTCTCCAGTTGTTGCAGGTGTCTAGTGAGGTACATGCCAAATGGGGCATTGTACTCGATGATTGGCCTAATGAGGGAAGAGTAGAGGGAGACAATGACCGCCTCCTTCCTGGATGCAAAACCCTTAGTAATGAGCTGTGCCACATAGAAGGACTTTCTGACCACAGTGGCAATGTGGTGGTCAAAAGAGAGGTTGCTGTCAACCTGTGTTCCCAAATCTCTTATAACACCTTCTGTGTTTGGCAGGCTACTTTTGATGTGGTCATTCATGGGAACCGGGTTTTTCCCAAAGGAGATGACGACACATTTTTTGGCATTGAGCTTAAGGCCATGGTTCTGACACCAGTCGTTGGTCTCAGTGAGGCCTTTCTGTAGGATGTTAATAATAATAGTTAATAATAATAGCTCCCAACTTGCAGTTGTCTAGGAACTTTGTCAGCCAGAGTCCCTATGTGTTGGCCTGGACTTCAGAGATGTAGATACCAAACAGGAGTGGACCCAGGACCGAACCCTTTGGGACTCCACTCGTGACTGGTTGGCATTCTGACTTGGAGTCAGCTACTTCCCCACTGTGCGTTCTTTGAGCCAGTTTGCAACCCACCTAGTGATATAGGGGTTGATGCCTAGCTTAGTGAGTTTTTCTATGAATCCTGAGTGGGGAATGGTATCAAAGGCCTTGGCCATATCAAGGTAGGCTGTATGAACCACCTTGCCTTCATCCACAACTCTGGTGACTGACTCAATGAAGTCGACTAAGTTGAGCAGCATGATCTACCCTTCACAAAACCAAACTGTGTGAGATACAGAGTTTGGAGATTCCCTATATCTGGCTTGTTTTTTTTTTTTTTTAGCAAGGCCTGGTTTTAATCCAGTCAGGTACAACCAATTCTATACAACTGCTTAAATGTTTTCTCCAATTTCATAGTGTAACTGAATCTCTTACATAAAGTATTTGTTTGTTTCAGGAGTAAGTAATTGTCAGTATACATGACACAGTAGCTACATTGCCTCAGGATGCCTATGTCTGCCAGGCTGGCCAGAGAGGGGATGGGAAACTGCTTGTCCATGATAGCAGACCCTTTCTGTATGTTTTATTAGGGAAAGGAATGGGCTAATTTGACAGGACTGTGCTTGTAATGCCAAGAATACAAGAGGAACCTATACTTTGTGTAAGCTAATGATGATCTATAAGGCAACACTGCTCAGTGTGCAACCGAGTTGCTCCTAGAGCAGCAAAAAAGTTTGGAAGGGTTCCACTGACATCTGCTTAGGGAAAAGCTGAGCTTCTATGCTTTTGTGTTTATACAGGGCACTACTAGCTACCACTGCATGAAGAGCAGTACCACACAAACAATGGGCTTAAATACAAGCAAAGATAAACAAGTTTTATGCTAACTACTAATTAAGAAAGCGCACATTAAGCCTTCCACCAGGAATCCCCAACTTATACGGGTTAGATCAGCACACGTCTGCCACAAGAGTGCAGAAAAACATCATCTTAATGTAGAATAGCTGGTTTGGAACCCAAGTGTAACAAGACCACACAAACTACCTTCAGCAGTTCTGCAACTAACAGATGCAATGTAATACAGTGCAGTTAACTACTTCAAGCAGCATCAGACAGTGCAGTTTTTTTGAAACTGCTAAAGTACAGTCACAGTCTAGAAGAGAAATGCAAAAAAAAAAATACTCAGAGTGCCCTTTTGTGTGCTTCCCAGCTCAGATAGACCTGGTAAACACCTTCTGCCACTAGGTGAGTAATCCTAGTCCTCCTAATGTGAAAGCACAGTAAAGGAGTGTCGGGACTGAAATGCTACCATAAACAAATATAAAGACACAGCAGTATAATTTAAACAGCTTGTAAAAGTGTGATTATTCAATAAAATTACTTCACTTTGTATAAAAGAGCCACTCAGTTATACAGAATTTATAAAGGCACTAAAAACAAGATAAGCTGATTTAATAAGCCCTCCAGGCAATAAAACTGCTTGCAGAAATATCAAGTGTTTCCCCAACCTAAATAGATCAAACCACCTCTCAGTGCACTACTGCACTTGATAAGTGGATGGGTGATGGGAAGTTCACCCCTGGGATTATATCTGGAGCACTACTCGATAGAGGGGCAGGAATTTAACAATACATGGGTGGCAGAAGCCAATACACTGTTGGCTAGGCTTGCTTTGGCCCTCGTGCCGATAGCCTAGTACCTACCTATGAACTAGATGGAAAATTCACTGACCTATTAATATAAAAAAAACCACAGTGCTTGCTAGAGTGTAAAAATATACTACTTTATCCAGCAGCTAGCTAGATAATGAATTCAGAGCAAGTAAACCTTTTACTCTTGAAACCTTCTAAGTTTAAATGCTGTGGAATTAGGTTGTAATCTGGACCATGTCAAACATTCTAAAACTAGGAAAAACAGTGATAAAACCAGCCAGCATAAATTTTCTCTTTTTTAATAAAAAGAAAAAAGTTGGATTTAGCACTTTTGTTCCATAACCTTGAACTTCACCAGAATAAAAAACATCTTGCATCACTTCTTAAATAACTTTAATTTAAAGAACCAACCACAAATTCATCACTGGATGTAAAATATTATACAAAAATGGAACAATTCTATGAACTATCTATGAATATTATCCCCACCTACATAATTAATCAATCTAAACTATATTTAATAAGCAATCAAAAAATATATTAAACTAACAAAGAATCATTTTTCTTAATAAATACAATATTATAGTAGGAAATGTCTTTGTTAAAATGTATATGCCTTTATGAATAAAATAATACAGATGTGTTAAAATATGCATATTATAATTTAGCTGCCCTCATTCACAACATTGGAAGTATTGAGTCCATTTCATTCAGTCCTGGTGGGTTTGTTGCATCCAATTTAATTGCCACAATAGTTCCTTATATTGAAGTTGGGATTCCCATTTTCCACCCCTTGGATTCATATAAGCTTTCTCCAAAATACAAAATTTAATACTATTACATTTTTGCATGCTACAGAATGTTTATATAAAGCATTGTTCAGATTACCTATTCCAATATATAAATGTTCATATATTCTTTTATGTAAGGAACATTCTGTTTTGCCTACATAAAAGCTTGGACAACCTGAGCATATTTCTATGTAAACTACTCCCATAGTTTTACAATTCCCCTCAACTAATTTGATCATACTCTTTAAACTATTATCCAAGACAAAGTTTGCATTGGTCAAAATGTAAGGGGACTGTTTGCATGCACCACATTTATTTGTCCCCATTTTTCTATAATTGTTGCCATCTTCTAATAACCTTTTAAAACTGGAGGCTGTCTGACACACAAAGCTAGGGTCCCTACCCAAAAGTTCATATATGCTTGTGTTAGTTTTAAAATATTCCAGTTGTTTTTAATTACTGCTTTAATTTTATTAGCCCAGTCATCATATTCCAGTACACTTGGCTATAGGATTCACTATGGAGGACTTAGCAACAGCAATGCTATTCAAATTGTCACCTTTTGTTTCCAAAGCTATTCTACGTAGAAGTTTATATTTGTGTTCTCATTCATTATAAACTCCTTTCATGATTCTTTGAATAAACTTTAAAGGGTAACCTCTCTCTAGGAACATGACCAGTAATATTGCAAACTCTTCTCTCAAGTCACCTTTATTGGAAGTTATTCTGGCCATTCTAATACTTTGCACCTTAATTAAACTTCTCTTGTAACTCATTGGATGAAAGCTATTAAAGAGCAAAGAAGAGTTACTAAAGGTGGGCTTGCTATAAATTTTAGACATAAAACCTTTATTTAATGTAATCCATGTGTCCAGATAGTTCATATCCTTAGTGTTATAATTAGTATGCTTAAAATATATCATAGTATTATTTAAATAACTAATAAAATCATGAATCTTATGTTTTGGACCATCCCACAGAACAAAACTATAATCTAAATATTTTATATCAAATTTAAAATGCAATAAAATGAACACATGGATTTTCTCTCAAGGCAAGTAAAACTAATTTAGAGTATACCTGGGCACACACAGCCCCCATTGCAACCCCCACCATCTGTTGATAAAACTTGCCTTCAAAAAAGATAATTATTATCCAGAACTATCTATAATCAGTTATATGTCCTGAACTGACAGAAATGAACAAGATATCAAACTTTCATTAAATAAATCTAAACCCTCATCTTAGGGATAGACGTAAATAGATCCACAACATCTATTGACAGGAATCCTACCTTTCCTGACAATACCATTGAAGTCCATCTCCTCAGGAAATCCTGTAAATCCATCAAAAGATAGGTTTTAGTGGAAAACAAGAGTTTTAGTTTCCTGTCAATAAAGGTAGCTAAGGGATATGTAATCAGACCACTTGCTGCCACTAATGGTTTACATTTTAAATTTAAAATCTCTCTTTTGGTATCCCAAAAATTGTTGGAACCAATGGTTTCTTTACATAAAAGAATGAAAACATATCTTCTGTAATTCTCCCCATCAATTAACATTTCCTCCAAAAAGCAACTCATTATTTTGGTATGCTGTATTAATTCCATTGTGGGATACTTGTATGTATGTATCTGAATCATGCAAAATATCTATCATGGCAGCAGAACAATTTGTTGTACCCAATATAATAATTCCTCCTCCTTTATCCGGTCTCATGACCCTAATAGGGTTGTCGTTCCTTAAAGTGTCCAATAATAGCTTTTCAGAAAATGTTGAATTATGTTTCCTAACCACTGTATATTCTATTTTGTAATGATAATTAATACAATGTTTCTCAAACACTTGTATAACTGGATGCAGACTGAGGTTGAACAACTTTTCTTTTTTTACAGGTTTCTATTATGTGATGCATTGCCAGTTTCTGGATTTTTAAATAAAATGGCAAAATTCAATTTTCTAGTAAATAGTTTTAGTTCAATAATTGAGTCAGCTATATTATATATGGGGAGGGCATAGGAATAAATTTATACCATTTAGAAAACAAAAATAACAAAAATAATCTAATGTGATATTAACATGACTATATGTTAAAACCTTCATAGGACATCATAATCCCATTTGTATTGGGTACAACTTCTTGCTCTTCCCTCTCCCTTTTTGCTTTGCATACCAACTCTTATTTTGATAAACATTATTCAATACTGGAGTGGGAGGGGAGCATTGTGCTCGATCCCAGTTCTGGAGTTTAGTGAGTTTGAGAAGCAATCCATTTGGACCTCTCTAAAACAGTCAAATCTTGTTCGGAGTCTAAATTATACTCGTCAATTACTTGTAACCCATTGTCTCAGTTAACCTCAACATCATCCCATTGACCCATTAGTATTAGGTTCCCTATTATATGATCGAAGATGGATTTTTTCAAATGCGTTGTGATTGTACTTGAAAGCACTAAACGGCAAAATACCAAAACGGCATATAAGCAAATTATTTCCCTGGGAAATAAATCGCTTGGCCGCCTTCATTATTTTGCTGTTTTTGCCACTGTAGTGCAATCTCAGAGTTGGTATATTTAAGTAGTGGGGTGTGGGGGGCACAGCCTCCCACTTTATGTAATGTTTTAAAGTGTTTTTTCTTTTCTTTTTTGGAACAGCAATTTTTTTCCCTGGGGAAAAAAATCGCTGTTCTAAGTGTTTGGGATTGTAAGCTTTCACTTACATGGGGTCGATAAATCAGAGTTCACTTTTTTAAGTGTTCGCTGATTTAATATAGACCTTATTATTATTATTATTAACTTCAAGGGATAAACCATGTTACTGCTATGTTATTTCATACCTCTATTTAACTTCATCTTCTGTTCTCTATTAACTTCACATTTCTTATCTGTTCTAAAAATAAGCATTTTTGTACTGAATAACATTTCTTCATTAATATGCTTATTTAAACTTTCAATATCTTTCACAAGACTAGAAATAGTATTTGAATTGTATTTAATAATCAGTTCAATTAATTCCATTTTGTGTGAATCAAATAATGTAAATTAATTGTACATACTATTGCCATATTGTAAACCATTAGGAAATTTGAACACTGTGAGAACTTTTGGAAGTAAGTAGCTTAGTGTGTTCAAACATTCAGACAAATAAGCATTGTTCACTTGCAAATTTGTACCTTTTAAGAGTTTCTTTTCAAAAAGTTGTAAATTGTCCTTAAGTGAACCAAAGGAATCCATATTTGAATTATCTTTCATTCCACCTTGCCCGAAATTAAATGACTTATTAAGCCAAGATCGCAAGTCACCATATCCATCAATTTGTGGCCCACCTGATGAACCTTGAGAGCCCTAACCATTACCATTAGTAGTAGTATTACTAAAAGTACCTTGAATATCTGCAGAACCATGATTCTTCATTCCTACTGTTAAAAATCCATTGACCACTTAATAAGTTGTCTTTGGGGATACTATCCCTAAACAAATTTTAGCTCGCTGTACAAATATTCAACCACAGCAAACTATTCAAAACATCTTTTGACAATGAATGGAATCATCCCTGTATTTTGGTTACTAAACTGTGGAGTTAACAAACGAGCAAGGTAGGAAAGATCGCTCTTCATAACTTTTATATCAGCAACAAGCTGTTGTAAGTTGATAGCTCCTTGACCTGCAAAGTAACTTTCATTAACTTGAAAGCCATCCATGTCCTGAAACTCCAAATGCCAATACAACCAAGAACCAGAAGCAACAAAATAGAGAACAGTGTAAACCAAGTTAATAACAAAAAGTGAAAATGCTGCAGAGTTGCATTGTAACCTGGACCACCTTAAAACCTCCGAAATCAGGAAAAACACAGATAAAACCAGCCAGAATAAATTTTCACTTATTTAATAAAAAGATTGAATGAAATGGTCTCTAGTTTTGAGAATTAGAGCACCTAAATTATAATGTATATTTTAATACATCTATATTTATTTATTTACTTATTTGTTAACCGGGTTTGTCCAACTGAGCCAGAGGCCCATTTTCAGTAGAGACCTCAGGAGAAAAGCATAGATACAATAGAATACAAAAAACTCCAGTGCAATACAATGCACTTGCTTCTAAATTGTACATAATAACTACACATCAAAATAAGAAGTCACATAAGGTAGAAACAGATTTCATTAAAGGCAGATGAAGGTAAAGAAATATTGTGAAGGAAAAGTTATATACAAGTGTTGGTTACATTGAAATGCAGATACATTCTGTAAACTGATATAGATGAAATTATAGATATTTACATAGCTTCTGGTTAAAAGTGAGTTGCTGAGTTCAACAGAACTATTGAGAAAATAAAGGAAGGAAGAGACTGTATACAAAAGAAGAGCGGTGTGGGAGGCTTTATGTAGTGGAAAGACCAAGAGTCTGATGGAAGGTTTTTTAGTTCTTTTTTGAAAATTTGGTGTGTTTGATGTTTTTTATATTAGAGGGGAGTTTATTCCATGCATGGGACCCTGTGCATTTATATAACAGTTTGCCAATGTTTTTGTTGGGTTTGTAAGTATCAAGATGATGTTGATTGTTGCTATGGAGAGAATGAGTAGGGGTATAGAAGGATACTAAAGAAGAGAGGGAAGGGCAGGTAGGTTTATTAAGTATGGAGTGTGTGATGTGTAGCTGGGATAGAAGCAGTAGTTGGGGGGAAATCAACCCACTGAAGTTTACTTAGGGCAAGGTGGTGGTGAGATTTCTAGGGTTTCTTGCTGGCAAATCTAGCGATTTTATTATACATTTGTTCTAGCTTAGTGATTTAAAGTAGTTTGTAAATTTGTAAGTATAGGAGAGGCATAGAGAAGGCAAGGAAGGAGGAAAGCCTGAGCCAAAGAAAGCTTTGAGTCAGAAGAAAGGAATTTTTTGGTTCTATACAGTAGTCCTAATTTTTGATGTGTCTTTTTAATACACTATTGAATGTGAAGGTCAAAGTTTAGTTGATTGTCAGTTATGGTTCTGAGGAATTTAGTGTGAGATTCAACTTTGATTATTGTATTGTCAAGTGATGAGATGGTGAAGGTTGTTTTGTGATGAGAGAGTGATTTTGGTAGGAAGAGAAGCTTTTTTTGGGGGGATTTAAGATATGTAGGCTTTCAGTAAGACATTTTTTGACAGGAGTGAGTTATGGGTAAGAGAGTGAAGGTGAGAGATGTTATCTGAGATGGAGATAAGAGTGGAATAGTCAGCATATTGTATAAGAGAGTAGCTGTAGGAAGATGAGTGGAGGTTAGCAAAGATGGTGAAAATAATGGGACCTAGAAAGGAGCTTTGGTGGACACCTGTGTGGATAGGGGGAAGGGGGAGCAGAAACTGTGGAATCTAACAGACTGTAACCTATTTGCAAGGTAGGTAGAGAACCACTGAATTGTGGAGGTGGAGAGGTTAAAATCAAATAGTTTAGTAAGTAGCTTAGTCTGAGATACAGTATCAAAGGCTTTTGAGAGGTCAAGGAATAGACAGGATACTAAATGGACATTGTAGCCTCAGCCACAGTATGAGTGAAAGATTGCTGGAAGCTGGCAGTGCTGTGTTTTTTCTGAAAACAATGGTGGGTAGAGGTCATTCCTGGATAAGATATTTGAGAAGCTGAGTATGAATACATTTTTCAAGGATTTTTGAGAGTGGGGGAAGAATGGCTATGGGTCTGAAGTTGGAAATGTCCTTGTTTATGTAGAGGTATTGTATAGAATGACTTACAGATGTCAGGGGCAGTAGATTCTATGACTGATCTGTTTACTAGTATTGAAATAGGGTAGGCTATAGAGTCTGTGGCTAGCTTTAGAAAGAGGGGAGGTAGGTTGTCAGTGGAGAGTGAATATGGTTTAAGCTTAAACAGAACTGATATGATGTAGGCTGTAGGGACTGCATCTAAAGAAAAGGGAGAAATATTGTTAGAAGTAGAAGAAGAGTTGTGGGGGAGTTTTCGTGGTCAGTATGGGTTAGTTTGTGGATAGAGCAATGAAGTAATGGTTAAGAAAGGTGGCAGTGTCTTGTGGAGTGTTGCATGGGTAGTGGTTAGGGGTTGCAGGACTTCCAGGGTGAAAGATTTTGTTGATGGTGCTCCAGAGTTTTTTAGGATTAGAGTGGTGGGTGGTTTGGGCTTCATTATAGAGTTTTTTTCTTGTCTTTGTTGTTTAGTTTTTTGGTAAATTTTGTATTTTTGGAGCTGTGTAGATTTGTTTTTAGCCAGGTTTTCCAGACACTGTCTCTTTTATGCATAAGGGAGGAAGTGTCTTTTGTCAGCCAGGGGCATTTAGTTGGCTTTTATCCTAATTTTCCTTGGGGGTGCTAGAGAGTTTAGGATGGCAATGAAAATATGGTTAAATTGTAGTACAGTTTCATTGAGGGGAAGGTCATGGAGTTGGAACCAGTGAATGGATAAAAGTCTATTGTTAAGTGTTTCAGCATTAAAGCTGGAAAGTTTGCAGCAATATCTGTATAAATGAGACCTGGAAAGTTGGACTGAGTGTCTTTAGGCATGTGTGAGGAGGTGGTCACTTATGGAGTCAGGCAGAATGCCAGGGTAAAGGTAGAGGTTTGGGTCAGAGGTAAGAGTCCAGTCTAGGACAGAAATGGTATTAGTTCTTTTATTCAAGTACATGGGTGTTGTAATCAGTTCATTCAAGCCATGGGGATTTATGCTTGGATTTGGGGAGTTAGTTGAAAGCTTTTTCAAGTCAATATTAACGTCACCTAGGATGACTGTTTCATAGGGAATATTTGGTGTATTGTGGGAGTTATGTGACAGTTGAGAATTAGAAGTTCAGCTGTGTCAAAGTCAGGGAGAGGAGTGGCTAAAGGGGAGAGGTTGAGGTGTTCAGCGTACATAACGGCAACTCCGTCTCATTTTTTGAGTTTCTATTTGGGAGGTAATACTTCATTGTTTGAGATGTGGGGTTTTAGACATGTTTCAGATAGGGTTAATATATGTGGAGAGTGGTAGGCTATCCATGAATGGAGTTCAGTGGTTTTATTCAGTAGACTTTGTAAAGTTATTGAGTATAAGGTTATGTTTTTGGGAGTGGAGTTTGAAGGGGCTGGAGGAAGGATGGTGTGAAGGGGAGGGTTGGGGTGGAGTGGAGGTGGAGAGGCTAGGATTGGGGTGAATGTCTCTACCTAACAGAATAGTTCTTGCTAACAGAGTACGTTGTGGATGATTGAGGTAGAAAGTGTAGAATGTATTTTTGAGTGTTGTGGTGAAAGGAGAGTGGGATGATATTTTGAATTTTGGGAGTTGTACATAAGAGTAATTAAAAAGGGATGGAGTGATTTAAAAAGATAGAGTCCTGGTTAGTAATAGGATGAATAAAAGAAGGAGATGGTTTTAGGTTATTGAGTTTCGTATGATGTGAAGTTAAGAATACAAGGATGAAAAGTAGGGGAGTAGTAAGGTGGAGCATGATGAGGAAGTTGTGGGAGAGAGAGTAGAGGAAACTATAAGGAGATAGATGGATTAAAAGTTTGTGGGTAGGTCTGAATAGTATTTAGGTAGCAAAGGAAGAGAGGTGTTAGGAGATGGGGTGGGGCTAGCTGATGTGGGCTGGGTAAAAAAGGTTGTGAAATAGATGAGAGAGTATAGGAAGGGATGGGCAAGATAGCGATATAAGTGGGATTGATAAAATTGTTGCAGAAAGGTTGGGTGGATAAGCTGATTGGTTGATTTGTAGTTAGGGGTAGATTACTAACAAGGTGGATAGATTATAAATTTAGAGTATGTGGGGGTGGGTGGGAATTGGGGGTAGGGTAGGAGAGCTGAGTGAGCCCAAGTGTAGCAAGGGGGAAGAAAGCGTGACAAAACAGCACAAAGAAAAAAAAATCACCTATTTCAGTATGCACTGGGTCAGTACAGCAGTTCAGTAATCAGATGAAATGCTCGCAATCAGATTAGCAAAAACAAGTAGATGGAAGTAGCTGGGAAAATTTATTCCAATCTTAAATAATCAGCTAAACTGAAGGGAAGGGCTAAACAAAAAGTAAACTTTTGCTTGGAGGGGGCCTAAGAGAAGTTCATAAGTAGTGTGCAAGCCTCAAAATGTGTATTTGCTGGACCTGAAACAGTGTACAGCAGCAGATAGCTCTATTGATGACATACATTGGGCTTTTATCAATTTGTCCTTTCCAGGATTGTGGTGGTTATGATTTCAAGGGAAAGCAGTCCAGCCAGCTGCTTCTAATGTAAAAAAAATACAATGTAGAGGTAAGGGGACTGAAGTGAAGAGAAGAAAAAACTAATTTGTTGGTTAAGGAAGGGAAAAAGGTAGAACAGAGTATGATATCAGAGGTTTAGAGGCAGAAAGACACAAGGAAGTACACAGTAGATTGCATTTTATGTATGTTTTTGATAACTTGCACTACTATTAACTACTTTTATATTTATAAAAATGCATGCATTAATGTTAGACAGACTGTTGAAATGCTGGATATTGCTGGGAACAAAGATCGTTTGTCATCCAATATTATTTTTAATCTTACGCAGAATAAAGTATTTAAGACATGCCATTAATGCCTGGGTAAAACTAAATAAGATGTATTATTTATTTATAAAGTCATAAACATCATATATATTTTTAACAAAGATGTTTCCTACTATAATTTTGTATTTATTAAGAAAAAATATTTTTATTAGTTTAATATAATAATTTTTTATGATTTAGTTAATATGTTTTAGCTTAATTATGTAGATGGTGATAATATTCATACATAGTTCATAGTATCATTGTATTTTTGTATAATATTTTACATCTAATGATGAATCTGTGGTTGATTCTTTAAACTCAAGTTATTTAAAGAAGTGATATAAAATAGTTTCTATTCTGATGAAGTTCCGGGTTACAGAATGAAAGAGCCAAATCAAACTTTTTCTTTTTATTAAATACTGTAAGTGAAAATTTATACTGGCTGGTTTTGTTCCTGTTTTTTCTGGTTTCAGTGTGTTTGAATTGGTCCAGTTTATAATGCAACTCCATGGCATTTTTACTTTTGGTTATTAGGTTGGTTTACTCTGTTCACCATTTTGTTGCTTCTGGAACCTTAAGCTACTTATAGGAGCAATCTTTAAAACCTGCGCCTATTTTTGGGCTTTTGACCACATTATTTTAGGCTTTGTCCAGATTTCTTGTACTAAGAGGCTGAGAAGTTTACTCCCCCTTACATTACTTTCATGAGAGTCAGACATGTATGCAACATTTTTTTCAATGACTGAGAAGAAACTAGTAATATAAATCTGGAGGGTGTGGGTGGCTTGCCTCACATTGGAGATGCAGAGGAGCCTACCCTCCTGCAAAAAAATGCACTTAAATTTCTGTGAGCCTGATCATCAAGGGTTTCATTTTCAGTAAGTCATAGTGGAAGGAATTATTATATCGTTGTTTTAAAATTAAGAATAATATACATTAAGGTTATACTTGGCTTTTCTGCATTGCGGCATATCAAGCAGTATATCTATATTGTAGGCTTTCTTTCTCTAAATGCCCTGGTGATCCCTTCAGTAGTCTGTCCATGTATGCTCAAGTATTTCACTCACGCCAAAATGAAACATTTAGCCCAATGACTCCTTCAGCAGTCTGTCCATATATGCACAAGCACCAGAATGAAACATTTCCCTCAATGAAACCTTCAGCAGTTTGTCCAAGTATGCACAAGCACAAGAATGAAATAGTTCCACCAAAAATCTCTTCAGCGGTTTGCCCATTGTATGCACTGTGTTACTTCAGAGTTCAGAACTTCATAGACTTTTTTATTTGCTGTCTCATTCAGCCTCTTTCTAAGCTAATTTGCTGCTGCTTTCTGTCCCTGCCACTTGTCCTGGAATTTAGCCAGATCTTTTTTATTTTTTATTTTTTTATTTATTTATTTTTTTTACATAAAGGCACCCCACAGTGATATCCCTCAGCTTGCTGTGGACACCAAAGATATAACAAGTAGACTTTCTTTATTGCACTGTGGTTCCATCCCCCCTACCTGCACAGCCAATCACAGGTCTTTGTGGGGCACTGCCTATGCAAGATAATGTAAGGGGGGGGTGCTGGAGGCACACATGAGCACCTCAGATGTCCATTTAGGATGCATGTGTGTAATTTCCCTAAAAGGGAAATTACAAAATAAATGAATTTCAAGTTTTTTTTATACACATTGGACATGTGCATTTTGCTCTGGACAAGACAGTGTCTGGGGCAATTGCACTGTTCATCCTGCACTTTCAAAACTACTGGTCAGTACCAGTAGAAACTACCAGTCAGTTTTCAATTTACAGCATAGTTATTAAAATGTTTGGTCCCATGAAGAGTGAGTGTCATGATTATACACGTTCTCCATGTGCATACTCCTGTGTTTATCCATTGTTCTGTGCTTTTGAAATGTTGAACACTGCTATTCTTTAGATGTTGCTGTTGAAAGGCTGGGATTATCTCTTCCTCATCTCAGCATGGTAGCTGTGCAGCCAAAATCACTCCTTTACATGTCCAGAGTCTGAGGTTCAGTCATGATCTACAGATACTGTCTGCATTTTCTTCCCTACTACTGTGTTTTTTTTTTGTACTTCCCAAAATACACTGGTTCACTGGCTACTCTATGTTGTTCTTTCATATTACATTTACCCTGGCACTTGTAGGCTGGGCTATGGCTGGATGTGTTTAAGATAGAGCAATTCACAAACCCTGTTAGTAAATTCATACATTAAAATGAAATCATCTACACCTTTCAAGGACAGAGTAGGCCACTGACCTTGAAATCCCTTTACTACTAACCCAACTGACCTGCACTGCAGATACCTGCCATGCATGTTTAACTGTGGGATGACTCCCATACTGTTTCAGTTACATGAATATAGCGCAGATGGAATGCGAGAAGATAAGTGACAATTATTTGTGAGAGAAAACATATATTTATTGTACTTTGTAAAGTGTTAAGTGAACTGCAGGACTGTTAAATCTCTGCACTGAATGAACATGTTTTTTATAAAAAGGAAATCTGAGAAACCAATGATTATGTTCACTAAAATGCCAACTGAAATTAAACTCATAACTTACTTCATTTTGCATTTAATTTAAAAAAACAATGTGGCTGCACACAACTTAAGTTTTCATTAAAAATGAGCAAGATTACTAAAATATTAACATTGTTTCTTGTTAATAGCTCGCATGTAGATACACTAGTGACCAAATATAAGACTTCAATCTACATTCTGCAAAACATAATGCATTCATTTCTTTTGTTCATATCCACATTCACGTTTAGTTTATTTGGTCTCATTTTTGTTAAAGGCATAGCCTTGGTTTTGCAATTATTCCATGAAGATGGCTCTGTTAAAAAGGCTTCTTGGAGGTGGGGGACATTGCTGTATAAATATTAATGTCTTAGCACTGCTGATTATTTGTTAATACATTTATTTATATACTGTGCACTTTCTCCTTGCTCTTACATATACCAAAGACACTGAAAACCATTTGCATGTACACCACCATCTTTTCTGCTAGAAGTAAAACATATAATATTCTAAAAATCAGCAGTGGTTTCCGGATGTGCTAGAGTGCTCTTCACAACTTATAAATATTTGTAGTTAAAAGCTTATGTTAAATTGCACAGATATACTGCTGCTTCTGTGTATACACTGTAGTCTAAGAAGACTTGAGAATCAGAGGCTAGATTTTTAGTAGTAACAGTTGAGACTTAAAATAGGAGATGCAAATCCATTTGTCCTGATGCAGTTATTTTCATGAATGACTCTCATCCCTCTGTTTGAAAATATAAGAAGATGTTTTACTGCTCTTGACATCAAAATGAATTAAAATTTAGGTGCATTAAGGGTTTATCCATCAAATCTAAAGCTGAACTGAAACATTCTAAACATGACAGCTACAGGATTTTATCTGTCAGCCAAAGGATTCAATGGCATTTCAAAACCTGAGCTCTTCCCTTTTGCAAAAGATCCCACGTCAACCAGTGGGAGTGTCTTTTGGTGCTCGATATGATAAATAAGCCAGATTGCCTCATCTAACACTTTCAGCTGCATTGATATATGTAATAAACTTCCTCTCTCCATTATTAAAACATGGCTGTACTGCAGCACCTTTAATCTGTTACGGTAATCAGTAACTCTCTCTGCTTTCCAAACTTAGCTTCTTGGGTAATATATTGAAGCCAATTAGTTTTGAGAAAAATAGGTTTGGGAATAGGTGGCTGTGAAGAGATATTCATTAATAATTTAAACCAGGGATATGCTACAGGACTATCAATTAAGTCAAGATCCTACTAAACCCTGACACAAAATCAATATAGTCAACAAAAATAAAAAGCAACTAGAGAAATGGTGGCTTTGATGCTGCCTCTCAGAGAACTGGGTTAGTAGAGACCTTTTTGTGAATTCAGTGCAAATCGGTATGCTGTGTGAAGAGTGACAGGCTACTGATTATACAAACAAGTTCAGGGGCTCATCCATGAATAAAGGAAGGAAAGTAATGTGACATATATCTAGAAAGTCTTGCAAATGCTTTAGAATTAGGATACTGTAAAACTCATGGCTGTAGCTAGATAGGTCTTTGCAATGGGAGACATTTTTAGATACAGAATGAGAAAAAAACAAAAACAAACAAAAAAAAAAAAATAAGCTGTAGAGAAAACATAAAAATATACCATGAAACCAATGCATATATTTTAGTAATTTATATTTTTCCATAATACTGTGCCATGCTTATTTTTTATTAAAAGCATGCAAGCCTTTCTCTTATTGCAACAATGACAATGCTGTTAAGAACATACCAATAACCGGTAATGTTTTATATAATGTGCTACTGTACAGTATTTCATTGGTATAATGTCTACATGGACCAGTAAGATATATGCATGCATGCATATGTGTGTGTGTGTGTGTATATTTATATATATATATATATATATATATATATATATATTAGCATCAGTTTTATTAGGCACATTGATTCTAGTCTGTAGCTTTACAGCCAGGCATTCAGTGAAATAAGAGGCATCAGCTATACTTTAAGTGACATACAGTGGGCTTTATTCACTACATAATGCAGTAAGAGAGAAGAATGGCTGAATAAAATTAATGGAAATAAATAATTTGCCTTCTAGCATGCGCACAGTTTTCTGCTGGTTATTAAAGTTTGTTTCTTAATCCTAACTAAGACATATACATTACTTTTTTTTCCTTTTAAGTCTTTCCCAGTCTCCCTGGTAATGTCCTTTGATGTCTTCCCCAGCCTCTGCGGTTCTCTGGTAATGTTCTTTGGAGTCATTCCCCAGGCTCAACAGTTCTCTTACACTGTGGACCAGCCTTTCCCCTACGCTGGTAATGCTCTTAAGCAAGAAAGTTTTTTCCATATTCTCCTCTCTTGTGTACAGCAGCTCATAGGAGGTATATCAATAAGTCTCCTTGAGACCATGAGAGTAGAAATCTTTCTTGCTATCCTCAGTAGAAATCCTAAATTCTTACAACAGCTGCTCTGTATCAGTTACCATGACTGTCCTGCTTGCATCAGAAAAAAATGTTCGCTCTATGAAGTACACATCCTCTTCTATAAGATACACAGATTAAGCAATGGAAGACTTAGCAACAACAATATTACATGACTTCCCATGTCAGACCTGGGATTGAGTAATACTGACCTGGTAAGTTCCACCACAGCAGTGCCATGGTCATGGTAGCAAAGGTGTATCCTACCCCCTCCAAGGCATTGCTTTGTGCAAAGCAACTCAATTGAGACAGTTTGTAACAGAATGTTGAAAGCAAGAACAGGAATGGCATTTAAGTCCCCTCAGTTTATATATGCAGCGGTTAGTGTTGTCACCTCACAGCAAGAGATTCTCTGGTTTCATTCTCGGCTGGAACGCCTTAGTCTGCATGTCCTCCCTGCGGTCGAGTAAGATTTAAAGACATGCAGGTAGGTGTGTGTGTCTTCTGTGAAGGTTGGGTGCCAGGCTGGCAACTCAACACTGTAAAACTCCACTGCCAATCAATCTGCAGACCAGTGATCCTCTGTGGTGACGCCTAATGGGAGAAGCTGAAAGACATTGCTTTTTAGTTTATATGCATTTCTTGGCATAGGCTTTTCTTTCTTTTGGTCTACCAGTCTAGTCAGTGCTGCTTTCATGTGTAGATGTACTTCTCCCATTTACTACTATGGCTTCCTGTGATTCATTGTGATGACCACTTGTGAAGTTTTAGACATCAAAGATGCCTTCAAGCCAATAAGCTGTTCCTCTAGTACACTGACAGAGAGTTTGTTTTTGCCTTGTTAATTCCTCTACTGTGTGTTTCTACCAGTAGATAGTGGAACAACAAATTTTTCCTTCTCAATCTTGGCAAAGTTGTCATGCAATTGTACTGGCTGAACACCTTCACTGACTGGATATTTCTTTGATTAAACTGATTTTTTTCTGCCCATTTACTTTCAAATTGACCTGGGTTAGGATCACTTTGAGCACTGTCTAAAGATGTGATTTCCCATCAGAGAAAATGCATCTTGGTGTAACTTGTTCTTCAATGTGTTTATCTGGACTTTTTGCTCTGTCACTTGCTCACTCAGTTCATAAAATTTAGAAACTTCATGGTAAGACCCCTCTTCGATGCGGTGTCCATCGCATGCCCTCTATAGCATGTTTTACATATAAATATTTCAAGCATGGGCATTAAAAGCCCTTCTAGCTTGCCAAAATGCCATAACAATCTCATAATAAGTGTCCAGGCTGTTGTTAAAATATCTAAACTAGCACTTACTTTAATATAATTTGGTAGTCTGTTCCATGCATCAGCTACTCTGTCAGAGAACCAATTAGTACACTTCTCATTCCTATAGAATCTTCTGCATGGGTTGTCTGATGATGCTCTAGTACTTTTTGATAACCCCAAACATTTCCAGAGGTAGTTATCTCTAAATTTCCTATATACTTGAATAAGATCTCCTCTTAGATATCTGTAAGAGACACTGTACAAGTTCAGATATTTTAGTTTTTCATAATAACTTAAATTTCACATCCATGGATGCTCTTGGTATATTTGCATTGTACTCTTTCCAGTTTACTTATGCTTGTTTTCTTATAGGGGTTCCATATTGTTATTCCATACTCAAGTTTGGGTCTAATGTAACTAATAAACAATGACTTCATCATTTTTGATTTCCTAGGCTTTATAAATCTTTTTATACACCCTATAGTTCTATAACTATCATTAACCAACTGGATGACATGATTAGGGGGGTTTGATTTTAGCCAGTTAGCCAGTTGTCTACTTTGGCTATTTATGAGTTAGGACTTTGGGAGATGGTGACGTGGCTCTAGTTTAGAGTTAGAGAGGATATGGTACACCAAATAATTCCTTTTAGTGAGCTATAGGTTGGACGTTTGGTAGGAGAGAGGGGAAACAGCCTGGTCAGGCTCATGGGCAGAGAAGATGGACAGTCTTCTGTTCCCTGGTTCTGGTTTTGGATGTTCATTTCAGTGAGTTGGCACAGGAAAGTGAGCATTTGGAGGTGGCTTGATAAATAAACTAGTGGGGGTAAGGACACTGCTTTTATGGTTGGCTGTTAATTCAACAAGTGGTAAGTGAAGTGAGTGATGGGATGCTGCTTTATACGTAAAATATGTGAGTGGAGGTAAGGATGCTGCCTATTTGTTTGAATAAATGGTAAATTTTATTTAACATTTGCTGACTGGGTAGGTCCAACTAGGACAGAATCTATTTTTCAGTGGAGGCCTGGGAAGAAATTAAGTGAGTGGTGGGACGCTGCTTCATAAGTAAGTGAGTGGAGGTATGGACACTGCTTACTGGGTCAGGATGAGCAAGGTCACACTATCCTGATTAACATTACATGGATGTTGATGTTGGAATTTAATCAGCTATACAATGTTTCAGTTGTAATTAATAAATATTGTTCCATAATATAGGTTTGGAAACGTCATTCGGTGTGATGAGTTTGTTGAAGGGGACTAGGACAAAATATTGTAAAAGAAAAGTATAATCAAAAACAGTAACCACAGAATTCAAAGAGAATTTAAATCAACTTCTATGACAAAAAAAAAATCACACCAGCAATATACAACTAAATAGTTAAGCACAGTAAAATTGTTCTGACCATACAAGTTCTTCAAGACAGACAAAAGTTGTAATTCCTTTACATGGTGTGTAGCAGCTTATGCTCTCTATCACTCGCAGTCACAGTTCTTTTTAACAGTAAAGATCAATATATCACAAACCAAGGTAGGATTGTTTAGATATGCACAGGATTTTCCTTTCTGCAGTCTGTGTGAATTTATAGCTGTCTAAGCCCCTCAGGGTGGCTAGAGCTTGCCTGTCTAAAACCGCTCCCTTTCTAACAATCAACAGTGAAAATAAAGGTAAATGAACAACATCTGAATTAAAGCAAGTCTTGTTAACAAGCCAACCCTTCCTACCTGCAAACAGTTAAAAAAAGTGATAACAAATACAATATAAATTCTATTCAAATTAAACTTTTCTTACCAGTTAACTCCACAGTAAATCACAAACCAAGGTGGGATTGTTTAGATGTGCTTTCTTCATCAGTAACCACTGTCGTCTGTCCCTGTGAGTCTTTAGTAACTGAAGTTCTTTGTGTCTGTACTGGAATTAATTCAAGATTACGTTTTCCCTTTTCCAGCTTAAAAGCTCAACTTTGCAGTTTTGTTCTTACATTCAGACTCTAGTATGTTACTTTTGCCATTGCAACAAAAGTCTCCTGTTGACTGTGTTTCCTACTTTCTTAAATGATACAGCAGTTTCCACAACATCAGGCTAGTGTATAATTTTACTATTTCACCCCACTTATTGAGTCTTATCCTGAGTTTCCTTTCTCAAGTATTTTCTTCCTTTCATTGCAATAGGATAAAGTAACAGCATTTCTTTTGAGTTATTTTTTTTGCCATTTTATGTTTTCTCTTTTCAACCTGTGTTTTTCTTTTCTTTTCTTTTTTTAAGAACTTACATCAGTTAGAGGTGTGAATATCTTTCTTTAGACTCCATGGCTGAATTGTATTTAGTATATGGTACCTCTGAGGCACTATACACGCTGTAAGTTTTACTTAAATCTGTTTCTGCAGCTTTGGGTTCTGTGTCTATTCTACAACAATGCTAAAGTCATTAGCCTGGATTATAGCACAGTTCTGTTTTTGAATGCTTTATGACATTTAGAGAATCAGTACCTTTGCTGTTTTCTTTGTCACCTCTCTCTGCTTTAGAAGTTTAGTTTGAGTTACTTCCTTCTATTTGACAAAATCCTTTTCCCTTTCTGTTAGCAGGTCTGTCACAGCTGTGTGATTATTGCTGTGTGCACTTTTCAGGGCATGAATATTCTGAATGAGTATCTTTAACTCCATTTTGTTTTCTTTCTTTCTTTCTTTCAGTCCTTTTAAATTGTGTTCATCTAGATTCTGCATGTTGACTAAGTTCTTCTAATTCACTTTTATATATATGTATTTCTTTCAACACAGCCTTTTCAAGTTTCTTACTTCTAAGTCCATCCATCTATCCTCAACCCCTTTTCCCATTTTGCACATGGGGTCGGATGTCATTTCAGCAGTGACAATCATCTCGAGCCAAGGTTTACCCTGCCAGGTGGCTGGCCCTGCCATGATTGTTCATTTGTACCATTCACTTGCACATACACAATCACCTACGGCCAATTTAAAATGTCCAATCCACCTACTGCATGCTAAGTGCCACCTGCTAATTTAGGCTTTCAGTTTCTTTTATTGCATGCGCTGGGCTAAAATATGCCTTTAATAGGGAAATAATTTCCTTAACTATTTCACTCTGTAAGCAAAAGTTTGTGTACAATTATTAATTGGATTCTCAGGCTTCTTGAGTTGGGCTTCAAAAATTAATTTTCAATGTGCAGATTCTTTAAAGAACTTATGGTGTCATCCACAGTTTGGAAGTCTTGCTATATTTCTTGGTCACTATAAATACATATTAGCTTGAGCTTGACCTTGCCTTCTTTGTTGTCTTTTATGTTTATATACCAGTTCATTTTATTCTTTTCCCAGTTTATGTATTGTCCTTTCTAACTCTTATTAAACCAGGTTAACTTTCATTTGTCGTATTTTTGTCTGGCCTTTCCAAAGTTGTTCAGACTATTCCTTTAACTTTTTCATATCATCCACATCTTTTGTAATCCTTCATTCTATTTTCTCTATCTCTGTATCCCCTTATTTTTGTCTATATCATCTTCCTCAATATGTCTTTTTTCTCCCATTGTACCATTTTCCCCAGTCTTCATTCTTATGTAATGTATTGCCATCTGCTCTGTTCTGTGTCACCCTACTGCTCCTTTCACACTATTTACAGTGAAACTGCCATTCGTATCACCTCCCAAAATTTCTATATGATTCTTCCAATTATATTTCCTTCTATTTCAATAAATGTTCCTATATCTGTCTTTATGCAAATTTAGCTTAGCCATATTATCTCTTTTTGTAAATAAACATGTTCCCAATTGTCTAACTGTAAAAACTGAATCTAGAAACATGTGCATTTATTGTACAGCTGCCTTTGCTATGCCACTTGCATTGATGTACTTGTATTAATGTACTTGTTAATTATTGTTAATGGATCTTTTCTTCCTGGGCCTCTACTGAAAAATGGTTCTATGCCAAGTCAGACTTTCCCCTTAAACAAATGTCAACTAAATAAAATAAATAAATAAGTAATCCAACTCTTTTAACTCATCCATTTATTTATTTATGCATGTGATATCACCGAAGTTTCCATTTTTTTATTCTGTTTCACAATTCCAACTTCTTTCAAAAGTTGAGAGTTTTTTCAGCAAATCAGATATTTCTCATGTTTTATTTTGGCAGCTCCTTTGATGTCTAAAGTTATCCAACAGCCATTTAAAGCAATCTGTAATTTTAGTTTCGTAAAAAAAAATGTTTCATTTTTACTTTTGTGCCTCTCTATTTAGAAATAATGGCCCTAGCTGCCTTTGTGGCTTTATATGCCTCGTCAATGTTCTGGCCCATTGCTGCAGAATTTTAATATCCTGGAATAGAGCCTTATTTATTGTGTAGTCACATTTTTGAAAAGGCCTTCATTACTTTTTCCACAGGACTTTGCTTTTTAATAAGTCTTTACTTTTTGAAAAAGAGTTTTTTCATCAGCATTGTTTGCTGCTTGATCCACTTGCCCACTTGGTTGTGGTGAAAATGCACTAATGCGTATGTTAGCCTCTACATCTAATACAAGTTTTAATCTCACAAAATGTTAACAGAGTTATAACAAATAAATTTCATAGCATACAACATTTCTCATTGGAAGTCTTTAGCTTAACCTCAACAAAATGTATCTTTTCCAAACATCCCTTTTAACTGCCAGAAGATCACACTTTTATTGCTAAAGCAGATGCCCCTATAGGTACAGTGATTTTTGGTGCAATAGTTTCTTGGTTTTAAAAACTCAGTGGTCAGAAAGACTTCATTTTTTATGCTTATGATGTATTTTGTGACAGTTTCTTTATTCCTGCTCACTAGAGACAAACAGTTTCAGACATTACTCTGTATAATACGCTGCTGTGCACAATCCCCAGTTTGTAAGCTATTTTTACACCATGCATAGCGCTCTTTCTCTTGCTTTCATTTCTTAACAGAGTAGGCTTATAACCTCTTAAAACTTCTTCTTCTTCTTTTTCCTTTTACCGGTTAGGGGTCACCACAGCGGATCACCTGTCTGCTCATGATTGGCAGTGCAGTTTTACAGTGTCGAGTTGCCAGCCTGGCACCCAACCTTCCACAGAAGGAACACACACTCACACCTACGGCCAATTTAGAGTGTCCAATCCACCTGCAGCATATCTTTGGGATGTGGGAGGAAACCAGAGCACCCAGAGGAAACCCACACGACCACAGGGAAGACATGCAGACTCCGTACAGAAGGCACCTCAGCTGAGGATCGAACTGGAGAACCTCTTGCTGTGAGGCGACAATGCTAACCTCTTAAAACGCTTCTCTAAAATACACTACAGCTTCCCAAGTAGACTTTTATTGTCAGTGCACCATCATTTTCCTACCACAAGATTATCGTGCCTTGGTTAGACGCTGGGTAGCCTTTCACGTGGAATTGTTACTGGATTTATACTTGTAATACAATACTTTCAACTGCTTCAAAACTTCACAACATTTAAGAACTACAGGAACTTTGTTTCCTAAAACCAAAAGTGCACAAGGGCGAAAAACACTAAGCAATCACCCTTGCATGGGCCCACAATTCAAAATTCTTAATTTCTCAGAATGTTCCTTTCACCTATGTTCTTGAACATATACTTTAGCTAGAATAAAATTTCCCAGCACATTTCATTTACTAATCCGTCAGTCGTTGTGCACAGATTTTTCAAGCAACATTTTAACAAATTGTTCAACTATGAACATATTAATGTTACCTATTTTGAATTTACTTTTATTAGCCTTTCTTACAAGGTAAAAGCTCGTGATTCCTTTTTTTACAACACAGATTTCAGAACATTCTTTCCATGAAGACAGATAATGCAACTTCAGCAGGTATCGCTTTTTTTGGTCAGCCTTACAGAAATTTCAGTGATAAACCACTTGTCAAAATCCAACAGTGTCAGTAAAATACAAGTGTTTCACGTACTTGTTACTGCAAGATTTCTTTTTGATACACTATTTGCAAATTCACTACCTGTGGTAGTGTGCTGCAGTAGCGTTGTCACCTCACAGCAAGACGTTGTCACATTCGATTCTCAGCTAGAGCGTCTTCTGTGTGGAGGCATGCGTGAATGGGCGTGCCTTCGTTGAAGGTTGTTCATCAGATCTGGTAACACGGCATGTAAAAATCCAGTACCAAACATTAGCGGACTGGAGTTCCGCTGTGGCGACCCCTAAGCCGAAAGACACAACAATATTTGCAAATTCACTAATATGTCACTTTGCTAGAAACACACACCAGTGTTTGTCATAATACCACTGTGTAGCTATTTTAGCCTTGTTCAACAGTTACATATTTGCTTTACTTTTAGAGACTATGTTTTGTTTTTGACTGATTCTACTTTGGGTGCGGCAGTGAGAAACTTAAGGGATCTTTTCATAGTAGATTAACATTCAGCCATATTCTGGAAAGTTATCTTATCTGGATAGGGAACAGGGCTAGGCAATGCACTATTAACGTTTAGTAGTACCTCAACACTCAGAAAACAGACGGTGTTTTTTATGTTGACTGTATTCTGTCACATTGCTTTAGATTCCATTTCTCAGGGTGAGAAAGATACTTATGGGCAACAGTTCACTTAACAAATAACTTAAGAAATATAATATCTCACAGTTTACAATTAACTACATTTCTGCCTGTATTCTGCACTAATGTAGAATTCTGTACTGGGGACATAGCTGTCAACAGTCTAAATTTTCACCTCATATTTTCTGTCTGTTCTTCATAACATTAGTGGCTTTCTGGTAAATCGAACACTGAAGTCACTAAATAATGACAGACACCTAAGTTTCAGACTTTATCACCCAGAAAATGCATGCTAATACAAAACTTGTTGTTCTAGCAACTTTCTAAGTTTATAAGAGCAAAAATTATAATCTGCCCTTGATTTGGGGTCTTTATCCACCATTATTGTTGGCTTTGTCCACATTTGTTGCTCTAAGATGTTGAGAGGTATCACTGAGTGAATGAGATGTAGTTCCCAGTTTAGTAGCCAGGTGTTCAGTAAAATGAGAAGCATGTTTTACACATTCATATAATCGACTTTATTCAGTATATAAAGCATTAAGATGTGTGTCTTCTTCAGCCGAAAAAACATCAGAAATAAATGCCTTCCAGTCCTGTATAAGCACAAGTTATTTGCCGGTTACCATAGTTTGTTTCTTTTGTCTGACTAAAATATATATGGTATTTTTTTTTCCTTTTGAGACTTTACCCAAGCTGCATATTTTGTTGATAACTTCCTTTGGAGTCTTCCCCAAATTCTGTACTTCTCAGTAATATCCATTGGTGGTCTACTCCAGGATCCACACCTATCTAATAACTTTCTTAGAAGTTTTTCTACAGGCTTTGTCTGCTCACACTTCTATGGTGATACTCTGGGGAATTCCACAAGGTTCTGTGCACTCCTCTTGTCCTGGTTCACTTCAATAAACACACAACACCGAATGACATTTGATGAACTTTATTAGACTTCCATAAGCATGATTGTTGATCAATAGTTATTCATTTCCGCCAAAACATGACACAGGTGATGACTTCTATGAAAGAAAACATAAAATAAATAACTGCTCACCCTTGAATAAGCAGCTCCCCCACTTGCTCACTTATCCTTGCACTAACAAGGCGGCATACCGTTCACCTTCAATTTATTGAATCACACCAACCAAATAAGCAGCCCTGCTTGCTTATTAACTTATCCAACAAAGCAATCGCTAACTCTGCATCTCTGGCTAATACAATATCACCTACAGTGGAAAATATACCAGTATTCAAACCTAGAAATACTTCATTACTATGCCCTGCTCACATAAATAAAGCAAAAACTACAGCTGAAGGGAGCAGCTCAAATGGTTTAAATGAAGCTTTTTTGTTAGAAAAAACACTACCGATATGAGGGAGGTCTCGCAATCGCTTCTTTGGCAAGACAAGGAGAACACACAGTGTGGACGACCAAAACAGAACTTGGAAAAGAACAAAGCAGGTTTAGTTTTTAATATTTCCTCTTTTCCTTTAAATGACTCACAGCTATCTATTTTAAATAGAGGGCTGAGTTTTGTCCCAGCTCAAAAAGTAGATTTAGTTAATACAATAAAAGAACTTAAACTTTTTGGCAGGACATTAAACCTTAAGACTTTATTTCGTAATGAAACTTCTGCACTTAATGTTTTCAAGAAAACTAGTGCTTTTATACCTCCCAGTAACTCTGGTATTGACTTGTTTGTTGACATCTGTGAAAAGCAACCGAGGAATAAATTAACTGAAGGAAGTAATAATGTCTTTCACAATTTGTCTAGCTCTGAACAGCAAGCACTTACTTGCAGACCTTAAACACTTGAACAGTATTGAAATTCATCCTGCCGACAAAGGCGGAGGGATTGTTATTCTATATAGAGAAGTTTATGTTGATAATATGCAAACACACCTAAATAATGCTACTATTTAGTGTGAGATTTCTCATACCTATGTGAATACTTTGATGGACAGGCTACAAGTACTATTGTTTGATCTGTTAATAACAGGAATGATCTCTGAACAACTTTTTGAGTACTTTAAAACAGATTTTCCAGTAGTGCCAATAATTTATGGTTTGCCTAAAATCCATAAAGACTTAATGAACCCACCTATGCGCCCTATAGTATCTAGCCATGGATGGGCGACTGAGCCTCCATCGATTTATATAAAAACAAACTTGCATCCTATTTTAAATAAATGTACAACTGTTTTATTAGATACTAAGGCATTTTTAAATGATTTAAGTATACACCTTGAAGTGCTAGATGACCCATGTTGGCTAGTGACACTTGATATAGAGTCATTATTCACAGTGATCCCCCATACATGGAGGGATATAAAATGTTAGAGAATTACTTGTCAGGAGAGGTACTGAAGGCAATAAGATAAGACTAATTTGTGCATTATTGGAGATAGTCCTAGAAAACAACATATTTATGTTTGGAGATAGTTATTTCATACAGAAAGTTGGCGTGACTATGGGCACAGCTTGTGCAAATAGCTACGCCAATCTATCTCTGGTGCAGTGGGAAACTGATAACATCCTCACAGGAAATGTTTTTGCTAAATCTATTATTTGGTATAAACGCTTTGTGGATGATATTTTTTTGCTGTGGCATGATGATGAGTTTCATCTTAAACAATTCTTGGAGTACATTAACACTATTACTCCATTCTTAAAATTTATCTTTAAGTATTCTGACAAAGAGATTGACTTCTTAGATGTGAAAGTTAAAAGAGACACCCCTGAACTAATTTCTACTTCATTGTATAGGAAGCCTATCAGGAAAAATAATGTTTTACATAACAGTAGTATGCATCCTGGTTTTACAAAAGCAAATGTTTTGAAAGGACAGATAGTTTGTTGTATGCGGCTACACAATGATGATGATGCAACTTTATGTGAATCATTGACTCTTTTTAAGCATGAATTTAGTGGAAGGGGATACAAAATGAAAGATATTGAGAGGCCGATTGATTTAGCATGGAAAGAAAGGGAAGGGAAATGCCAATCTTATTATAAGGCTAGAAGAAAACATGCAAATGTTTTACCCATGGAACATGTGAATACTATAATAACTTCAGGCACAGCAAGAAATGTAGAGAATAATATGCTGCGAGTGACATTAATGTAGTTTGTTACATAGTCAGTGTGAAAGTAAGAGAGAAATGAGAGTTCCAGCCATGATGTCAAGATGCAAAAAGCACTCTAAAAAATCCAAACTCCAGGATAATATCCAGTACGATTTATTAAAGATAAAAGGATAAGCGCTTTCGCGTGGTAAACCCACGCTTCATCAGATAACATTAAACAAACTACTATGCATTTAAATACCCACTTGCGCAGGAAAAACTATTCAATTAAAACAATTAATCAATTAAAACATTGCTAATAGGTAAGTTCATTGTAAAAAATCTTATATTATTTAAAAGGGCACCATTCTAAATACAAAAACCATATAAGAATGGTGGACTGCCAAATCAACAATAAACAAGTGAATTGGTGCTACGATCTATCATCAAATATGTATGAGTAGACCCCCTCATGCACATTTAATTCATGGTTAAAGTCTTATATTAAGACTATGTAAATATGTTATCTATTGCAATACATTTATTCAAGTGTGGTGCTGTCTCATATATGTACACATATATCTAAACCTGTACTTTCAAAATTCACGAAACAAGTGTATTCTTATGCACTATGAGATAACATTTACATGGATATAAATATTCATTCAGATAAATTTCATAGTATCTATTAGTCATATACAAATCTAAATAGTAACTGAACAACAATGCAATAGTAATAGATGTGCAAACATATGCAATGAGGAATATATATAATAAATAAATGTCTGTGAGTAAATAGAAATAAAATAAAAATAGTATGTAGTGATGAAATTATATAATTATAGTAGAATGTATATAAGATGTATATACGGATCAATTAAGCAAGCAAAATGAATATATTATAGTATAGTCAGTGTGAAAGAACTTGATGGAATAATAGGAGAAACACCATCCGTCTCCTTTAAAAATAATAAGTCCCTTAAAAGACAATTATGCTACAAAAAAATAGATGAGCCAAAGTATGTAAAGTCTGATAGGATGGGCATGTTTGCCTGCAGGAGATGCACAGCATGCTCATTCATTTTTGGTGGGGGACAGTATAAACAACCTATCAGAGGTTTCTCCATTGATACACACTTCTATGCTGACTGTCACACTGCAAATATAATATACTTTAGTTTCTGCACGAAGTGTCCTGCCTATTATATAGGTAAAATGAACTGATTATTGAAAGACAGAATTTTAGAACATATCAGAGATATTAGAAACCAAAAAGAAAGCAATGCATTAGCAATGCATGTGATGCAAGAAGGGAACACACACGCTTTTAAGTTCCTGGTTCTCCATAGTGTCCATAGAAATAAAAGAAGTGGAAATATTACTAACAATACTGAAGCTTTGGAAGAAGAATGGATTATTAAGTTCCAAGCAGACAGACCACCTGGCCTAAACTCCAAGGTTTCTTTAAAACCATTTCTTAGAAACAGGGCCTTGAAGCACTGATGCTCTAGTTATTTAGCAATTTTTATGTTTTTTTTATGTAGCTTTTAATATTGTAACTAGAAAATTTTAGAACTGTACGCCACATTCTATACAGCCTCTATGTGTTTTTTATATATTTTTATATATGATTTTATATATATTTATACATATATATGTATATTTTTATACCTTAAGTATTATTATTTGGTGTATTGATTTTAACATGGAATTGATTGGCTGACACCATGATGCATCACTATTTAAATGAAGTTTTAACTGCTATAATTTGTCTGATGAAGCAGAGAGGACTCTGCGAAAGCGCTCACATTTTTTCTAAATAAAGAGTTACGTGCCATGTGTATCCAGCGAGTTTTATTTCACTTATTATTTATTTTACTCAATCGCTTACTTTCCTTCCCAACTTATGGTATTGCACATCCAACACCAGAGGGGGAACAGGAGAGGGCAAGCCTGCACCTCTTCTCTGCCCACCAGCCTGACCAGGGTGTCCCCCTCTTTCTCTGACCAAACTTCCAGCATTCTAACCACCAGTTTGGCAGTAGATCAAACATCATTTGCTATACCCATCCTCCTTAACCAAGCCATATCAAAGTTATTACCTCCTAACCCTATACAACTTTTTTTTTGAAGAATGAATGTAATACCCCTCTTAGATCTCTTTACACTCCATTTAATAAAATGCTTCTATCACACCAACTACCCATTATAAACCATAAGACACTTAAAACACCATCATAGCCGGTAACAGTACTACCTCAAAAACAACACCAACATGGCTATTAGCAGTACGACCCCAAAACACTACCAACAATAGACCTAGCCAGGCAAGACTAACCAACACAATATATTAACAAATTAAATAATGCCCGATGCCACCAGGTCAAACAATGTCAGTGACACGCTATTACCAACCAGATTATAGCAAAGCAACCCAGCCTCACTTTATCCTGAAACTGCAATAACTCAAAGCTAAATCCTCCCATCCAAACCCCTCATCTAGCTCACAAGCCTAATTTACGCAATGCAACCCACTAAACCCCCACTCCTGATGTCTGCAATAATATCAGACCCATTACAAAGAAGACCCCACTACCCAAAAAAAAAAAAAAAAAAAAACAGTGCAACAGTCAGCCTTGATACTTCCACTACAAGATTAAAGTAAGACAAGACATTACCTTGCGACTGTAGGAAGAAAACACAACAAACCAACCACTCGATATTCAGCCGTACTGCTGGCAAACCATGGCCTCCTTTCATACTGCCCTATCAGCCAGAAACTTTCTTCAGTTTCTTCTCTCGCCTGTCAAGTTCATATTCTTCAGTCCCCAAAATACCAACTCTGCATGTCCCAATCAGTATTTCGAGTGATCTGTAAAAGAAAAGACTGTAAATACTCTGCACACACACAGACCAATTTCTTAATGACCAATATACACCACTAAGGGTATATCTCATTTATCAACTGCATAAAATGCGAACACTAGCAAATGCAAAACACTCCAGAAAATTAAATGTCCTACCAAAGATCCCATAAGTTATCTCTTAACTCCCCTAGCAAGGGTACAACAGATATCCCTGTGAAACAAAACAAGGTCTTATTTTATGGCTAAAATTAACAATCTTCTAGCAATGCAGAAGGTCTCAATGAAATTACTGACTAGACAAAGAAAATTAAAACCATCCACAAACCTGCTGTATCATTCGGTGTACCTGTCCACTGTAGACCAGACCAAAATGAATCCCTGTCAACCAAAAAACCCTGTCCTTTAGTTAAGAAAGACACCAGTTGACTAACTGTTAAAATAATCCAATAATCCTTCCTGCCATCCAACCACCAAACCAACCCCTCAACTTACACCCCTGGCCACAGTTGTGGTAAATGCAAATCCCAATGAACCCTCTTTACAATGCACTGTCCAACCCTTCCCTTAACCATAAAGGGAAACCCAGTGATATACATCCCTCTGACCAGCAGCCCCCCAGATGCCACATCCAGTCAAATTAACACTGGCCACTGAGCATCCCCTCTGATTAACCTTTCCACAAAAACATCAACCCCACTATCATGCCCATAACATCCAGCCCATAAACCATATCATTACTCCACACCCCTTGTGGACAAATCTAAACTCCCCTAAACAACCCCATCTATCCCCTCTACTTACCCTTAACTCACCTCAGCCTCACTTGCCTCCATACTACTTCCTACCACAACAAGCCTACCATAGTTTAATGAGCACCCAAAGTAAATACACTTGTGCCCTTCTTGTAGAACCACAATTCAAACATCCTGGAAAAAACTGTACGGTGAAAGTATAATCCTTTCACCCAAATCCCCCATGCAGTAGGTCCTTAAAACTCACCTATGATGTGTGGCTAATACCTCCTCCAACATATTATTCCTAAAGGATAAAACTGGATGGGTAACTGTAAATGCACCCCAAGAATTCCACCCAATTCTGTGAAGCCTAACTGCGTACTTACCAAAGTAGTATTACCTGAAGCCTCATTATTCACCACTCTAGAGGCCGAAAATGCCCTCTCACCTGATCTCTGATTCCAATTTCTCCTGACCAGTGACTGCTGCTTACTCCAAAGACCGCCATCTGTGACCTCATCATGACCACTCGGATGACTTCCACAGCACAGCCACTGTCACCTCTCGCACCCACTTCCTTCGGCCACCAACTGCCACCTCCTCTGTGTTTCCCCACCTGCAAAGAGAGGAAAATGTAAATTCTCAGCAGAAATGTAAGCAACACTTCTCAATGACAACATTACACACTACCAAAGGCCTACCTCATTCCTCACTGCAAAGCCACTATGTCAGCCCGAAAACCCTTTCCCCAAGAGAGTGCAACCTTGGCAGCTTCACGCCATACCTTGCTCTATAAACATCTGTAACCCAGCCAGCACACCATAATGACCAGGGAAAATTCCTGAAACAACCAGTGAAATACTACCAAAACATGCCCATACCACGCTGGTGCATTGCATGAAAAAATATATAATTTAGGATCATAGCAGTGCCTGTTCAACTGAATCATAGTTGCCTAAAATACCTCCCTAACATACCCTTCCATGCACCTATACTGCATCCTGAGCATATATAAAAGGCATCGGTCTGAAAAGTACTGTGCTCTGTGGACTAACAAATGATGGGAATGAAGATCTTCACCCTCTGTGTATGAGCAACCTTGTCCTATACACACACCTTACTGTCTGGATTAAGATAGCTATCAGGTCTTGGGCCTCACTATGTAGAACCCTGCAGAGTTTGTAAAGTGGTCCCATGGAAAACAGAAAGTACCTTCCTGGTTGACCTATGTCTCTGATGAAAACAAGGGTAACATGTAAATGGTTCATCTCCTAAGCCCATGCTTACACTTGTCAAGGGTATCAGTACTAACCAGAGATTCTGGATGCTTACAAAAGACACCTCTTAACTATTGTGTTATAATTTAGCCAGGAGGTAGACAAAGTAAAGCTGTAACATACATACTCTGCCAAGTTTTGCAGCCCCACCTATGGTAGAGCCCGGTGGGACACCCTGACTGAAACCAAGGATTTAGCCCATCTAGTTGCTGAATGATATTTGCCATGTGCTATTTGTCAGCCATGCAGCTGTCCCTCTTATCCAGAGTGCATCATTACCTAGTTGTACTAATTTATTGATCAGTGTCAGGTAAATGACCCTGTCAAATGAATGCCGCCACTACCAGATCTGAAGTTAAATCAATATAACTACTACCCATTTTTCATAAATAGCTATTATTATAATGTTGGAGCACCACATGTTACTGGTGGTACTAGATCTGTTTTCAACTTACACATGCTGATATATCGCTTCAAGTCTGGACATTTTATGAAAATCTTTACAGTTAGGAGTTATGCTGAAAAACCACCACCCCTCTCTATTATGCCAAGCCCACCCTCCCACCTGGAGGTAAGAATCAGCTGCTAAGCTTTGTACCATCCTTCTGTGCAGGAAGTAGGGCTGTTTTACTTTATACACCTAACACAGTCACTTTACCATAGCTCTAACTTCTACAAATGCTTACTCCAGTATGCACATTTATGTATCCGGTCAACTACTCCCCCAATAATGTAGAATGGACCCCATTCCTAAGTCAAAGTATCACTAAATTTATGATTTAGTATTGTTTCAGTCTTTGATGTTAGCCAAAAGTGCTCTTCGCCACACCCGCAATGTGCCCAGTAATAACTTCTCCTATAATATGTATGGAGTCACATACATCAGTAATATAGCCAAAACTGACTGAAATTATTTTTGTGAGACCCATTGCTCCTACTAGGATTAGAGCTGCCTGGGTATCCTTCTTCCATCGATCTTTGCTGCAGTGTGAGGGATAAAGAACATTTCTAACATTTCAAACTCTGCAGCTAATCACTATTTTTCTCTTAACAGCCTAAACTACATGCGTATTTTCCCCAATTGAAACTACTGCCATTGAAGAAAACTGTCTATTAAAACATTAATTTTGCTGTTCTGTAAATTTATACTTGTGACACCATAATAGCTAGAGACTGTTTAGAGAAAAGTAACATGATATGAGAGCTGCAAACTGATGATGAGTCCTATATTGCAATTGCTACATTTTGCATTTATTTATTTATTTTTTTTTTGGTCCTCAGTAATTAACAGATAACTTGAGCACTCCACAGACTCCAACTTTGTTTTTGTTAACCCTGCTGACCCAATAACAGCCAGGTAATATGCACCTCCAGTAAGCTGAAAGCCGTGAAACACCATAGGTTATTAACCGAGAGTCTGGCGGGTACAGTCCCTCTATAACATGCCACCAGACCACAAATGTCCTTCTATGCCAAGTCAACCTTCCCGCAAGCCCACATCCAGTCAGATACAAACATCCATCCACAACCCTTATATTTATTTATGTATTCTATTTAATATTATCTCTCACCTCCATGATGAGAAGGCCTAGGGCACTCCCACAGACTGTCCCCATCAGCACTGAACTGTCTTAACTGTGCACCACTCGCCGTACTGCATGACCCCTTCTAGTGCAAGTAACTGGATAAGGCCTTACAAAATGAAAGGACAAAACAAAACAGCGGGACTGATTTAGATATTGCTTTTACATGCTTAGAGAGGTGCTAGAGTAACAGAAAGGCACCCCAATGGTGAATACCCCACACTATTTGAAGTCAGAGACACCAATTTCTGTCCCTTATCAAATTCCATCTCAAAAACCAAAAACTTTATGATAAATTGACCAAGTATAAGCAATCAACAGAAATGCCTTATTGCAAGCCTGCCTATAAATGGGACATTCCACAAGTACTGGAATTGTGCAATACATACAGACCAACCACATTAATGATGCATGTTGCGTATTACAGCTGACTACCAATAAAATCTGTCAGCCATTGAGATGTACAATCAGGATGTACCAGCAGCCGAATACTCTTGTAGCACAAAGCTTATGATAACCGCGGGGAAACAAGGGCGTGTTACTGGTAATATATTGTCAACATGTTGACATTACAAAACAACTATGTACTGCAAAACACACCCATGATCACTGATGCCTGACTTCATAAATATTTTACATTAAATGCGGTATTTTCTTTCTGCAGTGATATGTATGCCGTATGACTGCCCCTGGGTCGTCAACTCAGCTAATTGGTTCTGTTAGCCCAAGTAGGAGTTAAAGCCTGGACCTTCTGCAGAAATCTCTACAATTAAAAGATATGATGCCACATTCCTCCGACCATCTCTCCCACTATTCCTGTGAGGCAACAACACCAATGCGAAAACTGTTCGTGGCTTCACTGAGAAAAACACCTCAGAATCTCTATAACTACAGCCATGCTCCACCTCATGTGGTATGTAACCTAAATCACTACCCCCCCCCAATCACAGAGCGAGAGGAGCTCTCTAAACACCGCTAGTGTAGGAACTAAACTGCCTAAATAAACCAGGAGGAAACCAGTGATATTGCACTCATCTGCACATCTGCTCATTCCTCATAACCTAACAGCCTCACGGCCCCAGCCCACTATAAACCCCTCCCCAAAAAATAATTTATTTATTTTTGTTTTAACTACCCACCTTCTCTCCCTATTCTACCATTAACCCAAGGCCTACGTGTCCACCACTGTATTCACAGGTCGTCCTGGACATAAACTTACATGTAGCAAGTTCATGCCAAAATGTGACTCCTACCTCAGTTACACTTGACAAAACCCTCTAAGCCCCTCCCTACACGTACCTCATTTCTTCCTAAACATCCCTCCATCCCATTTCACCCTATCCACCTCCCCTTGTTCACTCAATTCTTGCTACTCTATGAATATACCCAACTTGAAGATGTCCCAGCACAAAATGGTCTGTTCCAAACCTCATTTATATTCTTTAAATCTAATAAACACTCTCAGCACAGATGTTCAAAAAGACTCCAACCACACGGACAAAATTAACCAACAGCTTTATTAAGAAATTAGTTGAAGAATAAATTTGCTTACACCCAGCATTAGCAGATACCTAAAAGGACTGCATGTATAAAACTGAAAAGCAGTGCACTTTGCAGTTCTGTGGTTTTGCTTTAAGGTTTTTAATGTTCTTTGAAATGCTCTCAAGGGCCACACTCCTCTTGTATTGTGGATTAACCTTTTCCTAGGTTGGTAATTCTTATACTCAAACAAGGAGGCTTTTCCCAAATTATTTTCTCTAATGTACAGCTGGTCCTATATATATATATATAGATACTGCACTATATCAGCTCTTTACTCCTTCACAATGACATTTATTCAGTATGGACAAAGACAAGCTGAAAGGAGCTGTCTTCCATTGACCTCACAAAAGCCTTTAATCTAACTGACCATAATTTTCTGTTTGACAAACTAATGGAAGAGACATTAGTCATGAGGCAAAACCTTGGTTTGTCAGTTTCCTCATCAACAGATCCTTCAGGGTGAAGGTGGGCACCACCACCTTTGACCTTTGAAACAGCTCCTCTTATGAAAGGAGTTCCCCAGGTTCCACTTTAACACCTCTACCATTATTCATATTTCTTAAGAAACTCCCATCTGATCACTGTCAGATACTTCTGATTCTTTAAGCAGATGA
Source organism: Protopterus annectens (assembly GCF_019279795.1). Classification (NCBI taxonomy): domain Eukaryota; kingdom Metazoa; phylum Chordata; order Ceratodontiformes; family Protopteridae; genus Protopterus; species Protopterus annectens. Next base: position 588,369,784 of record NC_056748.1, read on the forward strand.
CATGGTTATATATAGGTCAAATGAATTCCCCTCTACTATTCAAATTTACCTCCAAGATGACCTCCAAACCCACAATCAAGGACTACTAGATCAGAAACTTGTACTCCTCTCCTCAAAGACAAAAACAATGCAATTTGGAACCAACTAAAAAAAGTCAAAGCACCAAGATCCCCTTTAATATTAAAGATATTAATACCACCATAGAAAGTATTACATCCTTACGTACCTTGGCATTTGGCTAGACTAAACTCTTAACATTCAACTACACACTGAAAAATACACAGAAAAAGCTCAACAATCTATTGTTCTGGCAACAACAACAACAACAAAAAGTCAGGCAAAGCTGCCATAGGCAAAAGAATACTTCTATCTCAACTTCAGTATGGCCTATCCATAATAGCTGTCGCCTCAAAGAAAAATGCTACTACATAGTAAACCATGTCCAATAAAATCTGGTTTGTTACTTACTCTCACATTAAAGAGCACCACTGCCTAACTCTTCTGAAGCCAAATTGCTTCCAAAATATTTGAGAGCCAACCTCCTGCTAGGATCACTCATTCACAAAGCCCTTTCTTGTGAGACATTGCCATTTCACTCATAAACTCTTCACCTAAACCCTCACATATAATCTAAAGGGTTTTCTCAGTCTCAAGCCACCCTACTAACTCCAAAATGTAAACTTCATTGCACTGACCATGCATTCTCTATCCTAGCACCTAAAGTATGGAACTCCATTCATCTCTGTCAGAGACATCCTAAATGTCTCAAATGTCAGACAACAGCTCAAGGAACATCTCTTCACCCAAATAAAATGCAGCTACACTCACACAGGTCACATTATATAAACCCTGCATCTCTCTTACACCCCCGTATTCCTGTTTCATCCTTCCGTATCTCATCTGATCATCATTTCTCATTCATCCAATCTCCATCTTCTCTTCACATCTCTCATACTTCATCTCCTTTCTGTTCCTCTTCCCCCTGTATGCCTGTCTTACCATTTCTCTGTCTTCTGCCCATGGTATCCTTTCCCTCAGCTTTTCACATGCATCTCTTCTAATATTTTTATACCTTTCTATATAATGATATCCCTGTAGCATAAACCATCTCATTCATTATGGCTAGTTCTTATCCAAAAAGCCATGGTAAGCATGATTCCATTTTTCCATCCATGTTTTGACATTGTAAACTGCTTATTGAATGAAATGTATGTTTTGCTCATTTCTAATGTGATCTTCTTCACCCAGACTTTGCCTGCAAAAATGGTCCACTGAGATAAGTGAACTACCCTGGAAACCAATGTAAATAAATAAAATAAATAAAAATATTTTTCATGTTTATTACACACCCTCTTCCTTAAGTTACCCCTGCTCATGTATTAGCAGCAGAAGGCTTAATGGCCACAATGTTACAGTACATACAGGTAGACAGACATACAGATAGATCATTAGCTAACTAGATAGATACACAGCAAGTCCTAGAAATGTTAATCATTGGTGACTCCATTGTAAGATTTATGGACGCAACACTCGACAGTCCAGGAAAGGATTAGGTGACAGTTGGATCTCAGGTGCTAGAATTAGGGATGTCTCTAGGGCCCATAGGTCTGTGCCCCACCCCAGATATGATTATGACCTTGTACTTGTTCATGTAGGGATGAGCATTCTTGGGCATTATACCCTGCCACAGATGTCGAGAGAGATTGTTGAGCTTTCTGCTTATGTCATTGAAGAATGTAGGGCTCTGGTGCTGAGCAGCATTTTACCTTCACCAAGAATGATGCCCAGATTCAAGGATAATATAACTGGCTTCAATAATAGATTAATAAATTGGTGTCATTCTAGGGAGATCCATTGTGTTTGTCTGTATGGGATGAAAAGGCCAAACCTGCACCTTTCACTGCTTGGTTCACTCATACTGTATAAAACATTTGCTACTCCTATAGTGCCATTTTTAGGAAGAGTTCACCCAACATAGGAAAGTCCTATTTGAATAATTTCAACATAATACTGTTGAATGCCAGGAGACTAAACAACAAAATTGCTGTACCTGAGGCCTTCCTCACTAATGAAGACATCAGCATTTGTGCAGTTTCAGAAACCTGATTCCAATGTAGTGACAGCACTCCCTGTATTCTGGGGTATAATAGCTGACATGCAGATCCATGGGCAACTGTGGTAGAGTATTTGTCTTTGTTACTCCATTGTGTCCTACAGTGTTCTGCATGATTCAAATCTGGAACTGAGCGAAGTCATATTTACTCTCAATAAATTTATCATATCATACTATAGCCAATTATAGAACCCTCTTTATGGCCTTTTTGAGCATGGAAATACCTTAAATAGTTAAAGTTAACCACTGAACTAAATACCCATCTTGAGCATGACTTCTACTATCCTTGCATAAACAGGTAAGCATATATTACTAACAGCAAATATACCCAGTGATTTTTGATTTTATAAATGCAAATGCACTTGACTATATTGCCCCTGTACCCACCAGAGTTAATCTTTTGATCTTGTTCTTACAAATGTTTTCCCCATTGAACCTCCTCTTTTTACCCCCCCATTAGTCAAATCTAACCATTTTGCTGTGACCTTCTACCTGAATTCTGTACTGAACTTATCTCTAATGCTGTCTCCTTCTTTGACCGAAGGACATTGCTAATACTCTTGTGGACAAATTCTCTTCTAACTTTACCTACAGCCACCCTCCCATTTATCCAACTGTTCTCCAACACATCACCCCTCCTGAGATAACTTTGGACCAGTTCATTTTTGCTGTAACCATTTGAAATATTGGGACCTACTTTGGTGAGTCCCTTAATGTTTAGATGGAATAGACAAAAAATGGACTCACATATACCAAGTCCAGGACGGCCATTTCTTGGAATATATTCCCTTTTCTCCAAGATATGGGGATCTCTTAATTTATATAAATTTGATGGTCAGCATGAAACATAAAGGTGTCCTGCAGGATTGTGTTGTACATCTTTCAACCAGGTGAGACTTTTATATTTTGACCTACTCCACTTACACTCCCCAATATGTTTGCCTGACTACCTAAGTGGGGTAGTGCAATGGGCAGTCTATGTAAAACCATTCCACACTTCATTATGGAGCTGATGTTGCATGCTACCCGATATCATGCCTGAAGGAAAATGCTAGGTAGCTCCATCACTTTATGAGCCCATGCTTGTTACTATCTCTGCAAACTAAGGGCATGGCCATCCTCCCTAATATTCCATCGGTCACCTGAACCACTAATTGAACCCAGGCTGACTGGGCTGTAGTCAGGGCTTTATCCCTGTGCTATACTGGAGTGGCTGTGCATGATTATTTAGGTTTCCATGATGATAATACTAAGCCCATGCCTTAATCTGATTTTTAGTCCAACTTTTCCCATTGCAAATTAGCCACCTAATTGCAATGCACTAGATACAAAACTATGTATTTGAAATGTAAAACAGCCAGCTTTTCAGATCAAGTATGAACGTTTCATCCTGCTTCATGTTTGTATGCCTTTCTATTACTGCCCCTGTTTTGCTGTCATTTGCAAATAAATTGATAGTCTTCCATGCCCAGTGTAACATCAGAAAGCATCATAATGCACATAACTAGATCAAAAGTGACTATGACACCACTTGTCACTTTCAAGCACTTTCGTAAACTCTGCATGTTCATCTTAGAGCTCTAGCTTCTGTTCCCTATTATAAAACCACTGGAGTAACAGGGAAGTAGAGCCTAAGAAACAGGGAATTAGAAGTTATGGTGGAGGTGCTGGAGGATTAACCCTGTCTGTTGGTTACAAGTATTACAAAAAAATGACCTACGGAATTATAGAATAATGCCATTTAAGAGTAAAGAAAATACTATGCTATGGATTAATTCTTCTTAAAGTGGACTGGAACATTCTAGCATTGCAGGTGTGGAACATGAATGAGGAGACAGATTTCAGCAACTAATACAAGAAATCACCATCACTGTTTAATATATGGAAAAAGGCTGTGCAGATCACAAGCGATGCATAAAGTGGAGATGAGAGAATTATTGTTGTTAATCAACAAAACACAATGTAGTTCATAACTGGTACAAGACGAAAATGAATGGGTTCCAAAACGATGGCATGGGCGTACAGAGGAGTTAACCTAAAGAAATTATTGAACATTTGGTGACTGATGACAAATGTCAGAAATACCACAAGTATCTCTTTATACAGGAATGTCCTATTTGGGCAAGTGTTCTGCCAAAAAAAAAAAATAAATAAATAAATAAAAAAGACAAATGGCAAATGTCCTGAGATTCAAGGGCAAAACATCTTTCCTTTGTTTCCTGTCACAGTTGTATTAACCCAGTTGCTTTTTATATGAAACATCAAACAAAATGAAAACAATTTCTACAAGAGTAACCCTTTATTTTGTCAGGGTGTGGTATGACCAACAAAATACTACATTTCCATAAAAATATCGTCCCACTTTGGGCACATGAAAAGGTGGCACCCTGCAAAATGTGTAAATGGAGTTTGAGACGATAGTGAAAATAGCATTGGAGGCTAATTTGAGAAAGGGATGTAAGAAAGGTGAAAAGGAAATGGCTGTCATGGCTCATGTATAAGAGGTAAAGAGGAAAATGTCCTCTTAAAAGAAGTAATAGGAAACAATACACACACACACACACACACACACACACACACACACACACACACACACATAGACACACAGCTTTGATGACCACATCAACTGCACCATAAAGTCTGTTAATAAAAAACGTGGTACCCTCTATAGAATTAAACCCTTCCTTACCCCTTCTGCAAGGAAAACTATTGCCCAGACCCACCTAATTTCTACCCTTTTCTATGCCTCTGTTATATATACTAACCTATCCAAAAACAACCTCTCTAAACTCTCCACCTGTTATAATAGCATAGCTAGATTCATTACATGCTCCCCCTTTAAAACTCACCAATGGATAGAATTGCAAAACCACATACTCTGTTAACAACTACTTATTACTCAAAAGATCCTATACCACCCTAACAACACTCCTATCCTCACTAATCTAATTACACCATATAAAAATCTAGCTACACTACGCTCTGCTAATAAGCTTCTAGTTTCCTCTATTAAATCCAACAACAAAGCCGGTGATTCACTTTTCTCAAACACTGCAGGTTAAAACTGGAATCTGCTTCCTTCTGAATTATCAACCCTTGCTTTGACTTCTCTATTTAAAAAACATCTTAAAGAACATCTCAAAACTCATTGGCTTTGTCCATGTGCTAATACAGACTGATAGCTTTTCCCCTTCCTTTTCTACTCCTCTAACCTTTGCCTCCAAATCTATCTATTACCCTTTTCTTCATAATATGAGGATAAAATATAACTTCTTTTTCTCTTAACTGAGTCTTGCTCATACCTTCTTGTGTGTGTAGTATATTGTTTAGTATAATTTCTTACTAAAATTTTTATAGTTTATAATTTTTAATTTTTCTTTGAACAATGTTGCCTCTGTATTTGCTGTATCATGTCTTTTTATATTGTTAACTTTGTCACTGTTCATGCTTGGAGCTTTTCTCCCTGGGCCTCTACTGAAAATGGACATATATCCATCTAGACTAGCCTGGTCAACAAATGTAAAATAAAAATAATAATTAAATATTGAGAGACAAGAGTACAAGGAACAAAGAAAGAAAGCAAATAGTGAAGGGTGAAAAAAGGCAGTCAGGGACAGAGAGAATTCCACAGGAAGTAGAGAGTTAATTCAAGGAGGAATACAAAATTATTTAAACATCTTCAAATGATGTTAGGATACAAAAGGATTTTCTTAATAGAGTTTGAAATTAACAAATGTATGCATTGCCTCACATGGGCCCCCCAGAATTTGTACAGAAATGGTAATGCACTAAATTACTTCGTAACAAATCTTAGGATAAGATTCCTAAATAAAAGCCAAGCATCATTTCATCAGAGGATTTGGAAGGGGGAGGCAGGATTAATGTTGAAAGTCATCAACATGTAAATTTCACTTCATTCACTGTGATAAATAATGGATTGGATACTGAAAGAAAAAAAGTTAGCATTTAGACTTTACCTAACAAGACACAGCATTCAGAATATGTTGTTGTCTTTCAGCATTTCCCAGTTACGGGTCGCCACAGTGGAACTCCGGTCCGCTAATGATTGGCAGTAGATTTTCACAAACGTCGAGGTGCCAGCTCAACATTCAACCTTCAATGAAGGCACACACATTTTCGCATGTCTTTCGAACGCCCACCCAACTGCGGGGAGGACTTGCAGAATATACACATTACAAATGCATGATAAGTAGGTAGAAAATGCAGCCTACAGACTAACGATCTTTACAGTATATGCGATAAAGCTGCTGGCTTCATTCGCATAAATGGGTAAAGCCCTATAATGTATGCAGTCCATTTTAGTTAGATGCCTGGACACCAGCTGAAACTAGGATGCTGGGACTTTGTCTACTCACCACTTCTGGTGGAGATGGATGTCCAGGGTTACATATGTTGCACCAGTTTCCCAAGCAGAGACCACAAGAATGTACAGAGGTGCCTGCTTAGAGGAGATGGGCATGTATACCTGTTTACATTGCTCACAGAATTGAGTAGCAGTCCACCAACACACACCCTGCATATCCTTCATGTAGTTGCAACTAGAAATATGCAGGGAGTTAGAGCTGGATAAAACCAAACTAAGTTGGCCAGTATAGCAGTAGTATTGGCTTTCAGGTCCATTCCTCCTCCATGGATCTTGTATGCTACAAGGAGTGATGCTTATGACCCTGAGCCAATGGAGCGTAATAAATGCAGATCATCCTGTTGACAAAATAAGTGGTATTATCAAGATGGTAGCCAACTAGCACCTCCTGTGAAATGACCCTGTGAGGAAAGCAAAACTTGACAAGAAAATTTAAACTTTTGATTTATTAATTCTGCTGAGAAATATAGAATATATAATTCTTCAAACAGTTCTTCACAATCTGTAAGAGAAATAGGATATTGAAGACTTTCTTCAGTCACATACCAGTTGACTAACACCAGTAACAACAATGCATACCACTGAAAACAATCTGACAGTTCTATAAAAAAGGGATTTTGCGACAGCTTTTTGCAACTTTACAGCACTTTTTTATTTATGTTTTGTTGACCTGGTTAGTCCCACTAGACTAATGAACTCTTTTCAAGGGATAGGTACTACAAGGGGACATTTGACAAGGGCAAAAGTAATGGTTTCTACACTTTCCAATAGCTACTGTGGGATTTTTACATCCACCAGAGCTACCATGAATTGAGGCAGAAGGGGGCTCTGTTTTACATCTCATCCTAAGCATGGCACACTCAGGAGTGTGTAGAAACCCCCTTATGATGCACTGCAGTGTATGAATTAGACATTAATCTATGCACCTGAATGGGAATAGAACCCAGCTTTCTGATCTCCCAGCACCAGTGGTAAGTGTGCTACATGTTGTGCAATTGATACTACTTGAATATAATTGAAAAATGCTATAGTCACCTCACTGCTCATTAACTATAGCATAATTTCTGCTCGTTCCCCTTTCTTCATAGTTTTGTGAACACAGGGTTAGTATATATAAGTTACTGGAATGTGGGTGCAGTGCCCTACATTGGAGCTGTGGGAAGTGAAAGCCTCAAAAATGATTTTTTTAAGTAAGTGTGTTTATTTTAGGTAGGGAGTTTGTGGCTTATTTTGTACTGTGGGAATACTTGTTTAGGGTTGTACTTAATTGCATCAACAATCATCATCAACACCTCTTTTACATGTTCTACATGGGATCAGGGTGTTCTTGTCAACTGTCACCATCTCTCTTGATTCAGTGCCACTCTCCTGCATTCTTCAACACTCATGTCTGACTATCACAGATCTTCTTACACAGTCCATCCATCTCTTTGCTGAATCCCTTGTTTTCATTTTCCTTTTTCCCGTTTGTCCCAAATCATCTTCACCAAATTGTCTTCTGCTTTTCTGCACATGTGTGTGAATCACTGTAATCTGTCCTCTTTGACCTTTTCTGCAATTGGAGCTACTTTGGCTTCTGCTCTTATGTCCTCATTTATTCATCTGTTTCACAGCGTGCATCCTGCCACCCATATCAGGTCCTTCATTACCATCACCTCTATCTTCCTCAACTGCTCTGCCTTTACTGCTCAGGTTTCTGTACCATACAGTAGTACTGGTTGTTCCACTGTTTTGTGCACCTTACTTTTCAGCGTCTTTGGCCTTCTGTCATACACTACACCTGACACTCTAAGCCAGTTGGCTGCAGCCCCTCTGATTCTAGCTTTGACCTCTTCATTCAGACTTCCATCTCCTCAGCCATTGCTCCCAGATACTTGAAGCTATTAACCTGTTCCACTATCTTCCCTTCTATCTCAGTTCTCAGCTTCCTCTGATTCCCATTTTGCTGCCATTCATAGCCGGCCTTAGGCATAGGCCAACTAGGCGGCTGCCTAGGGCACCGCCCTAGCAGGGGCACTTTTCCAATATTTATTCGGTGTAAGTAGACCAGGATGGGGGCACCAGGTTTTGTGGGTTGGGGCACCGTGGAGCCCCTTTGCCTAGGGCACCAGTTGACCTAAGGCTGCTCCTGCTGCCATTACCACTGTCTTATCTGTACTCAGTTTCATCCAATGTGCCTTCAGTTTTGCATTTATTTCCTGTATCCTGTTCTGAAGTTCTTGCTCACAGTCTGCCTGTAATACTATATTGTCTGCATACAGCAACTTTGTTGATATCCCTCCGACGCATTTGCTAATGTAGTCAGTCACCAGTATGAACTGCAATGGGCTCAGTGCTGAACCCTGATGTACACCCATTCTCACTGGGAACCCCTCTGTGAGACCGAACACTGTTCATACTTGAGTCATTGGGCCATTGTACAAAGCTTGCACTAATGCTAATACCAATGTTTCTAGGACTTCAGCCACTGTAGGATTGGCCAAAATCATCTTTCTTTGGACGTTGTTATATGCCTTCTCCAACTATGGGAATGCCCAGTTGGACTCTTCCTCATCTCTAACTTCTTCTAAACTATCTGTCTCACTGCAAGCATTGTGTCAGTTGTGCTGGATCCTGATCTAAATCAGAACTGCTCATCTCCCATCTTACTTTCTACTACTCTGCATATTTGTTTATCAATCTCCCTCTCCAGAACTTTGATGCAATGTGGCAGGCTTTGATTCATCTGCACTGTAGTTGTGAATGTCCCCTTTGTCGTTAAACACTGGCATTGATATCCTTATTTTCCAGTCATCTGAGATGCACCTTTCTCTCCACACTGTTGTGAGTTCCCTCAAGAGCCATTTCTCCCCTATTTCACTCAGTATTTTTATCATATCTGCTTTGATCTCAGCTGAACCTGCTGCTTTCCTGGACTTCATTTTATTTAGTACTGTTCGTACATCTTCTATGGCCTCTCTTCTCTCATAGTAGGATGTGTCTGGGGCAGTACAGCTTCTGGGGGATTTTATTCATTCAGAACCTGTTGGAAGTATTCCTTCCATCTGCCTTTGATGTCCTGTGGATGTGTGAGCAGGTTGTTGCTGGCATCCCTTATGAATCATGCCTGACTATCGTTTTTGTCTTTCTGATTTTGTCTTGCAACCTGTTATATTTTCCATCTACTGAGTTACTTTCCAGTAACTGGTAGAGTGCTGCTGATGCCCTGTTCTTTGCTATTTCAACTCCTTTCTTAGACTCTTTGTTAGCCAACCAGTATTCCTTCTTAGCCTGGTCTGTATTTTTTATCTTCCACTTTTTCCTGCACTCCATCCTTCTTTTGATGACTTCCTGGACTTCTGCATTCCACCACCAGCTTTCCTTATGTTCTTTATTTCCATATCTGTTCTGCCACTGTTCTGTATACCTTACACATGCTGTTTTGAGGTGCTGACATTCATTTTCAACTCTACTTATTTCTTCATTTTCTTTGGGCACTACAGCCTTCTCTATCAAATGCTTGCAGCTGATTGTGGCAACCATTGCCTTATGCTGTGGGCCGACTCCTTCACTGGGCATTACTTTGCAATCACTGACACTACCCGATGCTCTTTACTTCCTAGAAGGGGAAGTCTACCTGAGTTGCATGTTGGTCACTCTTGTATGTGATCTTGTAACTGCCTCTCTTTCTGAATCATGTGTTGGCTACTATCAAGCCATTTTCCAGACAGAAGTCAAGGATGTCTTCTCCTCCTTTATACCTGTTGCCTCACCCATGTGGACCTAAGCAGTCTCGTACCCTGTTCTATCTTTCCCAGTATGTGCATTAAAGGCACCCATTATCAACACCAGTTCTTGTTGTCCTGCTTTATCTAGTAGGTCCTGCAACTGCTGTCTGAATTCACTCTTTTCTTCACTGTCACAGCCCTGCTAAGAGGCAGAGGCTGAGATATGAATACTGCCCTAAGTAGGCTAGTGTCTGATTGCTGTGACTCTATTGCTAATTCTGATGACATCACTCACTGCCTTCTATCATAATTCCCACACCAATTCTAGTCTGTCCTCCTCCTGAGGTGTAAACTCTAGATTGCAATTCAAGTGGCTTTGCTGCACTGCACTTCCATCTTTCCTGGGATACATAGGATGTCCAGCCTCATCCATACCCTCTTGTCCTCTACTTCCAAGCTCTGTCTCATCAGTAACAATTCGTAGTTCATGTTTGGCAGGTTGATTAGTTTTAAATCCAGCTTTCATTCAACAGAACTATCCCAGGTAACCCAAGCTGGGCAACTGGACCTAGTAAGTTGTTGACCCAGGGCTGCTGTGCCTTACAGCAGGCAAATACACCCCTCCCACCATTAGCATAGGTCCCTGGTGTAGATCGGAGTAGACTGGGTCCTCAACCTTCTTATCAACAGCAATGACGTGTGCCCTTTTGGCGACATTGGTTAACATAACCAAATCTCCTACAACAATATTTTGCACTGTTAAGTAGTTAGGCTCGCCATGGCATGCAGTCTATAGGGCACCATGTAGAGTCTTTACTGCTGCCTACAGCTCGATATTTTGGTGAGTTTGAGATGGAAATGCTCAGCACATACACAGAACATACACACGCCAAGCAGGCATTGGCCAGAGGGTCAGGATCAAACCTTGTGCATGTGAGGCAAAGACCTTAACCTTTACAGCAGCTGGTCCCCATAGTACTGGATTGCAAGTGCAAACTAAACTGATTATATTTCCAATCTTTTTAGTTCAATTTGTATGTTTAGCAATGAATTGTCTTAGATGAAATTAGCAGATATACAATTCAGTGACCAATATCACTCATCTCTGATCTTTCATAATGTGTGTGTGTGTGTGTGTGTGTGTGTGTGTGTGTGTGTGTGTGTGTGTGTGTGTGTGTGCGTGTGCATATCTCTCTCTCTCTCTCCCTCCATATATATATGGTTAATTCATCAAGAAGGGTTGAACCATCCCTAGATACCAAGTCATTGCCTAGAACACCAGATCCAGCCATATCCACTGACCACAACAGACCAAGAAACACAAAAGCGGTGGAAAACGACTGAGTAAAATAAGCCAAAACCAAACTCAGTGTAAATGAAATCAATTGTATTGAGATTTTTATAAGTAGGGGTACCCCAAAAATGTGGTGGTTCCGATTAAACATGAGATTTTGAATGTTTGGGGGACTAGGTTCCTTCCATTGGTACCTTGTAGAAGTGGTGAATCTGTTATTGATGCTTCTTTGATGCTTCACCAGGTATTGTATCAGTTCTGTTCTTATGGAAATATATCCCACTGATGATGTATGCCTAGATCCTGATGATAAACATTTTTTGATTTTTTTTTTTGCACTCAAACAATTTCTCTTTCAAAACTTTCTACATTCCATCTGTAGTTTTTCCACTGAACACCTCACTCCAGTTAGTTTTACATAGTGACTGTTTTTCTTCCATATAATCTGTAGTTACTCTTCTATACATTGATTTAGAGTACATGTGAATGTTTGTGTGTATACTTGGCAAGCATATGAATGTGGATGAATATGTTGTGTTCTATGCCTTAGTTGTCAATATGTGAATTTGTTCGCATATATGTATATAAATATGAGTATTATGATAAGCGTACTTACATGAGAAACTTTTTCAGTGTGATTAATTACCTCTGAGTGCACATATAACCTTTAGTGCACATCACTACAGAACTATCTGCAACCGACAAAACATAACAATGAACTAATGGACAGCTACAATAATATTTTAATGAATATAAATTGCTGGTGAGTTTGGTTGCAGTTAGCTTTGATTATGATTTTATCTAACCCTGTCACTAAGCACCTTTGATAATTAGAGTAAGAATGAAACTTTACAAAATTAATTTGTATCACATATAATTATACTATACTGGAGAAGTCATCAGTGAAAATATAAATGTGTGTGAATATGTAGGTATTAGTTTATATGTGTATGGCTCTTTTTTAGCCATATTAAAGATTGTATAAAAGATTAGACATGAGTGCTGAAGTAGCTATATGGACTTATATTGGTGACAACCACTCTAATTACATATTAATATACGTTTGCTGTACAAGAGAATGTCAGAAAGAACTCATTGATATTTCTGTTACTTAATTGTTTCTAAGATAAAGGCAGTAACAGAGACTGACCTAGAAGGTCTTTGATTTTATATATATATATATATATATATATATATATATATATATATATATATATATGTGTGTGTGTGTGTGTGTGTTGATCCCAGTCTATATTGGTTTTAATATTCACTTGTCATTATTACCAGTATTAAATCAAAGGTATTTTGTTCATTTTTGACATACTTGTTTTGGACCTTCATCTGTAGCATAGTATCTTGCCATTTTGGAGGATGATAAATTAAATTCTTGCATGCTGCAATGCTCTGGTAGATTTGATTGTAAAGATGATGGGACAGTATATATTGTATAAATAAAAGTTGAACAGCATGGTGGTGGTTGTTACAAGTCAGAGCACATTCTCCTCTAAGGTTGGTAGAAGGCGAACAAAGAATAGTGTAACCTACTTTAATGCTAATGTGTTTGGTGGTTCATACGCCAATATTTTCATTTTTTTCTTCACTGACAGCAAATAAACAGTAGGCGAATGTTCTGAAGTTTCATTTCTCACTAGGATGACCATTGGACTAACTCTGACATGTTATGTCTTGTTATGGTGCTGGGATCTTCAAGTTCTTAGTAAGAAGATATTTTAGTGATTACGTTTAGTCATGTGGGTAAATGACTGTGATATTGGTTGGTTCAAAAAGTTTCTATTAGATGTTCTTGTCTTACATGGTATTACTTTGTTCATGCTGTATCAATAAAATTGTGATGCATTCATGTCACATTTTATAGTTTCAGTATGCTCTTACTAGATATGTCCGCTTTAACCACCCCATGCATGCTGTCCATTTCAAATGCAGATTTTATAAGGAAGGTCCAAATAGGAGAAAGACTGATTTCCCTACTTGTCTAGGAGGACCTGTTTCCATTACCTTGTTATAATTATATAAATGCACATGTCAAGGTACTATTTAGTTATAGTGTATTTCACTGCCATTTCACTAGCAAGTATTATAAACATTTATAGTTGAGTTTTTGAGTTTTGAGCCGAGATCCTTTTATTTATATATATATATATATATATATATATATATATATATATATATATAAAATATTGACTAGGTTAATTAAAATGAAAATAAGCAGATCATGCAAATTCATCATACCATTGCTATGTTGTATGTAGAAATGTATTGCAGCTCTTTCATCTACTTATTTCCCAATATTTAGTTCTGATGTCTTTGGATGTTAAAGTTCTGATGTTGTTGTTTCTCTTGGGGCTTTTTCCCGGTAAGGGGTCACCACAGCGGAACTCCGGTTTACGAAACGCCGAGGTGCCAGCTTGACGCCCAACCTTCAATGAAGGCACGCTCATTTATGCACGCATGTCTTTTGAATGCTACCCAACCATGGGGAGGACATGCAGACTCCACACAGAAGGCACTCCCAAGCCAAGCCGAGAATCGAACGGGAGAACCTCTTGCTGTGAGGTAACAACGCTACTGCCGTACCAGATGTAAAACAGCAAATCATTTCTTGTAAACATTCTACTAACTGCTGACCCATAGTAAGAAGAAAATATTGAATGAAAAAAAAAAACAATACAAAGAATGAATGAGATGAAAAGCAGGAAGAATAAATACAGGAAACAACAGAATTACAAAACAATGAAAAGATATCAGCACTAAATATGCTAAATATTACAATGATCTTTAAATACTGTCTTACTTGTTAAATATACAAATGATTGTTAAAGGTTTCGAATATTAAAACATAGTTCTGATGTCTTATAACTTGAAAAGAATTTGTCAAATGAATGGCTTATCCACATACGTCTCAACTGAACAGATTTTTGCAGAATGTCCAGATTTTTGCCTCATATTTTTGGGCTTTTCCTTGTAAAATTTGTGGTTTTCTGGAAAATCAGTGAGGATTGAAATCAATAAATAATGACATACATTTGAGTTTTCTACTTCATATCCTTCAGAAAATGCATGCTAGCACAAATCCTATTATTTTAGTTACTTTATAAGTTTATTAAAACAATACTTAATATATTTCCCTATTTTGGGCCTTTGTCCCCCATTATATTAGTCTTTGTCTAGATTTCTTGTACTAAAAGGTTGAGAGGTATGCTTACCTTTTAATTAATAATCATCAATTCCTTTCCCCATGTTTACACAAAGCAGAGGTATAATGTCTACGGTTTCCTATTCTCTCAATTCAGAGCTGTCCTCCTACTTTAACAGTCATGCAAACCTGTTTCAGGTTTTTTATCAGTTAATCAATCTGTCTCCTGGCTGTATATCCTTATTTCCTCTTGCTTTCTTCCTGTCCCTCCTATGTCTGCAGTGGCATAATGGTTAAAATATAAGGAATTATTAACAAGAGTGCCTAGATCCCTTATAAAATAGTGCAGTTGGAGATTTGAATTGCCTGTAAGGTATGAAAAAAATGCTTTGTTAAGCAAAATCAACTACATTTCATTTTTACAAATTTAATTTGAGACCATTGACTTTGCACTAATTGTTAAAATGATCTAACCCATTTTGGCCCAATTGTATATTAGCAGAAGAATGAAAGACAACTCCCAATTTATACCCATCTGCAAAGTTCGATAACCATAAGCCAGGAGTTTTGGACTGAGAAATAGATGTCAAATAGGAGATGGCCCAGCACTGAGACCTATGAAACACCACTGGTAACTTTTTTTCTTTCAGAAATGGCACCAGCAGCTATATCCGCATGGGTTCTGTCAGATAACCAGTTAGAGATCCACCATACAACAAAAGGATTTAAGTTCAGATACACAAGTTTGTCAATAATGCCTGCATGGGAAATGGTGTCAAAAGCATTGGCTAGTTCAAGATACACTCTTTGCACCATCTAGTCACTATCCACTGTTCTGGTGACTTCTTTGAAGAAATTTATGAGGTTAAAAAGTCAGGACCCAGTTTTTACAAAGCTAAATTAATTAGTGTCCTAACAAATTTTCAATGTCCTGTTTAATGAGGACTGAGATAATGAGGTTAAATGAGACTACTGGATCTATAGTCACCAGAGTATGTTGGGCCACTGTTGTAAAGCAGCATTATAATGGATGTTTTCCAGACTCCAGGAATGCAACCAATGGTGAATCTTGAAATAACAGGTTAAACTGGAGTTCAGATGGGCTATTTTTGACAATAATCAGGCAACATGGTATATAATCTGGGGTCTGTAACCCATCTTCATCGAATATGAATTCAGTGACACCTAAACACTGAAATTTACTTCTGCGAACTGCAAAATCTTTCCCAGGGTAAGGAAACACTTGGCTGACACCACAACTTTGCCCTTTTCCCCACTACTGTCTGATCTGCAAGTTGGTATATATAGCTGTGGGGTGTGGGGGCTGAATTCCCCCACTTGGGTGAGTATGATTTAGTGTGGTATGTGTTGCAGTCTGCTAGGGGACAAGTGTTTCTTTACCCTGGAATAGATTTTGTGGTTCGAGGAAGTGTGTTTGGTGGTTTGGTGTTGCTGAATTCGTATTCGATAAAAATTGATTTATAGGATGTAATATAGACCCGTTACCTGAGCCCATGACTGAAGTGTTCTTATCTTTTGAATTCTCCATAGTAATTGTACCACAGTAATTAAATAGGGTGGCTGTGACTGTAGAATCTGTGGAACAGTATTAATAGTGGATGGAATAACATTTGCACTAAACTTAATTAGGATATTGGCTATTTCCTTTGAGTCATTGTAGCCAGCAATATTGTGGACTAGCTATGAATATTGTTGGGTGTTTGTTCTTAACTTCATGATACAGTTACAGAAAGACTTGTAGCTGTTTTGGGTTTTAGTGACTATTTTTAAGTAAATATTCAGCTTTGAGCTTCCTAATGGTTCCCTTAATACTTTTAATGGTTTGCTTTAAGTGTGTTCCTAAGGTAAGTAGAATGAGACAACTTATAAGCAGTAAGCAATTTATTTTTCTTCTTACATAATTTATTTATATTGATTTTCCACCACTGGGGTGTATTTTTTTTTACAATTCTCAGGAATTTTTGTGCTGATAGGGACTGTGTTATCCATACATCTATTTAAGTGTATGGTCAGTGTCATAGTCAGTGATTTTAGCAATCTAATCCACTGGAGAAAGATTACAGTGGAATTTATTTATGTCAACAAGTAACTGAAGAAGGTTTGGTTTGAGAAGCCAATAAAGAACAGGTATCTGCAGGGGAAGTTCTACCAGTTTAAAGGAAAAGGTCACTGGTTTATGGCCTGATTTAACAAGGGAAGATGATGCATGCATATGGAGGTGTGTTAGAAGTGGCCGTATTTCTGAGAATAAGACCAAGGGCATTGGTTACTTTGGTTAACTAGTTGCATGTTGGCATTATAATTTATGATGTCAAAGAAGTGCTGAGCATGGCAGCCAAAAGCAGTGTAGGTCAGACAGCTTATAGATAGACAATAGAAATCTCTGTAACGCACACAAAATGTTTATCTCACTAGTTGTGTTTTGAGCATTTTTTATTTAGGTAAATGGATTTCATGCTCTTCTGTATAAGGAGATAGATTTAGACTTTGTACATCTCAATCAGATGTGGTAGGCTCTTTACTGAAGCATTATGGTGTGCTTGATCTTGATAATTATTTCTATAGCAACTGCACTTGTAGGCATTGAGCAGTTGCAATTTTATTTTTTTTTCTTGGTGTTTATTAGAGCTTCATTTGCATTAGGTGGACTATAGATGAGGATAAACAGTAAAGTTCTACTGAGTGAATTCTGATTAAATAGAAGGGAAATGAGACTGAGTTGTGGTGTAAATTTGGAGAGGAAAAAAGTGTGTAGGCCAGGGAGATGGAATACTGTCACTGCAGGTGTACAGTTGTATTCTATTACTACTTAGTAGACTATATTCAGTTGGGAGAAAGTACAGTTGTGTAAAATCTTACCATAACAGTAGTTCATAGGTTCATCAATGTGTACTAGGGTAATGGTCCTGTGGTCTTTACAAGCCTAGCTCATAGAATTACCCTGACATCATACCACCTCTCCTTAGTTCATAGGTTCATAGGTAGGTACTAGGCTATCGGCTTCACTGCTGCAGTATTCTTAATTGATGGGATTCCCTTCCATGGAAGCCTGAACATCTGGCCAGTCTACCAGAGACTACTTGTTGCTTTTAAAATGTATGCAGAACATCACACAAGTGCTCCTTGCATAGCGTAGGACATAAATGTGACATTCAGGTCTACCATAATCAGAACTGAATGCCCCAGTAGGAGCACAGTCCAATAAACTCAAGAGGTTTACTGTACTTCCAGGAAGGCAAAAGTCTAGGGGGATGGAAGGAGGGAACGAATACTGCAGCAGTGAAGGCAAGGATATGTACCATTATGGTAAGATTGTACGCAACTGTACTATATCCTTACATTCACTGCTTCAGTGTATTCTTAACAGATAAGAGAGTGCAAAAGCTCAAAAGGAAACATGGGAGGGGGAAGGTGCAGAAGAGTCCCCTAAAAAGCCACAAAGAAGGCAATAACAAAACCAACCCTAGCTCTAGAGATACCATTAAACTTGTAGTGCTTGGTAAATGTATGCACAGAAGTCCAGGTAGCTGCTTCAAGAATAGAATTAGTATCTAATCACTAGAAAACAGCACCCAAAGATGCCATAGTTTTAGTAGAATACTGAAGTAGGAAGGCTCTTGTCATGAAAAGTGTAACAAATGGAAATAGCCTTAAAAATCCAAAAAGAAATAGTTTGCTTGGATTCAACAAGTCCCAAAGATCTAGGATGAAAAGAAACAAATAACTGATCAGATTTTCTAATAGCCTTAGTCTTATCCAAATTAACCATGAGTTCCTATGCACGTCCAAAGCAATGCCGCACCCTGTCACTGTCAGAATGAGGACAGGTGAACAAGTAGGCAGATTAATACGCTAATTCAGTGATGGCTCATTAACTACCTTGGGCATAAAAGAACGGTTAGTGCACAGGGACACCCATTCCTTGTGAAAGACCAAAAAAGGAGGACAAGCCATAAGGGCCTTGCAACTCTGATGCCAGTCTTGCAGAAGTAAGAGCTAACAAATGAAGTCTCCCAGGAACAATGTAGTAAGGAAACTGAAGCAGCAGGCTCCAAAGGAGCCTGAGTTAACTTCTCCAGAACAAAATTAAGATCCCAGGGAGGAGGAGCAGGCTTCCTAGAAGGTCTAATATTAAGGGCACCTTTAAGAAATTGTTTCACCTCAAATCTAGAAGCTAAAGGAGGAGAAAAAGTCAGACAAGCAGAGACAGCTGATAAATGGGCCTTAATACAAGAATAGGCCAAACCATCATTGAGCAACTCACCCAAATAAGAGAGAACCAAAGGAACATCCTTAGTAAGTTGGTCCAGGTTACGAGATAGACACCAAAAAGAAGACCTCTTCCATTTGAATAAGTAAAATTTCCTAGTAGTAGGTTTCCTGGCCACCTGCAGGACATGAAGCATGTCCACAGAAAAAAGGTGCCTGTGAGGAATCAAAATCCTATTGCCTACAGCATCAGTTGAAGCGTGGACATGTGGGGATGGATGAGAGATCCTTTGTCCTGTGAGATTAGATCCACCCTGTGAGTTAAAGTGTGATGATTGCCTCTGGCTAGATGCAGAACTAGAGGGGACCAGTACTATTGTGGCCAAAAAGGAGTCACTGACAAGATTTTGGGAGCATCCTGTTGAATCTTGAACAGGACTTTCAGAATGAGAGGAAGGCGAGGGAATGCATAAATAAACATCTTCCAAGAAAATTTGATGGGAGTCTACCTTCCACACCAGAGGACCTGGGACTCTGGCACAAAACAGAGGAAGTTGTCTGTTCAGATGGGAGGCAAAAAGATCCACTTGAGCAGTACCCCACTGGTGGATAAATTCCAGTAACACATACCTGTGAAGTATCCATTTGTGGGACTGAGTTAAGGACTTGCTGATAGTGTCTGCCACTGTGTTCTGATCAGAAGGGATATAAACTGCCTGAAGAGTCACTTGATATTTGACAGCAAGATTCCATACCAGAAGTGCCAACCAGCAAAGAAGATAAGATATCATTCCTCCCTGTTTGTTGATATACCACATCACTGTGGTATTGTCTGAACAGCTTGAGAGGCCCTAGAGAGAAAAGAGGATGAAAGGCCTGAAGAGCCAGCAGAAGAGCTTTCATGTTTTTCACACTGATGTGCTCCTTCTGTTGACAAGGTGACAACACCCCTTGTACTTTTATGGAGCCAAATGTCACCCCCCCCCCATCCCATGTCTGAAATGTCTGTGAGCAATTCCTGAGAGGGAAGAGGGGGATGAAAAGGGATCCCTGGATTCAGAGACAACTGCTGAATCCACCAGTGAAGTTCCTTTCTGAGACTAGGAAGAAGAGGAACTACAAAGTCTAGAGGATCTGCATGTTGGAGCCGCACTGACTTCAGAAACCACTGAAACTTTTTCATTTCAAGTTTGGCCAGAGGGAGCATTTGAATGGTGAATGCCATGAAACCCAGAATTCTCAGAAACTCCCTGACAATAATGGAAGCCAGAGGAAGAAGAGTTTGAAAGAAAGAAATGAGAATGAAGGCCTTTAGAGGGAGCAGGGATGCAAGGATTGACACTGTCTGAATCCTGCAACCCAGAAAAACATGATCCTGAGAAGGATTCAGAGAAGACGTTTTGAAATTTATAGTGAACCTCAGTCTCTGAAGAAGGAAAATGGCAAAAGGGTCTCTGGAGAAGATGCCTTAATCAACAGGTCATCTCAGTAAGGAAATATTTGGATCCCTCGAAGCCTGGAAAAAGCAATCACAGGAGCAAGGCATTTGGTGAACACCCATGGGGCAGCAGAAAGGTCAGGGGGCAAAGCAGAGAACTGAAAATGCCGGGATGCAACAGAGAAATGCAAAAACTTCCAGAAAAGAGGATGGATCAGAATATAGAGATAAGTATCCTTCAGATCCACAGACACCATGCAGGCCTGAGGGAGCAAGAGAGGAAACAGAAAGGAAGGCACTTTTAGAAAAGTGTTTAGATTTGAGAGGTCTAGAATAGGTCTCCAATTGCCCTCTTTTCTGGGGACTAGAAACTGTCTGGAGTAGAACCCTTTACCCCTTTGAGACGCAGGTAAACAGACTGATGATAAAAAGGTACATTCAGACTGGCAGCAAAGAATTTCTGATTATGGTAGGCCTGGAGGTCACCTTTATGCTCTATGCTACGCAAGGAGCATTTGGGTGATGTTCGGTGAACCATTTAAAAGCAACAAGTAGTCCTTGGTAGACTGGCTGGACGTTCAGGCTTCCATGGAAGGGAATCCCATCTGTTAAGAATACTGTAGCAGTGAATGTTAGGACATCCTCTGTGTCTTTTATGTGAACTTGTAAGCTGACATGCTAACATGCATTGAGATAGTATTTCCAAATAGATTTTATGTGATTTCTTTTTGTAGTGAGTTGTTGAAAATGCATGCACTTACATTGTGCAAGTTAGTGGAGCACATCAGTCAATAGTTTGATTATGAAATTGTTATATATGTATTTAAACACCTTTACTAATTTCACACAATACTCAGACACATTGGTGCAAGTTTATAAAGGAGTAATCAATGCATTGCAATTCTCAAGTCCTGCCTTATCTGAAGTTTTACTCCTCCTCCTCCTGAATGTTGTTCTGCATGTATTGCTCCCACAAATCTCATATATTTCTATATAATTTGTTCCTTCAATTTTCTAAAGATCCCACCTACATTTCTTTTATCTCCTTTACAACATTCATTCATTCTGTTATTGTTGATTTCGATTTTGATTTCTATTTTCTTGTAATTCCTGTTTGGCAGCTAGCAGCATTAAATGTGGTACGATCTTATTATGTCTATGCAGATCAACTTTTGTATCCCAGCTCAAAAGAATCATGTCCTTAGTTAGAATAATTTACTTCCCCAACATTTCTGACAAAGTACACAGAAGGAAATTTTTAAAAGCTACCAACTTGTTGCATTCCAACAACATATTTCCTAATACACTTCTGTTTCCCATCATACCCTCAACAATTGCAGTCTACCAGTGGAACAATTGCCTGAAGTGTACTTGGGATAAAAAAATAAATATACGTTGACTTCCAGTGACAAGTCCGAAACCTAAACAAATATCCTCCCATTGTTCATTT
Source organism: Protopterus annectens (assembly GCF_019279795.1). Classification (NCBI taxonomy): domain Eukaryota; kingdom Metazoa; phylum Chordata; order Ceratodontiformes; family Protopteridae; genus Protopterus; species Protopterus annectens. The sequence goes on from NC_056748.1 coordinate 588,391,554, forward strand.
GTATATTGCCTTTCTGTTCTCATTTTCCAGTCTTTTATAACCTCTTCAAAACGATTATTTTTATCATGCATTATTTTATATGCCTTACTAATTATTCCTTTCTTACAAACCACTTCTTTTCTAGCTTCATCTAAAAATGCAACCAGAGTTAGTCTTTCATTTTTCACCCCCCTGCCCTGTTTTCAGTCCCTGGTAAGGAAGCCAACCCCTATGCAGCACTCCCCAGTTATTATCTCCCACTACCTTGGTTCCTTTGCTAGTTTTCTTCAAAATTTTACCTTTTTTCTTACCTGTTTTCTATGCTCCTCCTTGCAGTCATCCCTATTGGTAAAATATCCTTTCTTCATTCCTGCATTGGCTTAGTTTTCAAAATACCTTCTGCTACTTTGTAGATACATTATTCTACATGGTTATTATTATTTTCATTAATAGTCTGTATCCCAAATCCTACTATTGTTTAAATCTCATTTTTTCCATTTCTCTATTGGCTTAATTTTCAAAATTCTTTCTGCTACTTTGTAAATATAATAATCTACATGGTGGTGGTTGTTCTTCTTAAGGCCCTGTATATACAAAATCCAACTCTCTCTCCTTATTTTGTGCACCACTCCCTCTTTTTAATGTTATTTCTTGCCACTTTGATTTGTAATTTTCTGCCTGTGTTCTGTATACAAGTCTCACCTGTGTAGCTCTAACACATCCTTCAAATCTGGAAATCCTAAACCACCTTGGTCTGTGGGGAGAAACAATTTATTCTTTCTTAACTCTAGCACTTTTGCCATCCCAAATAATGCCTTTCCTTCTTTATAAATTTCAATGCACAGCTTCTTCTCTGGTTGATAAAAATATGTCTGATCTGCACTTTATATTAAAGGGACTAGAAACAGTTTCACTGTTTGGACCTTATTATCCATAGTCAAAAGCTTCAAACTTCTCAGTTTTTGTATCTTTTGTTTTGTCTCTTCCCACATACCCTTAACTGCCATAGTGGAACCCTTTTTAATCCATGCACTAAAATATTTCATCTCATTATATCTCCATAAAGATGGATATTGCTGAACCAATTCATGTGTGGGGGCACAGTTTATTACTGTAGCCCTTGTTGGAACTGTATTTATTTTATATCCTGAAAAAAAATGAAACCAAGTTAAAATGTTCCACAACATAGAAATATTTTCTGGGTTTATGAAGTAAAAATCTATATGTCAGGAGTGCCGTATCAGTCATAATCTTGAGTCTGAGAGTCTCATCTTATTTGCCCAATTGCTAGAAGTATAAGGCAATTAACAATAAGGAAACAGAGCACCCATGCCTGGTTCCTCTGTTGAAACACAACTTGTCACAGAGTAACCCTTTTACCTTGATTCTTGCCTCTGACCTTCCATATATCTTCTTAATTAACTCCATTATACTATCAGGAAATGCAGTCATTCCATCCCTAGTCATATATCACAGCTAACTGTATCGAATGCCTTTACTGCATCAAGAGCTATCAACAGCATTGGAGTCTTCTTGCACTCTGCTTCCCCCTGGATCATCATCATTTTGCTAATGTCATATATTTGCTTCCCCGCCATAAAAACAGTAATCCATATATGTTAGTTTTGGCAACACCTTAGTCATTATCTTGGCTAGTATAGATACAAACTTGATAATCATTTTTAAAAATTGAAATTGGTTTTCATAAAGTTGGATTTAAAGGGTAATTGCCTTCTTTGAGTAGTACAATCATGTCACCTTTCTTCCTAGATATCGGTGCTGTACCTCTTTTCAAAATAATGTAAAAAAAAAAAGTTCCCGATCTTTATCACTTTCTTCTCTCCTGACTTCCACAAGAGTACCAACTGTTGTTGAAGGCTTCCCAGTGGATCGATCATCCATTACATCTTGTCTCAGCCTGTCTCATTATAGGTATTAGTTATTGAGACTCATCTTCCTCGAATCTTGACATATTTAAGTCATCTATGAATATTTCCATCTGTGTCTTTTCTTGGGCTCCCTATTACTCTGTTCTAAGCTTATTTTTATATAATTTCGTATATGTCTCTAATACATATAGAATTTCTAGCTGTTTTTCTAGTCTTATGGTCCCTAAGTTTGACAACACTCCTTTTTATTCTCTGTAGTCTCTCATTTTGGTAATAGTTTTTTGTGCTCTTGGGTTGTTACCAAAAATAATTGCTTAACAATGACTTTTCTAAACTCATGCATATTACCCAAATGCTCCCTTATTTTTCCCTTGGCACACAACAGTTGCCCCTCTTTTTCTTTAAGATTCCCCTTTATCAGCAGTACTTTAAACTTAGATAATCCCTCTAAATAATGCCCAAGACATTTTTCCCATATCTCTTTTCCTCTCATTTTAACAAATTTTTAAATTCCTTTTATTTTATCACACTCCTCAGGTATCCCTTCTGAAGAACGTTACAGCTTCCTTAACAACTCTTGAACCATTTCCACTACCCATTCCTTAAATTCCTCTTTTTAATATGTAAAGAAGAAAGCACAAGTGTCTCACATTTGATTGATTCTCTTACATTTTCATCTTAGTCTTGATTGGCACATAGTTTGAAATATTAATTGGACATATTTCAAAACTTCCAGTTAAATACTGATGCCTCTTTGAAACATAATTTCTGTCCAGTTTAACCCAGTTATTGTATCTTGGGGAATACTATATAAATTCTGTGTTGGTTCCTGACTGTCATTTCACATCTTCCATTCCAAATATCCTCATATCTTTCTTTAGAACTCTATCCTTTTTTTGTTATATTTTCCCTTTTAGGCCCTACATCCATCTTCATGATTTCATATCAGCTTATTGTCCCCACCCATGAATAATAATCCCTGGTGGAAGCTAATTACCAATCTCAGAATGATCTTAAGCTCCATAGTAGTAGTGTTAGGTGGAATATTTATTATTATTATTTCACATTTGTTTACCGGGAGTCTCCAACTGGGCTAGAGGACCATTTTCAGTGGAGGCCAGGGTAGAAAAGTTCCACATACAATAACTTGCATACATGTATTGAAAACATGAATATTACAGAAAGAGAAATTACAGTATAACATAGCTTCACATGCATGTCCATGTAATCCTCCTTCCTTGTCAATAACACTTCATCGCCACAAATATACCATTGTTGTCTTTCATCTACTTTTCTATAATTGTTTGAACTACTCTCACAATTGGTATTATTACCTCAGTTTTTCTTAGCCCGTGATCTAATGAATGACCATTCTGAAATCTTTCTTTGCCAAATTCACATGTTTATTTCCATCTGTGCCTCCAGTCATATTCCAATTTGGACCCTACATGTCTTGTACTCTTTGCTTCTTGTCCATATCTATAATGCCATTCACATTCCATTGTATGACTAATAAGGCAGTCATTCTAATATGATGCTGTTACTTTTCAAAATTCTACATGGCAGTGTTTTAAACATATGTTTCAGCTTGCAACGTACTTGTGCACATTTATGTTTGGCTGGCTAATCCTATATGCAGTTTTGCTTGTCTCTGTTTGGAACCATGTCACATTTTCTCAGGCTTTACTTTGAGAAGAAATATTTAAGCAGAAAAAAACTGTGCATATTTTCATTTTAAACCCCCAATCTTTTTTAATGCACATCAAACACACACAGATTTAAACATTTTCCAAAAATGGTAGGTGCCTCTTCATATACTGGGAAATGTACCAAATATATGATTATACCCATAGGCTTTACCCCTTATAAAATAAAGTTGAATTATGCTGAAAACTCATTTTGCAGTCTGCGTTCTTTGCTGTACCCACACTATCCATTCTCACTGGGTCTTAAGAAAGAGTACACTGGCTACCATTAAATTAATAAACTTTGCATTGTTGTAATTTACAATGAAATGATTGATGCTATCAGGAATGCATCTGCTTGCATTCACTTTGTTTTATCAGATCTCCTTTATTTTCACTGATTTGCTTGTTAGTTCTCGTACTAATTTTTTTTTTCCTGCACAGTTCTCTCAATGTCCATGGTTCAGTCATTTCTAGATTAATTGCCTAAACCTGCAAACAATTCATCTACAGCAGCAGAATGCTGTTTGTAGATGAAAAGGACAAGCTAATGGTTTTACAACTGCATGACCTACACAATCTCAAATGCTGGAAAACTGTAATTTGAGATGGTTTTATTGTGTACTTCCATCAGTATGCATAATACCAGGGAAACCACCACAATTTAATACACCCAGATCTAATCAGTTCACTTCCAACTCTTCCACCCCCCCTTGCAGCCCATGATCTACCTTATCCTGATTATATCTAGGTTTTATCTTGTTACATTATAAATCCTAGATACATTACAGTAAAACAGTGCTTTCCTACTTTAACATCACTGGCATTAACAGGAGTCATTGATAAGAACCATCGCTTCACATTGAAAGAAATTCTGTATAATGTACATAACTATTTTACACTGTAGCTTGCACTCGACATCAAGAAATTTGTTATATACATATTACTAAGGAAAAAATACTTTACTACTTCTGTTCTTTCATTATTAACATTAATGATAAATTGGTAATTATACTTTAGAGCCCTCATACCAGTTTAACAGCATTCACAGATTTCTAGTACTTTTTTCCTTTACACATCTAGCAGAAGTACAGTTGTCACATCCAAAATGTATGTTATGGAAATGGCACCTTCCAGTTTATTTCCAACTTTAATATTCTTGCTAACCTTCTTCTTCATCAACATCTCATCCACCCAGCACAGGTGCCTGAGTCATGTCCAAGGTTCTTTATTTATCTTTTTCTAATTAGCTCTTGAGCTTTTTTCCCTGTCAGTTAATCATGCTTTTTGAAACAGTGGAAAATGTTTTACTAATAAGTTCTGTCTGTGTGTTGGGCCAAGAGGCAAAGGCTTAGCTCTACTTCACAGAACTAACCTACAACTCCAACTCCTCCAAAAGGATTCCCCCAACTTCAACAATGCAGAGACTCTATTTGCAAAAGTCTCCCCCTGACCCTCCAGAATTTTTTTGTATACTTTTATCAGTTAAACTTGCACTTAAACTGATGAATCATGACTTGTTGGAGAATGGGAAATCATAAATTCACCCTTGGCTTGTCACCAGTAGCCCTTATGGACAAGGGCAGTTTGTAGATGCCCTAAGGCATATGCATATACCAAAGCCACTCTAGCCCATGTTCATTGATAATTGGCAAAATTGGAGCATGAATGACTAGGCTTAAAAAGGCTCTAGAACTGTTACCCTAGTAACCTCCTATGAATGCCAACAGTGAAACATAGTGTCTAAAACACAGAGATCAGATTTTGTGTGTGTGTGTGTGTGTGTGGCCTACACAACTTTAGCAAAATATTTTATTTTTTAGTATTTTTTTCTTCTTGTGTATGATATGTCCCCACTACCCTCCCAGTCTATCTCTGACTCAGCAATAGTTGACTCACTCTCTCTCAGCCCTTAGACAAGGTAATTTCTTATGACATCCAACTGGTAAAATTAAAAAAAGGCTTTCACTCCTTTTAAAAAAAAGCATTAGTATCAAAAGAAGGACTAACATCATAGATGTGACTTATGAGGAACTGATAGTTTATTTTTGTATTGCACATACCCTGATTGGCTCATCCCACTCCGTTCACCCTACAGGCTCACTCTACTCCCCTACCCTGCCCCCAATTCCCACACACCCCTGTATACTCTGAATTTATAGGTAACCTCCTTTATTAAGATCCTCCCTTCATTATACCATTATCCAATAATTACATCCATCAGCACCATCTACACATGCCCTTCCACTTCCCACCACTCCAGCCCACCTACCAGTTCAATATCCACACCCATATCTCCTACTCACCCAACTCACACCCTCACTAAATATAAATACCTCATCTAACTCCACAACCTCACTCCCACTATGTCTCATTACTCCAGTCTCATCTCCACTATACCCTCCTGGGATTACCCTCCTATTCACCTGTCTCTCCATAGCCACCATCAGCACCACTTACTCCTCACAATCACTCTCTGTATCCACCCCAAATCCCCACCCTAACCCACATTAGTATCACCCACACTCACGCAAGCATATACCCTACCATATACACCCAACCCTCATATAACATGCCCCTCCCATGTACCACTTCTGTCCATCTAAAAAGCAACCAAGTCTACAATTTCATCACCTAATCGTCCAGTACCTAAAAACTATCACCTATATGACTACCCAGCTACTATTAGGAGGAGACATTCACCCCAACCCTGGGCCAGCAAGCCCTGCTAATAAGCCATGCACCCATCACTATCCAGCTAAGCACAAACCCACCGACTTACTGATTATAAATATGAATGCCCACAGTATCATGAATAAAATAAAAGACCTTCATGCTGTCATTTTTTTATATAGCCCTGATATTATTCTCATCACAGAGATATGGCTTAAACCACATATTAAAGATAATTCCATCACCCCACCTGGGTATAACATTTCTCAGGGCAGACCGGCTACATAAAAGAGGCAAAGGCTTAGCTCTACTTCACAGAACTAACCTACAAGTCCAACTCCTCCAAAAGGATTCCCCCAACTTCAACAATGCAGAGACTCTATTTGCAAAAGTCTCCCTTAACCAACATAAGCACCTAAACCTACTGGGTATCTATATACCCCGGGTGACAACCTAACCACCCTAGAATCCATACTTCACTGGGCCTCATACTCCCTCCCTCTAGAAACTATCGTGCTAGGTGATGTAAACATTGACTGGAACTCCATCCATTCTCCCACCCCCACCCACCACATTAACCTATATAACTTCACCCAACTTATAGATACTCCCATATGCATTGATAAGGCCACAAAAAGAGAATCTATACTTGATTAGATCCTCACAAATCAACCAAATACTGCCCATCAATGTGGCACCCTACCAAACTCACAGAGCGACCACAGCCCCACTTTTATCCTGGGGTGCAAACTTAAAATAATTAACTCTTCCCTCCCTTCTACAAACCCACTCTAACAAAAATGCTCATAGAGACTACTTCATAAGAGCCTTGCAACATTGCAACTGGTCTCCAATCAAAACCCTTTCATTAGCCAAAGCATTTGATTACTTCAGCTCCACATTCCTAAATATCCTCAATTAACTAGCCCCCTTAAAAACTATCAGGATAGATAGCCATCCCACCCCTTGGCTTTAGAAAACTACAAAAGCCCTACTTAGAGCCAGGGATAAAACCTGACACCACACCAGATCACCCACAGCTAAGCAAACCTTTCACGAGCTCTGGAACAAAGCAAAAGAGCAGGTTAAGCTCGATAAACAAAATTACTATATCACTCAACAAAATAAATACAGTACCAAAATGCAAAAATTCTGGGCAACAATAAATAACATCCTATAGCCCAGAAGAACCACTACTCCTGCCCCCCAATATAACAGGTACAGACCTGGACATAGCCTCCAGCTTTAATAACTATTTCATCTCCTCAGTACTCAAACTCTTAAAGAACATCACTCCCTCCAACACCCCTCAACCACCTTCGGCCCAAATCAATACCATACCTTTCACATTTGTCTGTTCATACCTCTACTATCCAAAAACTCCTAGCGAAACTCAAAACAGTCCCCCTTGCAGCCAATAACCTTCCTGAATACCTCCAAATTGCATCCACAGCTATAGTCTATCCCATTTCACTTCTATTAAATAGATCCATCACCAAACACACCATCCCATCCCTGTGGAAAACCGCATATATCATACCACTCCACAAAGTTGGCCACTCCCTAGACCTTTCCAACTATTGACCAATTGCAATTCTCTCACCCCTCTCTAAGATCCTACAAAGATTTATTCATCACCAGTTCCTCTCCTATCTCCTGCCCAACAACCTTCTCTCCTCATCCCACCACAGATTTCGCCCATCCCACTGCACCACCACTGCCCTACTCAAATTCACCAATACTATAAACTCCCACCGGGAATCTAGGTAAATTTGTGTTGGCTACCTTCCTAGATTTATCCAAGACATTCAATACAGTCTCACATAATAAACTACTGTCTTGTCTCTCTGACCTCAACCTTAACAACCCCTCCCTACTCTGGTTTAAAAGCTATTTAGATAACTGCCAACAATCCATCAAATGGCATAATCCTCTATCTCCCCCCACTCCCAACATCCTTATGCATGTCGCAAGGATCAGTCCTAGAACCCCTTCTTTTTAATATCTTTACAAACCAACTCCACTCAGCTACCTCTAAAGTTGACATAGTTCAATACACTGATGGCACAACTTTCATATGCTCTACACCCAACATCCAACTTCTCCAACAAAAAGCCCAAGACGCCTTCTCTGAAATAGAGAACTGACTTAACAACTCACAACTCGTACTAAATCCCAAGAAAACTCCACTCTACTAAAACGAGCAACCTCACCTTCTCTATACTCTCTGCCAGCAAAACCCAAATCACCCGTCACTGAGGCTAAACTCCTGGGAGTTACCATTGACCAGCAACTCAAATTCACAAAGCACATGTCAACAACCATCACTAAAGTCCACAAAAAGCTAGGTTCCCTCTATCGCTGTAAAAGTTATCTAACCACCAAATCTTGAATTTCAGTAGCCAGGACCCACCTCCTATCTACTCTACTCTACTCTACTTTATGCATCCCCAATTCTAACTAATCTTTACAAAACTGATCTTAATAAACTTTCTTTCTGTTACAACAAAATCACTAGATTCGTTATCAATGCCAAATCACGATCCCACCACTGCCTTTCCCTACAAGCCTTGCACTGGCTTGAATTCCCAAACCTATTAAGGTAGCATCAACTCAGCCTAGCTCATCTAATTATGTACTATCCTGAGAAAACCCCTGACCTGACTGGCATGCTGAACTTCTACAATTCAAATAGACAACTTCGGTCCTCCAACAAAGCCTTAATTGAAACCATCACATGCAAAAACAACTCTGGGGAATCACTATTTGCCCATGAAATAGCAAAAATATGGAACAACCTTTCCCCTGACCTCAGACTGCAAAACTCCACACCCTCCTTCAAAAGCCTACTTAAAACATACCTCTTCACCAACCATCTACGGAACTGTAATTGACCCCCTGAAGCCTTGTCCATTCACTATTTCTACACCCCCATCTGTCCTGGACAACACAGACAACACCAACTAACTACACCTATCCATGTGTGAGCAATAACCTATATATGAGTGTATGTACATGTGTGTCTATATGGGTGTGTTTGTGTGTGTGTGTGTGTGTATATATATATATATATATATGTATATATACATTATATATATATGTATATATACATTATATATATATATATATATATATATATATATATATCTGGGAGGGTGGCCTAATGGTTAAGGTGTTTGCCTTACAAACACAAGGTACAGGGTTTGAGTCTCACAAGGCATAATTGGCTAGGCTTAAAATGGCCACAGGGACAGTTAGCCTAGTACTAATCTATGAATCTATATATATATATATATATATATATATATATATATATATTTGCTAGAATGTATATATGGAAACTTAAACATTTATATATTCTTATTCAATTGTGAAATATCTTGCAATGCTCTACCAGGTTCTTATCTACTCTCATTGCATGTTTTGTACACTTGTATTTTCAACCAAAAGTGGGAATATCCTCTTACTGTATACTAATGGCTGTAAAGTCTACAATCTGTATGCTACTACTCTGTAATGTCTCTTTTGTAAATTTTTTCTTCTCTTTGTAAACTTATGGAGTTTTTCTCCCCAGGACTCTGCTGAAAACAGACACTTGTTACCCAGTCCGACTATCCTGGCAAACAAACATTAAATAAATAAATAATTCCATAAAATGGCATTGTACTGTAGATTAATGAACACATTAGGAAGATCTGGAGTGGAGCCTAAGCTGAAAAAAACAGAAAAAGGTACAAAACAGAATGCAAAGAGTCGTAGTGAATGGTGTTCACTCATGAATGAACAAGTGCAAGTGAGGTTTTACAGGCATTAGTCATAGAATATTGAAGAAATATGAAAATGCATGGAAGTTTAAACTTAATACAAATAGTGCACCTGAAAAAAAATTCAAGTGTAAGGGTATCCATCTGAAGTAGAAGTTTCAGTGTTAGATGAGAAGAGGAAGCTAGGGTAATAATAAAAGATGAAGCAAGGGCAAGCTGGCAAGGTGCAATAGCAGAAGAAAAGCATCTGGTACACTGGGATAGATAAGAAAATGCATCAGAAATAGAAAATAAGGATATAATATTGTTTTGTATAGGTCTTTGGAAAGAGTGAAGCTGTAGTATTGTATACAGTTCTGAAGATCTCATCATTCTAATCTCATAAAACAGAAGAACATGTTACTTAAAAAGAGGCCAGAATGTAAATAAGTGCATAGTCTTGAATGAAGAGGAGAAAAGTTAGAAAATTGCAGCTATTTTATGATTATCAATAAAATGAATAACATTACTGTATTTTAAACAAGAAGCAGTAAGAGAAAAAGATGAAACTGGAATGTTTTAGAGACTTTATTCAGACTTTGCATGGCTTTAGAAAGTGACTGGAATCTAATAGTTCTCTTATAAATGGAGTTCCAATTGAAACCTTTATGAAAACATAATTCAGCAGCTCAGTAAGTCATGCTGATTTACACCTCAGCTTAGTATAGGGCTCCTTGATTTGGCTCTGCATTGCTACCTGCAACTTGAAAGAATGATAAAGTATGGGCCCTGCATATCTGAAAGAATATCTGGTACCTTACTGTTTTGCTCATTAACTGTGTTCAGCCAAAAAGGGCTGCTTGCTATTTGGGATGTATTTTAATATTCCCTGTAAGCTGTGTTTTTGCCTCCCATGCACATGTCCTATATATCTCATTGTTCATGTGTGTGTGTGTGTGTGTGAATGTGCGTGTGTGTGTGACTGTGAAGTCCTAACGTCTTGCCTGCCGAATAGTGTGCAGGAATATTTTATGAACATTTTGTCTTTCTCTATAGCAATAAGCAGAGCTGCTGTGACTACTACTTTTTAATTGTTGTACTGTATTTGGTGCACAATATTTTAATTAAATTGGGTAACATCAGATAAGAAAAGTGGTATGTGCAGCGTTATACATGTCTGGCTCTCATGCAAATTGGAAAATCAGTCTAGAAAACGTTGCCAGATATGAACACAGATAGCTTTAATTGCCCAGAATAGCTAAAGCCATAATATACAGCGAATCAGTTGTATTGTAGGAAGCTGTCAGAAGAAAAAGCTTGGATAAAAAATAAAATGATGTCAGAGAGGTTGTCCACAACAACAACATAATAAGTAGTAATGTAGCACTAACCTGTAAGAATGATGCAGGAATGCTATAATTTTGCAGAACACCAACATTTCTTGAGACATCTGTCCTTTCTACAGTTTCTGGCCATAAAGTTTCATGAACTTATATGGGAAACTGTTATTTAATTACATACTGTTTATCTGTGATCAGTACAACCGACTTAATGTTGAATGACATTAACAGCAAATGTATTTTTTTTCCTTTGAATTTGAAATTTTGTTTTACTTTTGGTACAGGGAGGGGATAAGCATTTTTATTTTCTTATTTTGAAATGCACCTGTATTTTAATTTTGATTACAGGTAACTTAATTAGTACTGTACCTGCCAACCCATGAAGTGCCAGTGTAGAGGCATCTAGAAACACACACACACACACACACACGCACGCACGCACACGTGCATGTATATATCTAGAATATCCACACAATTGCAATTATGACATGGCACACACATATACACATAAATATCCAGACAGGTGCAATAATATCCCCACTTCTCATACAGTTTCTCAGTCCTTACTTGCCATGGAGCTGCAATTATTCCCCGACACTGACGCATGCCCACATGTGCAAACATGCATGCATGGACAACCATACACACACACCTTTGCAGCACTTAACTTACTGTGATGCTAATAACCCATAGGCATAGGTGTAAGTGGATGTTCACTGTTAAAAGATAGAGTGAACTTTTTTTTAGCTTAATTTCCCAGCTAGTGCAGTAGAAACATTATTTGAATAGTTTTGCAGTACTGACTGATCCTGTTGATTGGTTCTGGGGAAACACAGTTGACTAATTAGTATTAGCTGTGCTCCTGGACTGACATTCATATGTGGCCTTCACCAGTGAGCATGGTGTTATGCTATGGACCAGAGTTGCCTTAACATTAACACTATAGTGGTCTCTGAATATCATTGGGATAATGCACTAAGAAATCCTGCTACAAATAAAATTGTGCAGTGCATTGAGTGTTTCTGAATTCTGGCCAGGGTATGAAATTGAATTATCTCTGTCATTGTCTTTGTTCTCCACTGTTATGTATTTGTTGAATTGGTATATTTAATTAAAAGAGGTGTGGGGCAAATCTCCGGCATACACATATCTGGAGACAGGTACACTGTAATTTTGTCTGTGTTTTCATTGTAAATATTGGTGCACGCATGTTCTTTCATTGAGTTTGGTTTGCACAGTGTTTGTGTGTCTGTTGTATTTATATGAATACAAATAATATATGTAAGCTGGAAGTGGGTCCTTGTTAAAAGGACCTGCACTCTGTGAATGAGAAGTAAAAGAAGCTCAGGGTTGCCCCTTCTCTGAAGTACAGTGATCTTAATGTCTGCATGTAAATATATTTGTATCAGTGCAGCCCCCACATTGGGGATGAGGGGGTAGCAAGTGACAAAGCTACCCCCATGCAAAAATGCTTGAAAAATATGAGAGTTCAAAATTAGCTGTTTTTTTCTGCTTTATTCACAATTTAGTTTTCAAAGTTTGAGGACTCTCACTAGTGGGACAAGTATTTCTGCAAGGAATGGCCATAACATAATTTAGAACATCAATATTCTTTTATGCTTAAAATATATAGTTTTCTTTACCAAAATAAATGCAGCTTACTACTTTAAGTCAAATATATTCAGATACATGCACAAAATTTACGAATATTTTCTTTACTCATTCATACCTGAAAAAGTATTTCAGTCTCAAAAAAAAAGAAAACAAAATATGTGGTTGGTTAATGCAGATTAAACTGGGTAATGTATGGGATTTATATTAAAAAGAGTATAGCTTTGAAAAGTTCTCAGAATGTGCATATTTTGAGTGACTTGAATATCTCTCAGTTGTCCAGATTTTCACAGAATGTCCAGATTTTTGTCTCATATTTTTGGTCTGTTCCTCATAAAATTTGTGGTTTTCTAGCAAATCATTGAGACTTGAAATCACTAAATAATGACAAGCATTTCTGTTTCAGACATCATATCCTTTAGAAAATTCACACTAATGCAAAACCTGTTATTCTGTCAATGTTGTTTAACAGAGCAATATTTAAAATCTGTCCCTGATTTCATGCCTTTGTCCCCCTTTATTTGTGGTTTTGTCTGGATTTCTTGCACTAAGAGGTTAAGAAGTACACTCAGAAAATTTCACAGAACATAATTTTGCAATGTGACTACTCTTAATATTTTATGTCATGCAAAAGACAGAGTACTTGGCAAAGCTTGTCCTCGGTACCACAGTAACTCCTACACATTAATTGTCATTTGCATGTTTGCTTTGCAAGGACTGTCACTACTGAGTGATTGTTCCCCTTGGAAGCATGGTATTCATGAATATTCATTTGAAGACAAGCTCTGTGACAGTGACTGTACATAAACATTTTACTATGATAATATATCTATACAAAAAATTGTGGCAGTCAATTTATAATGAATTTATTCAGTGTCACTCTTACTTACAGTGCTAATGGCACAGATGGCTGAAATATCTGTTCAGTCTTTACTAATTGCACTGTCATTTCAAGAGGCTAATACTCTGTAATCCTTTTTTTGTAGACATTCTTTTCCAAACAGATTTAACTAGTTGTGATGAAAGTTGTTACTTTGCATCTATTCCCAGCTCTACACTGATAAGAATGGCACATTCAGGGCATCTGTTTGCTCTTAAGCAACATTTTAAGAACAGAGAATTATGCTGTGAAAGAAATGGCAAACTGAAGACTATGCAAAATTGTGTTACTTGTATAGGATTCCATTGCATTAAGTGCAGTAAAGATTTTCTGCAGACTGCTTTTCACTTTTGTACAGTGTACCAGGACCCTAGTGGAATCAAGCCCAGTTAAATTTACAATTGTGAAATGTTCATGTGTACTGCATAATGGGTTTTGAATGCATCATTGGTCTAGAAAAGACCCTGTAATTGCACATTAAACTAATCTCTAATCAATGAGCATTAGAAAACCATCTCAACAGTGCTCTGGGCAATTCTTTCTCTGCACTGCTCACTGCAGTTGCTAGTTATTCTTGCTGCATCTTTGAAACTTTTTTTTTTTTACCCTTTCTGCCCGCACATATGCTGGGAAAAACAAATAAATGCTCAAATTAAGTGGTCTGACAGCTTGATGGATTAGCACTCACCTACTTCAACCTCTCCTCAGAATTCTCACATTGCATGTTTAAGGACTTCTTACTTTATATGAGGTGGGAGTGACAGAAGAAAAGGTATTGTGAGATATCACAAGTAAAACATGAAATCAATTTGAACAGCTAATAATATAAGACTATACTAAAGATGCATGCCTCCATTCATTCAGAAGCTAAGTATTAAAATATGTTATCTATAGGCAAAGCAAATCTTGCAGCTGACAAAACATTGTGATCAAAGAAAACACAACATGTGCTTACTCCTCTTAATCATCATCAGTAAGAATTGTACAGATTCCTTATTCAGATGCCATAGTGTTGACTCGCTCATGAAATGATGAAATACAGACTCACTACAGTGCTTGTTTAAAACTGCTACTGAATTAGTTGCCAGCAGTTCACTTCCCCAGATAATCATTTTCCCAGCTAGCAGCTGTTGTATATTGCAGATTCCACATATCTGCACATTTCCGTGTGGCCTTTTTTTTTGCATTTCATAAAATGAAAAGAGGTGTTTTAAGGTGAGAATACTGTAGTAAATCAGTAAAGCTCACTCATTATTTTATTTTTTATTTACTTATTGGCACTGTTGCGAGAGATGGTATAGTGGTCTTAGCCAGACATGTCCCAAGCCATAGGCAACATACCAGGATTATAGCTAACTGCAGTAAAATTAGTATTTGTATAATAATGATATATAATTAAGGATATAGGTTTATGGAAAGGAAAACAATTATAATTCTAAATGTATTCACACTAAGGTCCAAATATTTGAAATGGCAGAGGTATATGCAGATGCAATGCATCTTCTGAGGTGTTAAAATACTGATTACATGATTAAAGAGTCTTTGTTGTAGAACACAACATTTTGAATATTACATGGCTATCCATAATTTAGAAAACAAGTGCCTCTTCATTCATCTCATACATGAATTGGGTATGAAGATTTGGACTTTTTTTATATTTCCTGACACTTTATGATACAGAATTCTTAGCAGACAGTGGAGTTTTAATGGAATGAAGATCTTGCTAAAATGTGACCATTATTGTGTGCAGAACAAAAGGTGTAGGAGAGAGTTCAAGATCTTTGAGTTTAGAGGGGTGGGGACAGCAGCCATGGTATACTAGGTTAAATGTCACAGCATTTGCCTGTTCTTCACTCCATGTTGTTATGGCTTGCCTGTCTCTTTCACCATCTTGTTTTCTTAATGGGAGGCATCTGTTCCTCCAGCTGGGGATTATCACGTGCTTCTTGGATGAAATGATCCACTTGTGCCAGAATGGCATCCTGCCTTTTCTTTAACTGGGCAGTAGTCAGTATGCTGAAAAGCACATAACAATAGCACTCTTTCCTGATATCTTCTCCCTTCTCCATACTTTTTATTCCCACTGGGCTCTACCCCATCTACCACAGAGCCACATGTACCCCAACCCACACTATTGCTGTCTCATACCTCTCCAACCTCCCTTCTTTTTGCGAGTATTCCTCCTTTACTCCTATTGCATGCACTTCTTAACTGTTTGAGTATACCCTGTTCCAATAACTTGCATTACTTTAAATGATCAGCTACCAACATTTTAATGTACAATAGCCAAATGCTCTGCAGTCTCATCTTGCTCCCTTACTGTCCTAGCTGGCTGCAGGACAACCCCCAGCACCCTGAGCATGCTTGAATATAACTCTGGCTCCCTATCACTTCACCATCCATACTGCATGTACTGCACTGCATTAGTTTGAACTATTCCATGCCAAACTCTTCAGAGTTGTCTGTGGTTTCTTTCAGCCTTTTGTTCCAACAATTCTAAACTTTCTTAAAACTAGTAACTGTGGGAAAATAAAGCAGTGTATGCACTTAATAAATAATGACATTAATTAAAGTTATAAACTTGCCATACATCAGAAAAATACTTGTTAATTCATACTTCATTGTCCTATCTGCTTCTCAGGTTAATAGCACTGCCTATAGTTTTAAATGACCCAGGCTGCCCACAATTTTGCCTTTATTTTTCCATGTTCTAGAGGTGGGATATTGCTTAAAATTCATCTCTGATTTGATATTGTCTCCCACTACCCTAATGTTTGCCCTCCCATTGTTCTTTATTTCTTACCACAATCTATCTTTCTTTCATAAAATACAAACCTCAAGGTTATTGAAAAGCTAGGACATGTGGTAGTAATCCTAGTTAACATTGCTTACTATTTTGCTATTAGAAATGTTTATTTTTATGTAACATCTCCATCACTTCCAGTTACATTGTGGTGCTACAAATCTAAGTTTGGACTTCTGGCCCTGTACTGATGTGTTCAACAACAGCAGCAGTTACATAACACTAACATTTTGATTTTTGCATATACTTCATTTCTTATCCTTCATTTCTTTCCTCATTTTTTTAAACATTCCCCTCCATCGTAGAGTGCAGCATGGTGCATCTGCCCCTCTCCATGAAACTAATTGGTAAATACTTATACATCATAAATCTGCCTCTGTCACTTGTCATTGCTCCCATAGACCTTCCAAACCACATGGTACTGACTTCCTATGGCTGACCACAGCCCAAAGGGTCTCAAGTCTGCCTTGCTTTTGTTTTTTAATATCTATATACACCAATCATGCCTGTCTGAGGGCTATCCAATATTACTATTCATGTGTAAAGAAAACTGTCAAGGAAGAAGGTAAAGCTCATCTCTCATAATGTCTGCATGGCTTGCCTTAGCATCGTGGGCCCAACTCTTCCTTACCTAAATGGGGCAGCAGGCTGATCTTCCTGGCTCTGCCTATCTTGTCTCACTTCCCTTTCTGCAATGCACTGGCTAACGAAACTTCATCAGACTTTATATATTTCCAAAACTCTGGTAAACCCATGTTTGTCTAAAACACTCCATCACTAATGTGAAAAACACTATCTTCTGCATGTTACAACAATTAAGACAACATACCTGCAAATGTAAGCCACCAGGTTTAACTCTTTCTACTGTACTGGCCTGGCAAAGGTCAACCTGGTGCTAACAGTTGCTGTACCCAAGCAATCTTTTACACCAAAGAGAATGAGTCTTGCCAGCCTCTAGTGTGAATACCTACAGCCCTCCCTCCATACACACAACCTAAAGCTCCTATACCTCACTTCCTCTATGGCCCTCCTTTCTCAACTCCTGAGAAGCGTTCCTGGACAAAAAAAAGTCTGCGATATAAACTATGCTTCCACTGTAAATATATTGAAGATTTAGAAACTCATATTAATACTTTCAGAATGGATGCGGGTAAAATGCTGAGTTAGATTTTGTCCCCTTTTGCTACTCCATTACTGATTGTCCTGAGGTTGTAGCACTCTTGCAGTCAAAACTTCAGACTTTGCTTCTGCACTGAGGAAGACTGCAAGTGTGTGAAACATCATGCATAACAGAGCTAGATGTTATGCAACACTTGTGATTCTAGTTCTTAAACATTTTACTCTCTTACCTTCTGACCATGGGATAGAGTTTTCTGATGTCGACACGAATAACTTATCTTCTTTATTACGTGTATGATAAATACAGGCTATGCTCCCCTAGTAACTCACTTTCTGTGTTAGTTTGTTTCAGAAGACAAACTGAAGAGACATGCCCTAAGACGCATCTGTACTATCTATTGAGTGACTTAACTTCTGGTCCCAAACAGATTGCTTTAGTAAAAACAGGGAATATAAATCATGCATACCTCTATAGTCAGATACTTAGACTTATCTCAGAAATGAATAACAAACAATTTATGGTCATATACCTCTGTAGTTTGAAAGTAGTCGATCTTCTGAATTTTGTCAGTGAATTTATTCCACCATATGACTATCTTGTTTTTCTATAGGTGCTAATGATCAGATAAATAAACCTTTTTGAACATATTATGGTTATAGTACAGAGGTTATTAAATCTGTTCAGTCAAAAATGTCTACTTTGTCTTTATCAAAATTTTATGACCTGCAAAGTTATACTGCTGTAAGCCTGGGAAAGCCAGGCTGTTCAACAACTGCCTCAAAAAATGTGGGTTGGTATACAAAATCAAGATTGTTTTGCATTGGGAGGATGTGATGTGTAGGCTTCATCTAAACTTTAAGGGTGGCATTTGCCTCACTAAAAAAGTTAAATACAATGTTATGATTTTTAGCAAATAATTCAGGAAAGAACATTTTATTAATAGATAGGTTAAACTTGATAATTTCTTGATTATATATTATAACAGTGCACATAGCCTAGGTAAGAGAAAGAATGAGTTGGATGTTATTATAGCCAAACATCATAAGGCCATAAGCATTACGAGGCCTGGAATGCATTGTATGCTTACATAAAGGACTTTAACACCTCTGCTTGTGTAGAGCCATCTCTATTCATGGAGGAGTCTTAGTACCACTTCATTCTTCTATTCAAGCTAAGCTGGTCTTTGTACAACCTTAGCATGAGACCTTAGCTTCTGACATAGATAATTTTTCCAGGCTGTCTTGTATGAGGCATGTAGTTGATATAGACAACAAAATATCAGCTCAGACTTGCATGCAATATTTTTGAGCTTTTTGCTAGATGCTCATAATGAAAGGCCATTAATTCTGTACTTTCCCTATGTTTAGAAAAGCTTCACATTAGTTTTCTACTGTCCTCCTGATTTTTTTTTAAACAAAAGTTGTTTTACTGTTTCACAAGTCTTACAATGGCTGTGCAGCCCACATGTATTTTACACTTTGTATTCCATGGTGGTTGACCC
Source organism: Protopterus annectens (assembly GCF_019279795.1). Taxonomy (NCBI): domain Eukaryota; kingdom Metazoa; phylum Chordata; order Ceratodontiformes; family Protopteridae; genus Protopterus; species Protopterus annectens. The sequence continues at coordinate 588,410,778 of NC_056748.1, forward strand.
ACTTTATCAACACAGAGATCTAGTAAACTTCTGACATCATCTTACTCCTATTTATACAGCAGGCTCAATCTGGAAGCAAAGGATTATGTAATCATTCTACATACAGTTCATTACTATTATAATGATCTCATCAGTTTTTATTCACTGCAGCATATATCATCACTGATAGTCGTTAACTTCCTTTCAGTTTCTGGTAATAATCCCCTTCTCTCCACCCATCTTTAAACATTAGTCTCAGTTTGTCCCTTCAAATGTCTAAACTTTATATTTACCCACACTCGTATACAATATTCTTTCTACTTTTAAGTTAGTTTATCTTGTGATAAATCTGAGTCTGCCCATTTTCTTCATTGCAGCTTACGCATCCAACCATTGTTAGTCTTTTTTTCCATTTCATTTATATCAGTCACCAGTGATATTATTTCTCCCACATTAGATTCCAGTGGTGTTTTCCACTTTCTCTTTTCTTCAATTATCAGCACTATTGCTGTGAATATCTCACTGCGTTGATTTTCTTTTAAGCTGGTAATCTAACTCATGTAAAAAAAAAATATTTTAACAACTGCCACTCATAACCTAACAATTTCTAAATTAATACGTGCAGGTCCTGTTGATGTTCTTCCACCTTAACGTATTTCCAAAAATAATGTTACCTATCCTCTGTCTTATTTTGACCATACCCCCAACACATTTGACTTACCCCAGGAGCATTTTATGTTGTCTTTCTAATGTATTAAAGTATCCTTGCAGACATTTCCATGCAAATAATTTAAACTTCATTGAATGTGTTACTATCTTTGGGGCAGAATAGTTTTCCCTCCAGATTTTCACTGAGTTCAACTCTTTCTGACATCCTTTGCCAAACTTTTTCTTACCTTTGCCCTATCCAGTATTAATTCTAAATCTATATAGTCTGCTTATTAATCTTTTATTTTTAGGCTCTGACGACGTAGTCTCTATTAGCAAATTAACAAGATCTGGTTTCTGTTGGCTTCTTTTCTTATCTTTGGGTTGTTCTTCTCTAAAAGCTACCACCGTTCCATCCCTCTTTCTCCAACTTTTTGTTGCTGCTCATTATAAACCCATTTTTCACCCTTCCACCTGACCATAACTTTCTAATTTATTCACTGCCTCAGTTGAAAAAAAAAAAACAAAAAACAAAAACAGAACCCTTCTGGCTAGATTAGCTTGAATTTTAAGTGCATATTTCTACATGTAATATAATGAAATGGTGATGTAATAACATTTTGAAAGGTTCAATGAAATATTTTAACTCTGGGCCTACACAGGCCATTTAAGTGTATGTCTTATAGTCCCTGTTCCATGATGCATTTTTTTAAACCAAGAATCTGATCATACCTTAAGTGAATCCTTTGGCCAAACTAATATTCCGAGATAAAGAATTCTGTATCATACAGGCTCTTAACTGGAAAAAGAACCTTTTAACTTCTATCTTACAACTGGTAATCTAACAGATGAATTATTATTTATGCTATCAATAACATTATCAGCAAAGTATATGTCTAGCATAACAGCCATATTATAATTCTTCAGACATTTACAGATCAGATCAAGTCACCTCTCAAGAATCTATATTGAACTAAATATAAGGCTAGAGGCTCAAGTCTCTCATAAGAGAATATTTATAACCAGCTACCTGCCTTAAGAATGTTTTCTGAGTATGTTCTACCATCTGCTCAATACACAAATGTACCCAACATATTCAATAATAGTTTGTATGCAGGTTTTGTATATCCTAATCAGCACCCATCTATTTCTTCTACAAAAGCAATGAAATATGTTCTTGATGAGGCCATAACATTTCTTCATAATATTTGAAGTATTTACACCAAGTGCCAAAGTACCACATGTGAAGGCGTGCAAACCTGATTATCCAAAGCATGAGAGTAAAAATTTCCAGTCCTGAAATGTGAAACAGTACATTTATTGATATTAAAACTCATACCTTTTGATAATACCCACTAATATAATTTATCCAAATAGTTTTGCAATTGATAATCATTTGTCAGCAACCCTGTAGCAGGGCTAGCCTTCTAGCGATGTAAACATTGGCTCTAGATTATTGTCACTGTTGAACTGGCACCCTTACCTCATGCAAAAATGGGAAAAAGGGGTGGTAGATGGATGGAAGGGTTTGTTACTAACTGGCCTCCTAATTTTAATAACATCAGAAATTTACTCAGCTACACCATAGTTGAAGTTGGACATTCTGACATTTCCAATCCAAAAAGTAAGAGTCCTAAAATGAATCCTTGTGGTATACCTTTAGTGATGAATTTATAAATTGAATACAGACTTTTAATTTTCAGTCTATATTTTCTGTTTAACAAGCAATTTTGTTACACATATGGCTACATTTGCATCAGTCAACAAACAAATGGACTCTGAAAACAGTGGCTAAAAATATACATTTAATAATATATATAACCACAAAGCATTCAGAAGAAGTTCCTTATTCAGTGTGAGATTAAACCACATTTAAAAACCAGTCATTAAATACATTCAGTTAAAATAATAAGATACAGCCCACCCAATCACTAACTAGAAATAATTAATAATCATTTCAAAAATCAATTAAGAAAACAAATACGTAAAATAAACATTAAAAATTCACTATTATCGTAAACACATTTGTTTGAATTTCAAAACTGGTATGATGCTAACATCATCAGCTGCACCACCCTAAATGCCATGCAGTTTTGATTCTCAGCTCCTCCTGGGACATTTATGAACCAAGTATTTTCTCTCCTTTCTCTGTCCCCAATCTCTATAAGTTTTTCTTTTATGTCTTCCTGCATTGCTTCCAGTTCTGCCAGTCATTTATGTTACATTCCCACATTCTGCAAGTCTGTTATATCATTTGAATGGCTAGTGAATGCTGTTTCAATTAAATGCAGTTTTTATCATTGTTTCTATACAGCCCATCACTGTCTGACTCATTTTTTTACCTCTGTATTTACTTTAAAGATAAATAATGCCGATAAAGTGGCAGAATTTCAAGAAAAGAGCAATAATGTCTGTCCTTGTTTCTTGGCTTCTCCTTGACACTTTGCTGCAAAACTTATTCTTCTCCTTTCCTTAAAGTGGTAGTGGCTGCTGTTTTTTTTTCGCAACAATATAGTTTTATTGAAATTTGTAAAGTCTTGGGAGGAAGAGCAAAGTTTCACAACCTCTCAGGTCTGTACCATATTGGAAGTCTCACATTCCACTGAATTTTCGCATCTAATTAATCTCAAATGCCTTTCTTAGTTAGATGGCCTAAAAGGGTTAGGTATATTATTGACTTTGCACTACCAAAAATGTGCTCATAATCAGCTCATTAAGTGCAATCGACCACCGACCAATTGAGTTTGCTATTCCCCTAAGTTGTATCCAACAAAAATTACAATGTATAATTTCACTAATGTTGATGTTTCTCAGCTGACTTCTATTATTTCATGCAGTGACTTGAAATATCTTTCTAACGTGGAAATTGGTGCAGTTAGACCACTATGTAGATTCACTTAATGAATCTAGTAAGTATATGCATTTATTATAAAATGGGACAACAAAAGGAAGAAACTGTTGACTGAAGGAAAAAGGCACAAATTTCCAATTGGAAAAACTCCCTCCTTAGCCTCGACAAGCAAATTAGATCAATAGTGAAAACCTCCCAAAGCAAATTATGAATTGATAAAAAAAAAAAAAGATCCGTGACTCGATAAAAACAACAACTTTATTAAGGCACTGACTTAGTGCTTTCACCCGTAACATCAGGCTTCTTCAGAGTCAGTTGCAATCAGAAAAATCAAAACTTTTATACCCATTAAACAAGCAATCAGCCCATTTCAAAACCTCCAATGACCTTAATTAACCAATTAAACATTTATCCTAACCTCTGCTGCAAAAGAAAGAATCATCACCAAAAATCCTATACTAAAACACCATCTAAAACAGTAAAAGTAAACTATTTCATGTAAACCACTTAAATAAATGTTTTCACCAGGAAATATAAAACATGTAATCATCATTAAATAAACTAAGATTTCTGTTTTAAAACACTTGCAATAGAAATGTTTTAGTTAATACCTGGCGCCTTTGTTACATCCAGGCGCAGCTGCCATAAACATTATCTCATCTCTAATAAGGTTTTGACAACACCTCACATATCTTTTTTGGGTACCCCATCGATGACAAAAAATATAATTTTTTTTGTAATTACCACACGTCCTACTGTGGTTAAATAAAGCACTTGTAGACTTCTTGTTTTTTATATCTCTATTGTGTTCCAAAATAAGAAGCCTAAGTTTATGCGTGGTCATTCCTACGTAAAATGCCTAACATGATAGACAGGTGACTACATATATCACCATGTCAGTGTTGCAATTACAGTTCCCTGGGCAGTTTTATGTTCTTTTGTAACTATGTGCATGTATGGTCCGTCATTTATAAATTTGCACACGCTACATGTACCACACTTTCCCATCCATGAGATGTTACTGTTAGTGGTCCCTACACCTCTTTCAAACAACTCTTTCAAATTAGAGCCCCTACTGTTAATAAACCTTGGGCTTGGACCCAATATTTCTTTTAAATCAAGAGAAAATATACTATCCCATACTGTCTGGATGATATTCTTAATTTTCATTCCTGTGTCATTATAATCTAGCACCATTGCCATTGAGTTGCTAGTAATAGATGTATTAATATCACTAACATTAGATACAACAACATTTCTACTTAAATCCAAGAGAATAGGTCTAAAATTACTACTTCTCATTTCAACATCCTTACTTAGCGTGGTCAATAAATCCATTGGATACCCTCTGTTGATGAACATGTCAATAAGCTTCAGCAATTCAGATTTAAAACAATCATCCTGACTAATAAGCCTTGACAATCTAATCATTTGACTCTCCACCACATTTTTCTTTTGAAAATGAAGGTGGCAATTCTCATAATGTACAAAAGAGTTGCTGTATGTTCTTTACGGTAGATACTGGAATGAATATGACCATTATCTTTATACAAAAGAATGTCTAAAAATTCAATCCTATCTCTATCTATGTGACTTGTAAATTTAAAAAAAGTGGCCATGTTGCTTAAATAACCAATGAAATCATCCAGCTCGTTTTGAGCCCCTCCACAAAATCAATATGCAATCCAGGTATCTTAAATATGTCACGACTTTCAGCATATGGACAGAATTAAACGTGTTGCTGTTCCCATTCTGCTAATATCAAGTTAGCATAGATGGGTGCACATCTGGCAGCCATCGCAACACCATTCGTCTTCTTGTAGTATTCCCTATCAAACATGATGAAATTGTTAGATAATGCAAGATGAAATTGTTAGATAATACCAGTTCTAATAAATCTACTAGCAGACTTCTTTTTACATGATGTAAATCACTATACTTAACCAGACTACTGTTGAAGCTGTCAATTCCAATGTGGTTGAGGATCACCGAAAATAAGTTGACAACAACTACAGTCACAAACCAAAAATCGCCCCCACAATTTATATTCCTGATAATATCAAGGCAATGCCAAGAATCCCTTAAAATGTGCAGAGCATTATTCAACACGTTCTTGCAAGTGATGTCAATATAAGACACTAGGGGTTCCATTTTGGAGCCCCTAGCAGCTACAATGGGCCTAAATAGCAGAAAATTTACATTCTTATGAATTTTGGGGAAACCAAAAATAGAGGGAATAATGGGGTTCTCCACATTTAGATACTTAAACTCCTCATTGGAAATTATCACCTCACACATGAATTCATATAATTGCCAATCAGTTTTAGCATAGGCCCTGTGTACATCGAACCTAGACACCTTTCATAGGTTTCTACATCATTTAATAGTATTTGCATTTTACAGGCATAGTCTGTGTTAGTCATGATGACTACCCCCCCCCCCCCCCCCTTGTCTGGTTTCATGCCTCTGTACTGGTTAGTACATGTCAACTGTCTCAGACAAAATTTTTCAGCACTGGATAAGTTGTCATTAGACATTTTTTCATATTGCAAACATCTCCTAATTTGGGCTTCACACAGCCTTTCAAATACCATCACAGTTGGATTATGAGGTGGAATGAACACACTAGCTCTCTTAAAACTCAAATAGTTAGTCATTATCGGGATTTGGAGTATTTACAAAAAATATATGTAAATTAAGAATCCTAGAATACAACTTCAGGCTCATTAAAAATCTTCCAACCTCATATCTGTAGGTGGGAACAAAAGAAAAACCTTTTTTCAACAAGCTAATATAATAATCAGTAATCTTTAAATCTGAAAAATTGTAAATTGTAAAATCTTTGTCACCCACCTGTTTACAACATACTACATTGTCCAAACTAGAACCATCACAATATTCCCCAGACTCTAGAACAGAATTGCTCAAAATCGAAAAATCAGACTCAATAACATCTTCCAACAACTCTTCATATAAATCACTACCAAAGTCTAGTTGTTGAAATGCAATTGTCAGCTGTGCCACTGATTGTGACAGCCTTGAAATGCCCCCCCCCATCTCCCCCCTTTGTTGATGAGTGTATCCTCTTATTGTTGTCATATTCACATGGTTCTGATACTGGGCATGGTTCCGTAAACAGTCTGAGTGCCTCAGTGGGGGTGGGTTGTCTGAACAATGCTCATTGTCATCACAAATATCAGTCTGCACCACATTAAGCTCCTCTTCAGGAACTCTATTTGTCTCATTGATAGGAATGTCACTGGGTGCTTCATCAACACTTCTTTTAGAGGGGTAAGCCCTTTTTTCTCTATAGTCAGTAGTATCTCTCATATCTCATGAATTGAAACTAGCCTTGGAAACAAAGGGAACCACAACGCCATTACATCAGGAACCTCTGTGACAAAGCCCAGGCTTGTTCTAAATTAGTTCATAACGGTACACTTTAAAAACCTATGGTAATGAAGCAGCAACACCAATAATGCAGACAAGGCAAATAAAACCCAAGAAGGTTAAGCGCTTTTGTTCACAGTGGAACTTCTTCAGAACAAAAATCACATCAAATAGTCATCTTAAATACAATTCTTAAACAAGCAATTAACATTTAGGTTCATAGGTGTGTACTAGGCCAATGGCCCTGGAGCCTTTACAAGCCAAGCCCATAGAAGTGCCCTGGCATCATGCCACCATTAGTTCCTGGTGCCTCTATCAAAAACAACGACTGGAGTGATCCCCGGAGTGAACTTTCTATTTCCCATCCACTCATCAAGATTTCTCTTGAAAAGGGCCAGAGAAGTGCTCTGCTTGACATGTATGGGGAAGTCTATTCCAGAGCATGGGCAGTCTCTGGGTTATGAACCTGTCCCTCCAGCATGTTCTGTTGATTGTGGTAATGTGGTTGAGGTCCCTGGAGTGTGTGGTGCAAAGGGATTGGGATTTCTTTAGGTGTAACATTTCTAACAGGGCTGGATCAGACATGGCTTTGTAAGGCAAGCAGAGACTGCCTCTTAACAGATGATATGAGACAGAGAAAAGCTGGAGTTGTTTTAGTCTGTCCATGTAGGGCATGTGTTTAAGGCCTAGGATCCTCTTTGTGAGGCCCTTTTGTGGCCTTTTTAGCTGTTGGAGTTGTTTAGTGAGGTACATGCCAAATGAGGCATTGTACTCGATGATTGGTCTATGAGGGAAGAGCAGAGAGAGATAATGACCTCTTTCTTGCTGGAAGCAAAACCCTTGGTAATGAGATGTGCCACATAGAAGGACTTTCTGACCACAGTGGCAATATGGTGGTCGAAGGAGAGGTTGCTGTCAGCCTGTGTCCCCAGATCTCTTATATTGCCTTCAGTGTTCAGTGGGCTACCATTAATGTGGTAATTAGTGGGAACTGAATTTTTCCCAAAGGGAATGACGACACATTTTTTGGCATTAAGCTTAAGGCCATGGTTTCGACACCAGTCATTGGTCTCAGTGAGGTGAGGCATATCTGTAGGATTTCTACATCACTTGGGGAGTTAATAATGGCTCCCAGCTTGCAATTGTCAGTGAACTTGGTCAGCCAGAATCCCTCCGTGTTGGCCTGGACTTTTGAGAAGTAGATGCCAAACAGGAGAGGATGCAGGACCAATCCCTGTGGGACTCCACTCGTGACTGGTTGGCAGTCTGACTTGAAGTCTGCTACTTTCACAATGTGGGTTCTATCTGTGGGCCAATTTGAAGCTCACCTAGTGATAATAGGGGTTGATGCTTAGTTTGGTGAGTCTATCAATAATTCCTGAGTGGGGAATAGTATCAAAAGCCTAGGCCAGATGTAGGTAGGCTGTATGAACTGCCTTGCCCTCATCCACAGCTCTGGTGACTGACTCAAACAAGTCAACCAGGTTGAGCAGGCATGATCTACCCTTCACAGAACCAAATTGCATGGTATCCAGAGTTTGGAGATTCCCTATATCCCTTTTAATTAGGTCCATGATGATGCGCTCCATAGCCTTACATATCGGACTCATCAGGCTAATGGGGAGATAATTCCCAGGGCCTGTAGTTGCTCCCCCTTTATGGAGAGGGATGACTGTAGCAGTGTGCCATTCTGTAGGGACAAAGCCTGAGGTGAGGCTGTGATTGAATAAGGCACACAGGTGTGGTGCCAGTTCACTTTGTAGTTCATGTAGAACACAGCCAGGTATATTGTTGGGTCCCATGGAAGCTGTATTCTTGGCCCTGTACAATGCGGCTTTAATCTGTGCTGCAGTAATGCTGGGTGCCTGGCATTCTTCCAGTATTGTGATTCAGTGCCAACTTTACTTACTCCTCTCACCTCCTAAAGGACCAATCACAATATTGGAATTCTTCCAGTATTGTGATTGTTCCTTTAGGGGGTGAGAGGGGTAAAGTTGGCACTGAATATGTTGGCCAGTATGTTGGCAATATCTTTTGGCTCAGTATAGGAGGTACCATTTTGCAGTTGCCTTGGAAATTCTTGATATAACTGTGCAAGGATTTGTGGCTGTTTAGTGTCTGAAGTGATTCTGCCTTCATAGCTAGCTTTAGAGGTTTTGATGAATGATCTCAACTTTTTGTTGAGGCTAATAAGGGAGTTTTTTCCAGTCTTGGGACTTCACCTTTTTCTGCCATAGTTTCTTCCTTCTGTTGTAGAGTTTGTTACTGGCAGGGGACCACCACATTGGCTTCCTTTTTTTGGAGGAGAGCTCTTGGTTCTGTTGGTTATGGCTAGTTCCATGCATTTATGTATGTGTTCGTACAGTGCATTGGTCTATGATTCGGCAGTCATGCACCTATTTTCCATTTGCATGGGTGCTGCAAAGTTAGCCACCTTTGTTTTTAGGAGCCCAAAGTCAACTTTGGAGAAATTTTTCATGGTGGTTACCTTTTCTGATGGTGTGAGTGAGAGATGGATTTCCATAATAATTAGTTGGTGGTTGGATCTAACCAGGGAAGAATTGACTATTGGAGTTGAGCAACAGTTGCCCATGTTAGTAATAACCAGGTCAAGGATGTTGCTTCCTCTAGTGGGAGTAAGAATGAGGTGGTCCAGTGCATTGGAATTAATGAATTCCAGGAAGCATTGAGCAAGTGTATTGGTGCATGAGTAGTTTTCCCAGTTGATGATGGGGTAGTTGAAGTCACCCAGTATGAGAGTGTTGGTTTGGAACCTAATAATTTCCAGGGTGCTTAGGAACGTGGAATGAGAGTCATGGGACATGGTTGGGGACCTATAGCAGGCTATGACCTGAATCGCTGTCTTACCCACTGTTAGTTGTACCTGAAGTATCTCCGATGCATTATGCTGTGCTACTAGTCTGGAGGTGTGCATATCCTTTATGAATATGGAGATGCCACCACTTTTGGAGCTTTGGTCCATTTTCTGGGCCCGAAAGGTGTGGAATGAGTTATAGCCTGGTAGCACAGGGGTGCTTTCTGCTGCTTTAAACCAGGTCTCCATTACAGCACAAATGTCGATGTTCTCCATTTTGAGGAGTGCTTCAACTGAGTGCATCTTGAGATTTATACTTCTAGCAATTAATTCCTTAGTAATCAATTACCTACAATTAGCCACAATATAGTGTCTTAACTTTAAAATAGAATTAATGGAACAAGCCTCATTAATACCTGGGTATGTCAGTGTATTCAATAAAAATGTGCCACTTGAATTCGCAAATTTCAAAACGTTCCTCAGTAACCATACCATGGAGATTTTGTTTCACCTGTTCTAATACTAAAAATTTAAAATTGTGATTCCTAAAGTCACACACATGTTTAAGTAAAGCATTTGTATCTCTCCTATGTTTAATATCTAACAAATGCTCATATATATGCTCACTCAATGTTCGAGTAAACTTGCCTACATAAAATGCAGGACAAGACTGACATTGACCTAAATAGACCATTCCTTTTGTATAGCAAGTGAAGTGACCTTGTATTTTAAATACCTTCCCCATAATATTAAAATCTTAATCTTAATATTATTAATTTTAATCATACTATTAAAATTAAAATATTAAAATTATAATATTAAAACCACCAAAATATGGGAGCATGCAGAACATCTCCCACATTTGAACATGCACAGCCTTTTGGCAATCAAACTCACTTGTTCTTTCCTAGATTCCAAGTACTTCTTAAATGTTATATCTTTTCTAAATACAATCTGGGGCCACTTCCCACCTTGCCAATCAACTCACTATTGGATAAAAAAATTGCCCAGTTTTTCCTTAACACAGCTGACTATTGCATCACTGTCTAAAGGAAATGTTGAAATGAATTTAATTTTATTATTATTATTATTATTACTGTTGGTTGTTATATTGTCACCAAAACAATTCATAATTTCAGCTATATTACCACTCAAAATAGGAATATAAACCCCTCTACCTCTCTTGGTCCTCACTTCATTTTTTTATTTCACTAACAAGTACCCTCTGTTAATAAACGTATTAACCAATACATCACATTCATGTTTAAAAACATCTTCAGTGATCATACGAGCTAGCCTGACCATCTGACCCTTAACTACTGATTTTTTTCTGGTAATTGGGGTGCATGCTTGAATAGTGAATTTGAAAAAGTGATGTTGCTATAAATATTAGAACAAAATCTATTGCTAACTTGATCCTTTTTTATTTTTACATCAATAAATGCAATGTCTGTATCACTGAAATTAAATGAAATCTGTTAAAAATATACTGTACTATTACTATAGCTCAAAAATTTCTGGAGTCTAGATTTTGTACTAATCCACAAAATAAAGATATCATCCAGGAATCTGAGGTATAAAGACCAAGAATTGCAAAAAACACTATTTGTAATGCATTTGTTAGATATTAAACATAGGAGAAATGCAAATGCTTTATTTAAACATGTACGTGATTTTAGGAATCACAATTTTAATTTTAAATTTTTAGTATTAGAACAGGTGAAACATGATCTCCAGGGTATGGTTACTAAGGAACATCTTGAAATTTGTGAATTCAAGTGGCAAGTTTTATTGAATGCACTGACATACCCAGGTATTATTGACACTTGTTCCATTAATTCTGTTTTAAAGTTAAGACACTATACTGTAGCTAATTGTAGGTAATTGATTTATGATGTATCAATTGCTTGTTTAAGAATTGTTTTTAAGATGACTGTATGATGTGATTTTTGTTCCGAGGAAGTTCCAATGTGGAAACAAAAGTGCTTAGGCTTTTATAGTTATTAAAAATCTTGGATTTTATTTGGCTTGCCTACACTGCTGGTGTTGCACCTTTATTACCATAGGGTTTTAAAGTGTTCAGTTTGTGATACCATTGGTTCTTACTGGTACCACTTACACTGATCCTGTTGACTTAGCCAACCTGCTGGCAGATAGGTTCATTGCAAATCCCCCCCCCCCGCCCCCTCAAGGCCCATTCAACATCCCTGATACTTGTCCCTCACCTCACATCTCTGTAGATCATGTTAAAGACCCTATCCGAGGCAAAGAACACAGCTTCCATGAGACCTGATATCTTCAGCTGTATACTTCACCATCTCCAGCAAGAACTAGCTTCCCCACTGAGCACCCTTTTCAACCACAGGCTAAGTACAGGCTTCATTCCAGTAGAGTGGAGAACTGCCATTGTCATCCCCTTGCACAAAGGTGGTGCCACTACTGACACTGGAAACTATTGCCCCATTAGCTTGACAAGTCTGATCCATAAAGCCATGCAACCTTCTGGGAAGGAATCTAGTGTAGTTTCTTGTTTCAGCATATAGCACAGCTGAGTGAAGGAAGGTTGAAAACAATATCATTAATGAATAATGAGAATTGGAGGGAGTCCATGACTGATCCTAAATGAAACTTTGTCTGGAATGTACTTCTGTCAAGAGTATGACTCACCAATAGTCATGTTTGCAAGGTATAAATGGAAATCATTTAAGAATTACCAAACCTAATTCTTATGATTGTGCCTACAAAGCTGGAATGAATCACTACTTCAAATGTCCATTTGATGTCAATAAATATTGCACCTATTATTTCTTTTTCTCATTACCTTATATATTTGTCCATTGATGCCATACATTGCTATGGGTGTGCTATAGTCTGGCCTAAAGCAAATATTGTTTCTTGCCTAGCAGGTCATATTTCTTGTTGGATTCAAAATGCTCATACAGCAACTTTCAGTATTTTTCCCAGGGAAAATGCCAGCAATGGGCTTAAATTCAGAGGGCCATTTGGCTGAGTTGACTATTTAAAGTAGAAGTATGGACACGTATTTCCAGATAAATGGAAAGATTGCTGTTAGCTGAAGTTATAAATGTGAAAGAGGTGCCTGTTTTTTATTTATTTATTTTATTTTTTTTACTTGAGTCACAGCTGACTGACTTCTGGCCTCTCTGGTTTATTACCTCACACATCTACACAGTCCCATGTGCCGTTATAGCACATTACCTCAATTCTAAAGCATATAATTTGTCCAGGAGGGCATCTTAACAGCTCTGGAAGTGAGTCTTGTGGCATAAGTGCAAGAAATGGGGTGTGCGGACACAAAAGGGAGTAGCAGAATATTAGTATGAGACATTATGTAGTGACAGATGACCATAAACTTCATCATCCAAGAAGAAGGATATCAGCGACATTCTCTCTCTCTCTACCCCTAACATCGCTGGCCTGCAAGATGACTGCAAGTCTTCATCAGAGGTCACACAGATGGTAAAACCTTCCCCACCTTCAAAGAGGGATAGAAAAGGCTGCCTTTGGCTGATCCATTCTGTTCTCTCTAACTAACCCTCCCAGCTCTCTGTCCATCCCTAAATTTGAGTGGCTGGCAGCACAACTGTACACCTTGCATCAGCTCCATTGGGTCAGTGATAGCTAACCATTTTTTTTTAGAAATTTAGGGAGTAATATATGAGGGTCATTGATTTTAGGAGAGTCAAGCTTCTTCAGCTGTATGAATACTTCTCCTTAGTGTTAAGCTCCGAAAATGGAAAGGAATAATGTTAATTAGTTCCTGAAATTTTTGAAAAAGAGATGGTATGGCCATATTTTAGAGCCTAGCAGAAGAAATACATTTCTACGTATCCTGTCCAAAATGTGGGAATAGCTGGGCGATTTTCCTAGGCTGTCAGTCAACATTTTAAAGGATATCCAGAATAGTTTTTTTTTTACTCTAAGATTTTTCTTGCCTCCAGATTTAGGTGTGTTTGTCAATGTTTGTTGATGTCATGAAAACTGATTGTTGGTGCTGTAATGCAAGTGATTTGCTTGCATCATGAAGTTCTGACTTCCAGGTGAGTGATGAAGTCTAAGACCAACCTAGTGCAATCTGTTCCTCTGAGCCCCTTTTACGTTAAGAGGAATACTAATTTTGAATGGGTTCTAGTATGTTCTGAAAGTGGAATGCTGCAAATGGGTCATTACCTTTGAGGACAGGATTCCAGGCCACTCTGACTAATTCTGTTAGGATATTTGCTTCTGAGGATTCAATGCTGGATGTAATGAGGAATAGTATTGCTGGCATCCACTGTACCTTGAATAACTAGGATGAAAAGACAAAGCAGTGAGTACTTAATACATTTAGAAAAAACTTAGTGTCTTGACATTTGTCATGGATGTTGGTGACAACATCTAATTAGATGTTAGCACTGGACTGTGGGGATGATATCACTGACTTCTTAACTATTTGGTCAGATTATTCAAAACTAGTGTCCCATATTTTTGAGCTGTCAAGCTAGTTTGCCTTTACATCTCCAAAAATAAGGCTTTTACTGTGATTACACTATTCAGATTTTAAGCGTGGTTTACTGATAATAATGTATTAAACCTTAACAACACTTCTAGGCAGAGCTTTCAGTCAGAATGGCTCCATAACTAATCTGGATGTGAGTCTTTTGGTGTAATTGTGAGAGATGGGGAGTGAGGACCCAGCAGAGAGTTCTAGATAGCTAGTGTGAGCCATTACACAGTGGTAGATGGTCAAAAAACCCATCATCTAGGAAGGCTGGCATGCAATAACATCAGAGAGATTGTCTCACTCTAACATCCAGGGAATATATAAGGCTATGTTGTTTCTTGTTTGTTTTGTTTACCAATTATAGGACTATATTTTTTTGTTTACCACTTATTATATGTACTAAGAATGAGTCTGAGTCAATATCATCCTCTTGCTTTTTCTCTCTCTAACAAAGTTGCATGTATTGAGAATGTTTTTTTTTACTGGCTGAAAGAATAACACCTCATTGGTGTGTTCACTTGATTTTTTATCTGAAAAACAAAGTGCTACTACAAGTAAAAATAGGCATAACATTCATTTTTGGCCAGGATTCTGATATGCTTAAAGTAGTGGGTTAACACTAGATAAATATAACTTCTAGACTGGACCATAGAGAGAAGTCAAAAGCAAGTTTTTTTTAGTATAGTGGATACAATGCTATGCTGCATGGTAGAGATTTAGACTGCATTTGTCTGTAAATTGTGCCAACAAGTTTGTATTCCTATGGGGATGTTTGTTTTCAAATATTTTGTATGTGTTTGATCATAGTACTGTGCATTAACTGTTTCCAGTAACATAGATAGAGCATGCTAAATGGATACTAAACAAAAATATTGTTGAGAGGTTAGCATCTGTTACAATATACTGTAGTCACTAACCTGGAAAAATGGTGTTGCATATCATTGGTAAAGGGTTGGGAAAGTCTAACATTGTCTGTTTCAGTTATTTAGTTAAAATTGCAAACATTTCTACATCTTTATTTCAGTTCTGTGTGTACCTTATTCCAATGTTTTGGTTATTTAACTGCTAAAATCTTATGTCTGAGCTCAGGATGTTGAAATTACAACTCATTTCTGTTTCTACAGAGCTCTGCCAACTTTTTGTTTTGTGCAAATAAAGCAGTGCAAGAGTGCCATATAGAGGTAGGGAAGTGAAATAGATCCTTGTTGGACTCTGCTTCCATAACTTAAGCAGTTGTTACTCTTCAACTTATAGTTGATGTACCAAGCTGCCTTTCTCAACCATGCAGCTGTCCATCTAAGCAGTCTGCCAGGAAAAAAAATATTTTGTTTGTTCACCTTTTTGGCTTCCCATAGCTGACCATTATCTGCTCTAGTTTCCCTCCTTGCACAGTGGATCTACAGGACTCACTTTAGCTTCCCTGGAGTTAAAACCAACCCACATCTGATGCCAGAGGAGGAGATCATGGACCTGGATCAGTTTGACATTGCTCTCATTGGGTGTTGTTTTTCTATTTCCCCACCTCTATGTATGCACAGTAACTAACTCATCAAGGGCACTTCTGCAATTGACTGTTGTCAACAGAATGCCCTACCTGTTCTCAGGTAGCAGATCAAAGCTATTTCTCTCATCTCCACCAGGGAAATCAAACTGCGATATGTCCTGAGCACATGTACCCCCCCCCCCCCCCCAGGATGGATTCAAACATTTTCACTGCCTGTGCCAGTTGTCTGAATCACTGCGTTAACTTGGGTCACCTGGGCTGTAGTCACGGCCTTATCCCCTCTACAAGACTGGCACAGGCTAGATAGAAAAGCCCATTCTTAATAACATAACTTGTAGTGTACCTGTCAAAAAGCAAATGAAAAATATGTATAAACAATATCAACTTTTATGCTATTTTCTGTGGTAACAATGAGATTATAAAGTACAGTTTGCAAGTAATAACGGACCAGTCCTTGGTATAAGTATGTGGATGTATATCATGCTTCATCAGACTTCCATGTCAATCTTGGAAATTACTCTGTACTAATAACTCCACCATCACACCAATATTTGAAAACGAGCAATCCTGTCTATAACTTTTAGGGCTGTCATGTGGACATATTTATAGATTTAATCAAGGATGATTTGCATTCATATCATAGTTAGGACTGATTAATTCTGACATCAAAAAATCAATTTTAGTTGTGCCATGACTTCATCCCTTCATCTTTTTGTAGGTCTCTGTTTTACCATCATTGCTGGCTGCTTTTACAAAAGCCAGTCTGCATAATAGGCCAAGAATGTCTTCCTTGGAAAAGGTAATGTCCTTATTCTTTCAGAAATTGCCATCCACTCAAAGGTGAGATGGACTACAATCATACATATCCATGAAGAAGTTAGTAAAAACAGTAGCAATTTCATTTATGTCTCTAAAGTCATACCACCATATGTGAGAGGTCCACTGTTACCTGGCCTCCTTTCCTCGACTAAAATATTTGAAAAATGTTTTATTATTATGTTTTACATTTCTAGCAAAGTTTTACTCATGATGCATGTGCTCTCTTTGGCACTGATGTTTGCTGTAACGTATTTTTAACTTTAAATAATCTTCTAACATAGTTTTTATAGCACTTACAGAATGGTCCTGAGGTGAGTTTCTGGATATCAGTGCCCCAAACACACAAATTCATTATAATCAAAACCCTTATGATGTTTTATATTAATGCTGCTAATCTTTGTAGTATGTACAACGTTTTGAGCCTTCACTGTCTCCTCTGTCCTTTTCATGAATCACAGATTCATGGGTTATACTGATACTGACAGCTTTTTCCATGTTAAGTGTAAGGAAACAGAATATGATTTGGCATATAAGCTGAACAATTTGAAACATCATCTTTTTTTGGCTTATCCCGGTTAGGGGTCGCCACAGCAGAATGCCGGTCTGCTAATGATTGGCAGTTGATTTTTATGGTGCCAAGTTGCCAGCCTGATGCCCAACCTTCAAAGAAGGCACACCCATTCACGCACGCACCTACCTGCATGTCTTTAGATGTCATTTGACTGTGGGGAGGACATGCAGACTCCACACAAAAGGTGCTTTAGCCAAGAATTGAATGGGAGAACCTCTTGCACAGTTTGCAACATAAGCTGCATAATTCAGTGCCTGTCTCTCTGTATACCAAGTGAGCAACTTGCATGGCTTTTTATACCACAGGCAACAACATATTCAGTGAAAGGTCTGCATAATGTATCTCTTTTGAGTCAAATGTGATGCAGTACTCTTTCTTTTAAAATTTTGTACACAATCTGAGGTCAGTTGCATTCTGTTAAATAATATGCTGTGATGAAATACATTTGTATATAAATTGTAAAAGTTTTATTACAGAAACTGGTATCATTTCTTGAAGTCTGGTTCAGAAGTCCTATTCCAGAAATTTCACACAGGAAATTCCATTATCTGCACTGGGCTTGATGTAGGTGCTTCCTTCCCCAAAATGTGCCACCCATTTGTGCATCATTTTAAACCCACCAGTTTTGCTGTTCCATATTTACCTCCCCTAGAAATGGAATTGATTGGAAAGCTGTTCTCCCTCACCCTTTTATTTTATTTTATTTAACATTTGTTTACTGGGAAAGTCCAACTTGGAACGAGCCAATTTTCAGTGGAGTCCAGGGAGAAACTCTCTGTACGCGTGTCTTTTCCCATTACACAACACCCTGTCCAAGACTGGCCATAATTTTACATGCCATTTTCATCCTCTGTGTTTACCTTTCTGTATAATATATTTCTCTCACTCTACAGTTGGACATAGCAATAACCTGGATTAGTGGTTGCTAAAATTCTTTAATGTTTATTTCTCCATATTCATAAGATTCTGTTGGAAAAAAGAAGCTTGGTTGAATTTGCTTTTACTACTTTACAACCCAGATAGCTGAATAATGAATTATGGGGTTCCTATTAGATTGTCGAAACTCCGTTTACATGAATATGAAATTATCGACATGTATTGCGTGAAATGTGTAATTGTCGAATATGCAAAACTGTAAAATTCGAAATATCAAAGTGTTTTGGTTGACCCGTCTGCGGTATAGCTCCGTAAGGTAAGTGTGCGATAGTTATGGACCTTAGGGTTAGGGTGCAGGTAGAAGTAGGGTTTTGCTAAATGTATTTATGTGTATTATTTATTTTGTTTGGGTAAATAATATACATAAATACATTTAACAAAACCCTACTTTTAACACTACACTAAATCTTACACACATATTTTGTTTGGGTAGTCGCGGTGGTGCAGTGGTAACATTGTTGCCTCACAGCAAGAGGTTCTCCCATTCGATTCTCGGCTGGACCGCCTTCTGTGTGGAGTCTGCATGTCCTCCCTGCAGTTGAGTGGCATTCAAAAGACATGCTTAGAATGGGCGTGCCTTCGTTGAAGGTTGGGCGTCGAGCTGGCACCCATAAAAAATCTACTGCCAATCATTAGTGGACCGGAGTTCCACTGTGGCAGCCCCTAACCGGGAAAAGCCGAAAGAAGAAGAACAACATTTATTTTGTTTGGGTATATCTCCGTAGGGGAAGTGTGCAGTAGTTATGGACCTTAGGGTTAGGGAGGGGTTAAGGGTAGTGCATAGATAGTTGTGTATGTGGGGTTTAGTGTAGGGTCAGAAGTTGAGCTTTGGTACTTTATTTTAGGGTTAGGAGTAGGGTTTGGTTAGTGTATGTATGTGATTTATTTATTTTGTTTGGGTAGGTAGTATGTAGTGGGTGGTGGGGTTGGCCGACTATGAACTTTCAATATTTTAAATTTCGTGGTTTAGTGACTTCGGTATTTTCACGGTTTGAGTAATACGTGTCGTTGTTTTGGTATTCGATGTAATGGATTTTCTTTGTTTTAATATAGACCCTAAATTATGAAATATTTTTGTAATATTTATTGTGATATTTATTATATTCAGTTTGTGTTTATTGTTCCATTCTTATTTTATTTAATTGGACTGGAACTTTATTAATTCTTATTGATGGACTACCAATTTAAAATGTAGGAGGTTTCTGTATTAGAACCTTAGAAGACTATTGAACGAGTATGCTAGTTCTAGCATTGCTAGGCCTTCTACATTTTAATGTGTTAAATAGAGAATCATAACATTATGTACTAACATAGTGATTTTTGGATTTTGTTGTTTAATTTGATTTACCACACAATCTGCAAACAAAGCTGGCTTTGAACCAGATGCTACTTTTGATATTTGTAGTAGAAAATAATGTATTTGACCCAGAGAATCATCATAAGATGGGCAGACACTGATTTTTGGATATTGTTGTTTAATATAATTTGCCAAACGATTTGCAAACAAAACTGGTTTTGAACAACCATAGTACAATTACATAGAGGACCTTCCTTGCACTCTGATGTATTTGTTTATCTGAAAGCATGCAGTAGTTTATCTCATAACAATCTGATCTTGTTTCTGCACAATAAAACGTTTATATAATATGATCTATACAGCATAAAGATGAAGCAATACTTGACTTTAAAAGCCTTAGTTTTCTAGAAGGATAACATTACTGCAGTTATCTTACATATGTAGACATCAACCACACTTGACTACATTTTGCCTGCTACAGAGTCTCTAGGCACCTTTAAGGAAAGCATTGACTTAACTGTTATAGCAAGCTAACAAATGGATTAATTAGCCAGTCATTTGTGAAAGCAATAGATAGTTCATTCCAAGACAGTAACTGAAATCTGGGAGCATTTAATTAAATTATTGGAACATAATGTGCAGCATAATAGACTGGCTTGACGAGAAATATTCAATGTGCTAACAATGACTCATTAAATTATACAATTAAAAAGGCTAATTTAAAATAATGAATGTTAGTTTGCATTTTATTTGTGCAAATTGTAATTAAGATGTAACCCGTTACCACTGATTTGCTTGTAGAATTTGATAAAACTCATCCTGCAACAGCATTGCAAAGAAGTTTGCAACCCTTAGAAGGTAGGACTAGCATTTTGTTCATAAGACATGGTAGGTAGCTTCCTGTATTTTGATTAGCTGAAACATGTTAAACAATTGGCATTATAATTTATGTGAACCTCCGTATATTGCCAGCTGTGAATGTTACTAAGTGTAAGAAATGTGCATATTTAGTGCATCTGTGTTTTGCAAATAAAACAAACTTACAAAATTAAAATGTAGGCAGAGAATGTTACATAGGAGTTAGTCTTAGCTCGGTGATAGTATTCAAGGCATGCCACTGTCCTTGTAAGCAAATCATGACTACGAAATTACTGTTGCTAGGCTGGCAGATTCATTAGCATTGTGTGTTGTCCTGTAAATGGGCTTTGTAATGTAGGGGTGGTACACAGCCTTGACAGTAGGGTGATTATTAAAAAGGAATTACTGCGCTGTCAGACCATGAACAGGGGGACACCAGCAACAGAGTGCTTGTGCACAAATGCTTCCTCTAGCCTGTTAGCTCAGTAGTTCATCCAGCTGTACATAATGGTGTGTGTGTCTGTGTGTGTGTATATCTATATTTATGTATGTATAATTTATATATATATATATATATATATATATATATATATATATATATATATACACACACACACACACACACACACACACACACATATACGTAAACACACATCTATATGTGTGTTTGAAAAAGGTTTACTATCATATACTCGTGGCTGACTGGGTCAAACCACTTCACACGAAGCCCTTTTCCCTCACACTATTAGGCACTGACTTAGCTTTCATATAGTGAGTGAAAAACTCTGTGGCATGACTACTGGCCAGGACACCTTGAACATCTGTCATTTTATAACACACCTTTGCCAAGACATATACATTGGAAGCCAGACACTGCCAAGTATGTGTTTAATATTCTTTTCCTGAGGTACTAAGCCCTATACTGTTTGGGTCTCGCTTACTTAAAAAAATTGGTAATTACAGTAGGACCATCATGTCATCAGATGAGAGGCTCCTGACAGTTGAGGACTCCTTCAGAAATATATGGCAGACTGACTTTTGTCTATATTGACCTGGTCCTCTGTAATTGTCTGCCTACCATAATTGGATCTTGTGACGCTGTGGCATGTTTCAGGCATTTTTTTCAAGTCCTACTACTTTCGGTAAATTTTACATCCATTGGAGGAAAAGGTATTTTAGTATATTCATTTGTGTGCATTATTTATGTCATAATTTTTGCAGAATTAAAATTAGTTGCTTTTTTAACCTGCAAATCCTTTGGACTTGCACTTTTAAATACATTGATAACATAATAGTATGATTTGCAGTTCAACTTGCTTAGTAGATAATTTGGCTAGCTAAAATAAATGATGTATAAGAGAATATATATTACTGTACCATGTGTAGTGTCATAAGTTTTCTCCCCTACTAGAATGATGCCATTGAAATCACATTGTTTTTGGAAGCTTTGCTTTATTTCTGCAACTAAAGGATTGGAGAAATGTTCTGTTAAGTATTTCTTTAGAAACACTTGCATGTAGTTTACACAGTTCTTGAATGATGTACTATCCACTTTTTTAAAAACAATATTAAGTTACTCAGACTGTGGTGACTACATGGAAGAGATGCATGTCTGTTTGCTTGTAGTCCATAAAATTCTGAAGAAGAGGAAGATACTGAAAAGATTTTGTATATACATTTAGTGCTGAAAAATATTACCTCATGTAATTCTTAGAATTTTCGGTAAATAAAAGATACTCTGAGGCAAACTACATTTCCAGCATATTAGAACAAATATGGTATGAATGCATTGATATATTGAAAACCATAAAATACTGTGAAAATGAAAGCAGAACAAATCCTTTGAGCAGTGCGATTTACAACAGATCTAATTACTTTCTGTAACAGAACAATTTAAAAGTATATGTGATGTGATGCTATTGATGATCTAAATGTGTAGTTTATTTAATAATGTGTAAATCTTGTACCTCATTTTAGGTTGGTTGTACCACTAGATAATTATACAAATGAATATATAACCACAAATACACAGTATCAGTATGTTTTGAAAGAAGTGTACTTGGCAAACATTATAAGAAAAGTAAATGCAAGGTAGCTTAAATTCATTGTTATAGATCAAATAGAAGGCTGTGAATATATGTTCAATACTGAAGATGAGTTGCATTGGAAGAATATTTGTGGTAGGTTGAGTTAAATGCATGTTATCCACCAGGCTTGAATGATGGAGAGGATTTTACAGTGTACCTTAAAGGGAAAGGGGTAAAACATTATTTGATTAATTTTCTAGTTTGCTAATGTGATTTTTAAGTATTTTAAATATGGTTGAATTGTTGGTTTATTCAGTCTGAAGAAGTCATGTGGAACAAGATAAAAGCACTTATTGAATATTAAATATGATGGAATTAGAATTATACAATAAAGTGCAGTTTGGTTTTATTTTGGAGCTGTTTTTTATTTCTATATTTGTTTAGGTTTAAGACTTTGTCACCACTTTGTGTCTGTTATATTTGTGAAATATGATTGTACAAGAACATTGGGAAATATTAGACTTTTTCAGAAATTGTTGGACTTGTGGAGGACTCTAAGGTATATGCCCTACTTCATTTCATTAATTTTCGGAAAAATGCTTTGGGGAGGAGAAGAGAGGGGAGAAAGTTAACTGTAGGTAAAGAAAACATTTTCTTTTCTTAATTGTACAATTTTTGCGGTGCATCCTTTTCTTTGCATGCAATAAAGCAAAGTTTTCTCCGTTATTTTTAAATGTGAAGTGGGGATTTTAAATAAGTGCTGCTGTTCTTTTTTTCTCACTTTTGTCTGTCTCCTTACTCATTTTTAAGAAATTTAGGCACTGCAATGTCAAAAAAAGCCTGGTTAAAAGAGCATGACAAAATAAAAATGAATGGGCTTTTTTCTCATTCTGTATGGGGAATGTCTGGATTAAGGACATTAGATTAATTTAGTAACAAGTTTTAAGAGAAAGCAAGTGAATGAAAAATAATTCTGAATATTATGAGGCCTTTTTCTAGCAAATGAATGTATGCTTTGTGGCAATTCTGTATTTGGCCTTTGTGTCTCCATAGAAACAACCTGATAGAAACAACCTGATTAAGATAAATTGACTGTCTGGTTCTCAAGTACTGATGGAGATGATCTGATAACGAGAAATTGGCTGTCTGGCTTTGATGTCTCCATGGAGACAATCTGATAGAGAAACTGGTTAATGTCTGGTAGGCAGTGATTGGCTGGGGAAAAAAACAAAAAGAAAGAGAAACTGGCTAGGAGATAATGTTCTCTGAAAGTATTCAGAGGTTTTTCCAGTTGGGAGAGCAGTAAAGAGAAGACAAAACCAGATAGCACTTAGTAGAAGCACAGGCTGCACTGTGCATCTTAGCATGGATTTGCTTTCTTTTAGGTGAAATCAAGTCTGTGACTGTGGCGGTCAATTTGGGACATTTGTTCCTATTAGGAGGGTAAAACTTCAGTATTTGAAGGTGTACATAGTTGTGTGTGTCAGAATTAAGTAATAGATTTTAGTTTTTTTTGAGGGCTTTCAATAAAACAAAAAGTTTTTTAAGATGTGACATACTGTAGGATCAAATGGATATGACAGGAAACAACTATATAACAGTTCAATCTACCAGTGTATGCATGTAACACAACATCTGGAATTAAACATTTAACAAAAAATGTGTTACACATAAAAAGGTGGCAATAATAACTTTTTAATGCAATGATGCTTTCTGTAATATCTTTAAATGTCAATGGTCCCACATATGCAAAAAAAGAAAGAATAGTGAACTATATTAAAAATGTAGAGTACAAATAGCTATGTTACAGGAGACACACTTGGAAAGAACTGGACATGTGAATTTGATAAAAAAAGGTGTTCAGGATGGTTATTCATTGGAATATCTGGGAAAAAGGAAAAGAGGAGTTGTTATATTAATTGCAAGAGGAGCTTTAATATTGAAAGAAGAGGATAAAAAAGATGATATGGGCAGATTTGTAGTGCTAAGGGGCTACTGAAAGGGAGGAGGATTATATTGGCATGTTTTTATATTCCACTTAAAACTGCTATAATGGAGCTTAATAAAATTCTGGCAGACATAATCAGTTTTCAGCAAGGAATATTACTTGTAGGTCGGGACTGGAATTTGATTTGTAGCAGTGAAGATGTGTCTGCAGAGCCAAGAAAGGAAAGTATAACAGAGGAGGGTAGATATTTTGAAGAAATTTATGAAAACATTTTGGATGGAAGATGCAAATTCAGTAATAGGAGTTTAGAGTGAATTTACATATTATTCCCCAAGATATAAAACCTGGGCTAGGCTAGACAGAATTTCCATTTCACAGGGACATGTGCATTTAATTAAAGGTCTTGATACATACCCAATAACTATTTTAGATCATGAACAGATAATAACTAAAATAAAAAAAAAACAGGGTAATGAAATAAAAATGAGATGCTGGCACTTTCCCACCTCTCTGTTAAAAAGAGAGGAATTTAAGTAATGGGTAGTGGAGATTATGCACGAGCTATTTTGAGAGGACAGAAATTACTTCTGAAAATATAGCTAGGGAGTGGGATAAAATTGAGGTGGAATTTAAAAATAGGGTGGAAATAAAGGGAGCTGTGGTTCAGTTGTAACAGTAATTATTTAGAAGGACTGGTAGATGTTAAATAATGTAGAATAGTGGAAATCTTATAGAACAAGAAGAGGATCAGCTGCAGAATGCTAAGCAGAAAATAAGGGATTACCTCAATAATATACACAAGTTTATAAAGATTGCTGTTAAGCAACTGTTTTCTGGTAATAACACTAGAGCACAAAAACTTTTAGCACAACGACTCAGGCAGCTGAAAGTAGAAAGGGCTGGTGCCAAGCTTAGGAGGCCTGTAAGGAGGAAGGTAACAAGAGATCCTATAGAGGTATTAAAAATATTTCAGAAATTCTATGCAAGTCTGTATAAAATATGGAAAAAACAAAAGTTAAATGGAAATGATTATTGAAGAATTAAATATGCTAAGGTTAGAGGTAGATAAGACTCAATAATGGTTAGGATAGGGAGAGATGACATAAAAATTTTGATGTATAACCAATCTACAGGAAAGTCCCCAGGAATAGATGGTATTCCTCTGGAGGTTTGGAAGCTATGAGGGAAAAACTGAAAGATCTGGAAGGTTTTGTTTAACAGTTTTTTAACAGGAGAATTACCAGCATCCTGGAAGAAAGCAATGGCAGCTGTAATACCTAAAGAGGGTAAAGATCCATCAGATCCAGCTTCATACAGGCCCATTTCAATACTTAATTATGATTGTAAATTGTTCATGCTATAATGGCTAAAGTAATGCCAAAATTGATGGATCTGGATCAGTGTGGTTTTGTGGAGGGGAGGCAAACATTTGACAATATTAACAGAACATTGATGATCCAGGGGGGAAGTAGAATATAAGAAAATACTATTGTTGTTGTTTGGACTAAATGTAGAGGAAGCATTTGACAGAGTAAGCTGGGACTTTATGAGCAGGGCAATGGAAGCATTTGCATTTCCTGAAATAATTATAAGGTTGAGTAGGAGGATATATGAGGGGTCAGAAGTGAAAATGAAAGTGAGTGGGGTCCTGTCTGATAATTTCTGCTTGAGCAGAGGAACCCAGCAAGGGTGTCCACTTTCCCCTTTGTTGTTTGCATTATATTTAGAACCATTGGCAAAGAAAATAAGGGACTCAGAAATTCAAGGATATAACTGGTATGGTAGTCAAGAAAAGCTGGCTCTACTTGGCAGATTTAATTTTATACCTGACAAAACCTGAAAGAGACATTACAGTGTTGTGGAACATTTTGAGACAGTTTCAAATATTTTCTGGATACAAAATTAATGAAGCTAAAAACAAAGGCAATAGCAATAAATTAAGTACCCACATATGAAAGGTTCAGCAATATCCATATTTATGGGGACATGATAGAATGAAGTATTTAGCAGTATGGATTAAAATTATTTTAGTGCACCAGCTAAGGATATGTGGGAAGAGAATAAACAAAAGATAATACAAAAAAATGAGAAAGTGGAAGCTTTGTTATATGGATATGGATAGTAAGATATAAGCAGTCAGTATGTTTTTTAGTTCCATTATACACAGGTCATGCATTTTTTATCAACCAGAGGAGAAGTTGGGGATAGCAATTAATAAAGAACTGAAGGACTTTATCTGGGAGGGGAAGACAGCAAGAGTCAAGTGGGATTAGCTGATTATTCCAGTAGAACAGGGTGGATTGGGATTGCCCAATTTGAAGGGGTATTTCCGAGCTACACAGTTAAGGCTCCTATACATAGCACAAGGAGAAAACTATAATTCAAAGTGTAAAAGGATGATGATGAAATGTGGGGAGCTCAAGAAATGAGAAGAGACTGGGATTTTGGATGCAGGCCTTTAAGGGGAATAACAATAATCATACAGGATATTATATCTATAAAGTAACAGAAAGTATTCTAAGAACTAAGCCAACACAGAATGGAAAAAGGAAATTGTGCCAATAGGGATGACTGCAATTAAGGATACAGACAATCTGTAAGGGCTGACATTTATTGTAGAAAACTGACAAAGGAACTGAAGTATTGGGAGCACATAACTAGAGAGGAAACATGATAGACTGGGAAGATGCGAAGAATTTATTTGGACTGCAGGTTAGAGATGACCTTCCCTATCATTGATTGATATTAGAATATAGGCAAAGAGAAAGAAATAGGGTGGTCCTAAATGAAAGACCGGCACTGGTAGAGTTTTTAGTAGAATCTAGAACATAAGCTGTCATTAAAAAGGAATAAATTAGTAAAGCATATAAAATATTGAGTGGTAATTATAAGAATCAATCAGAGGAGGATAGAAAGGATTGAGAAGAGAGAGATTGGATATGCAATTCACAAAGAAACAAGAAGATATATGTAACACCCTAACAGAGACTTGGCTAAAACCCCAAACATCTGATAAAGACATTCTCCCCTCTGGTTATAATATACTCCACATAGATCACCAAAACAAAAAAGGGGGTGTGGCGTAGCCATCCTCTACTCCATCCACCTCACTCTTGCAAGTATTATGAAACCAATCCCTTCCTTTTCTCCTGCTGAACTAACAGCTAATCTTAAAATCAACGACCACACCACTATCACAGTAGCAGCCATCTATATTCCTCCAGGAGACATTCCTCTACTCGAAAATATTCTCTCATACTTTTCTCAACACATTCCCAATGAAACTATCCTCTTTGGGGTTGTCAGCGTTAACTGGTTAACTCTCAGTAATCCAAACTCTAATACTCATATTAATTTATATGGCTTTGCACAGCTAATCTCCCAACCTACTCATACAAACAACTCACACATCTAGTACTCTTGTTGACTGGGTACTTGTATCTAATTCTTCCAAATATCATAACCCTGAAACCCTACCAAACACCTTGAAGAATCACTTTCCTATAAACATGCTTAGGTTCACTCCCCACTTCTCAGAACCTCCTAGATTTATTACCTGTTGCAAACTCTCTATCTTCCATCCAGAAACCTTTAATGCCCTCATCTCTAAAGTAAACTGGAAATTCCTTACCCAACTCCCACTAGAAGAAACAGTCCTAGGTTTCAACTTCACCTTCCTTAGCATCTTAGACTCACTTGTTCCCCCTCACAAAGTCCGAATTAAGTCCAACATATCTCCATGGCTATCATAAGCCACTCATACCCTTATGATAACTATTGAAAGATTATAGAAAAAATGGTCACAAACTAAGCTCCCTGCAGACTTCCAAAAATATAAAGAAATCAGAAATCTGACAAAAAAACCCACATAAAGAGATAAGAAGACCTTCTATAATAAACCTCCCACAGCCCTAAGATCTAATCCTAAAAAATTCTGGGACTCTATTAATCAAGTATTACATCCCGGTAATCTTAGCTCCCCCAATCCATGCCCAGACAAGACATTTGAAGAAACTGCCACTATCTTCAATACCAGTTTTATTGATCCATATCTAAGCTACTCATCCCTAACCCAAACTTCTCTACTACTAACATCTCCAAATTTTCTAAACCTACTCCTAATACTATCTCCTCAGATACCTTCTCCTTCAAATCTGTACCTACTAGCTACATCAAAACTCTACTTTCTAAATTAAAACCATGCTCAGCATCAGCTTACAATATGCCTTCCACTTTTCTTCTACTAGCAGCTGACTCTCTTGCTCTCCCTGTATCTAGCCTAATTAATCACTCTATCTCCTGAATGTAAAGTCCCTTCCATCTGAAAACAATGTTGTACTCTATCTAAACACAAAGGAGATAACTCCTCTGATATCTCCATCTTTAGACATATCTCTATCCTCTCCCCTCTCTCTAAAGTACTAGAAAAATGCATTCATAAACAAGTTGTGCAGTATCTAATATAGGAAAATATGCTTACACCCACTCAACATGGCTTCAGACCCAAATATAGCACCACTGCAGCTCTATTATCTTTCCTCAAGACTGTCTCTATAGCCATGGATGGCCATAAATGTATTTCTTGCCTATTCTTGGACCTCACAAAAGCTTTCAAGACTGTCTCACACACTCTTCTGCTGCACAAACTGCATAACCTCAACAACTTATCTGATACTGTTGCATAGTTCTCCAACTACCTCACTGATAGATCTCAATCAGTGAGATGGCACTCTGCACTCTCCCCTTCTCTCCCTGTAAAAATGAGTGTACCTCAAGGGTCTGTCCTAGGATCTTTACTTTTTAATATCTTTACTAATCAGCTCTATACCTCCTGTCCTCAGGCATCTTTAGTGCAATATGCAAATGACTCTACAGTCATCACCATAGCCATCTCTCCCTCTAAGCTCTTCTCAGCTAATCAGGCATCTTTTAACCTAGTCGAAACATGGCTCTCCAACAACCAGCTCATCCTTAACCCTAAAAAACAAAGCTGTTACTCTTCCTACCTAAAAAATTTAACAATATTAAACCCTCTTTCTCCATACAGTCCCTTAATAACACTCCCATTCAGGTAGAATCCAGCACCAAGTTCTTAGGTGTCACCATTGACAATCAGCTTAAATTTGACTTGCAAGTTAATAACTGTATCAAAAAGACTCATTCAAAACTAGGTCTCCTTTAACGTAACAAGAAATTCCTTACCTCTGAAGCCAAGATCACTCTCTCTCTCTTGCCTACATTCTACCCAGTCTAATGTACAACTCTCAAATTATCATAAATCTTAACTCAACACTCCTAACCAAACTCAGATCTACCTACAACAAGGTAATTAGATTTGCTGACCAACAAACCTACAAATCCCATCACTGTCTGTCTCTAAAACTCCTAAACTGGCTTGAGTTACCACACCAGCTTCTTCTCTCTCAGCTCCAGATCATTCATTCTATCCTATATCAACCTTCCGACTGCCCAACACTATCCCTTCTCATCTCCCATTATTCTCCCTACAGACCTCTCCGAATCTCTAACCAAGACCTACTACAAATTTACAAACCCAAGTCTAAATTTGGACGTAACATGTACAGCTATCACCTCACTATTGCCTGGAATAGGCTCCCACTAGAAGTCAGTACCCTTACACATCCTAAACAATTTAAGACAGCCACCAAAGAGCACTTTAAAAGTCACTTGTCCTGCCACTGCACTCTCCCTCCTTAAACATCCCCTACTTCCCATACCTTAATCTGCTTTCTGGCCTTAACTTACTCTTCTAACTAGCTCTCTCTAATCTTCCTTGACTACTCTTTCTGCTGTCTTCCAAAACCTATTAAGCTAATCGCCTCAGAGAAACATCCTATAGTAATTGTCTTGCCTTCATGCAGCTACATTATGATAAAATGGGTTTTTGTAACCACTTACTCCCAAAAACTATTTTCATCTTAATGACATATTTCTTTTTATACATCTTGAAAGAGCTTTGTTATACTCCTGATTATTGACACTGTATAACATTGTATTGCCACTTAATGCCTAGTAATAATCCTGTAGCATTGCTGTTTAATGCTAATTTATAAAGAAAATTGTATAATATGTTGGAGCTTTTATCCTTAGTCCTCCACTGAAAAAGGCTCTTCAGCTCAGTTGGACAAGCCCGGTCAAGAAATGTAAAAAAAAAAAAACAACAAAACAAAAAAAAAAAAAAAACACAATGTAGAAGGTTTAGGATTTTTGCTTGGAAATGTTTACATAGATATTTTTGTACCCCAAGTAGACTCCACAGAATTTTTCCTCAGGTAGACGGCAAATGGAAGTGTGAAGTGGAAGAAAGAGATAATTAGGAACATATTTTCTGGGAGTGCAGTGAGATGGTGGACATTAAGGATTCCCTGTGGGATGCACTGTCAGAGATGCTGGGTGGGCAGATTGATGTGATGAGGGAGATGATTTTTCTGAGCTATGATACATAATTGGAATTGTCTAAACATGGTAAGGCCTTTCTGTGTCTAATTATGGTGGCTGCCAAAAAAATATTACTAGAAAATGGAAATCACATCTCAACCAGTTATACTAGAAGTAGTGAATATAGTAACGGAGATAAAACAGCTGGAATTGTCTTTAGAAAAGGTTAGGAGAGCAAACTACATAGAAAAATGGGAATTGTGGGAACAGTACACACAGGGAAGGAGACTTAAATGAGCTATATAATGTTTGACTAAAATGATTGGGTAGATTATATGTGATGTATAATGTTTGCAACTGGGAGTGTGTCAGTGTAGTTTGTGATGTTAAATGCTTGCAACTAGGATAGTGTCAGTGTGGTTTGTTTTAATTTATATAGATGTATGATTGCCTAGGTCATTAAATGATGGTTTAATAAAGATGTTTCTTGTTTAAAAAAAAATAGCAGGAATTGAATAAGTTATGTAATGTCGCTTAGGTTAAATGATATATAGCAATATATGTGAAATATAGTGTTTGTAAATGTGAACTTGTTAATACAGTTTAATTACTTTTAAATAAATGTAAATTTGCCTATGTCAAAAGTGATAATTCAGTGAAGGTGTTTTAAAAAAGAGCTCTATGGAGGAAAAAAAAATAAGATTCCTATCCCTTTTGCCATAACCACAACTTAATCTGTTAACATTTCAGCTCGACTCATTTGTTATTAAATAAAAGCTCTTCAGATCATGCTTTCCATATAGTCCAGGTAATCAGCCAGTCTTATCAATTGCATCAGAAAGGATAAACATTTTATCAAACCTCACACCTAGTATCTTAAAGCCCTTATAAGTTCATAGGTTCATGGGTCATTAAGGAGCTCTGCTTCACTTGAATTGGAAGTTTATTCCAGAGTAGTGGCAATCTCTGGGAGAAATACTTGTCTCTCCAGCATGATCTGTTAATGTCACTGGTAAGATTGAGATCCCTAAAGTGAGTGACTCTAGTGCCATTTGATTTGTGGATATGCAGCATTTCCAGTATGTCAGCCAGCCACAAGTCACCTCTCAGTAGCCTATGTGATACAGAGTACAGTGACAGGGCTTTCAGGTTATTCACATAGGTCATGGTTTGCAGGCCCTGTATCTACTAAGTGAAAAACCTCTGTGGTCTCTCCAGTTGCTACAGATGTCTGGTCAGATACATGCAGATGGGAGCATTATACTCTATTAATAACCTGATTAAGGTCAAGTAAAGTGGGGTTATGAAATCCTTAGACCTTGATGTGATGCCTTTACTTATGAGATGTGCAGTGTAGAAGGCTTTCCTTACCACTGTGGAAACTGGTGGTCAAAGTTCAGAATACTATCAACCTGTGTCCTAGATCTTGCATCACTGAGTTTGAACTTAGAGGGGTGCTATCAATATTGTAATTAGTGAGGAATTCCACTTTGTCAAATGGGATAATAGTGCACTTTTTGCATTTAGTTTTAGACCGTGACTTTGACACTAGTCATTTGTTTGTGTTGACCCTTCTTGTAATATGTTAAAATAGTTAGGGGACTCTATGATTGCATCTAGTTTACAATCAACAGTGTAGTTAGTAAGCCAAAGGCTGTCTACTATAGCCTGGACTTCCAAGAAATAGATTCCAGATAGCAAAGGCCCCAGTACAGATCCTTTTAGTATGCCACTGGTGACAGGTGTAATGGTAGAGGTGGAGTCACCAACTTTGACAGTATGTGTTCTGTTGATGAGCCAATTAGCTACCCATCTAGTGATGTAAGGGTTAACACCTACCTTGGAGAGTTTTTCAATGATACCTGAGTGGGGGATTGTGTCAAAGGCTTTTGCAAAGACCAGACAGGTGGTATGCATTGTTTTACCTTCATCCAGGGCTTTGCTGACTTTCTTGAAGTCTACCAGGTTCAATACGCACAATCTACCCTTAATGAAGTGAAACTGGGTTTGGTTTAGAGTTTGAAGGCCATCTATGTCCTTGTTGATAAGGTCCACAGTGATCCTTTCCATGGCCTTGCAGATCAGGCTGATTATACTTGTGGGTCTGTAGTTCACAGGGTCAGTTGATGCCCCCCCTCCCTTACTGTTGCTGTTCTCCCTTCTGCTGGTACAAAGCTAGATCTCAGGCTATGGTTAAAGAGAATGGCAAGTGGGTCAGCTAGGTCCTGTTTTAGATTCCTTAGTAAGAGACTTGGGATGTTATCTGGTCCCACTGAGGTTGTGTTATTGGCCTTGGAGAGTGCAGATACGACTTGGTCTCTAGAGATACTATGTAGAGAACTGGTGTCAGGTATGCTTTGGGGTATAGCTGGTGGGGATAGCGGGGGGACGTGTGCACCAAGTCTGTCAGCTAGCAGGTTAGCAATTTCATCCAGTATAGTGTGAGTGGTATCATCAACTACTAATTCAGCACATAGCTGGGCACCTCCGTTTAGATTTTCGATGTAATTAAAGAATGCCATATGGCTGTCCTTGGCTAGGGATGCTATTTTAGCTTCATAATTAGCTTTAGAAGACTTTACAAGACTTCCGATTTCCTTCTTCAATCTGTGGAGGGAATTATTCCTCTGCAGAGACAGTTGCCTTTTGTTGGACATCAGTTTCTTACTTTTGTTATACAATCTATTTATGCATCTATTTATACTAGCTGCCCACTAAGGTTGCTTGTTTTTTTCGTGAGGGCCTGGTTTTAATCTGGTCAGGTAGAGTTAAGTCTATACAGTTGCTAAGTTGATTATACAAAGCATTTGTGTACATCTATGCATAGGAGTCATTACTGCCTGTGATTACGGGGGGGGGGGGTAAAACTTTTTATACCATCACTTATTAGGCTGTAGTTTGCCCTGGAAAAGTTCCTTAGTTTTTTTTTTGCTCCTTTGGGGATGTGGGGTCCAACAGTTACTTTGAATTAGACTGATTTATGGTCTGACCTTACCAGGTAGGCATCACACAGGGGGCACTGCAGTGGCCACCCATGTTGTTGAGCACTATGTCAAGGACATTAGAGGCCCTTGTGGGGGTGCAGACTATCTGTGCCAGAGCATTTGCATTGACAAAGTCGTGGAACTTTTAGGCAAGTATGTTTAAGCTCATGTATGTTTCCCATTTGATGGAGGGATAATTGAAATCTCCCATGACTAAGATGTTGGGCTGTATGGCAATTGACTCCAGTAAGTTTAAGTAGGCATTGTGCTTTTTTTGGCTCATGGAGGTTGATCTATAGTTAACAATGATGTGGGTATGGTATTTTACCTATAGTTAATTGGGAATGGAGTAGTTTGAGAAACTCTTACTGTTTGACCAATCTCAAAGTGTAAATCCAAACGGATCAGGAGACTGTGACAGACCACAAATGCCGTAATGGTGAAATAATCCAAAGATAAACGCTTTATAAATGCTTTATTAAACTGCGTTTTCGTCCAACAAGTGACTTCATCAGATACAAAGTGCTAAAACCACAAAATCAGCTTTTATACATATGTAATTAAAACTTATCCAATCATATCAGTCCTTTAGTTTTTAAAAAACATCAGTGTTAATACTTCCTTCTCTTGTACTTTCTACTTTACCTTTTGTGAATAAATTTAAAAACATTATAAAATACAAATAAATTAAATATCATGAATAAAATACTCATTAAAATGTTGAAACTCATTGAATCTGGCTGTTGCATTTGTTTTTTGTTCTATTCTGATTTAATATTAATTTGGCTTGTTGATGTATTTGTTTTTAGTATCATTTGACTCACATTTTAATGTTTGTAGTGCCATCTACTGATCCTTTTGGTTATGGCAGGTATTTTTGTATTATATCTTCATTGCTTTTAATTTTAACAGGGGTAAAATAGAAGTGTATTCGTTTAAACCAGGAGTTTTGTTTGCCTCTAGATTTAATTGCCACCATAGTTCTTTGTAGGCAATGTTTTCTTCCCAGGGACCACCTCTTATGTCCACTTTCACCTGGTCCAAAACAAAAAATCTGTATTCATATTCCTTACATAATTGTGAGTGTCTAAATAATGCGTTGGTTTCTTTCTTTTTCTTAATGTCGTATGTGTGCTCGTAGATCCTCTTTTTCAGGGATCTCTCGGTCTTACCTACGTAAAAAGATACACATTTTTTACAAATTACTAAGTAAACCAAGCCTCTAGACTCACAATTAAAGTAACCTCTACTTTGTAACCATAGGTCTCTACTACTAAGGTATATTTTTTCCTGGTTTGTTATAAACTCACACTGTCTACATTTTCCACATTTATAAGTACCTACTTTGTTTGAGTTGGTCCTTTCCCCCTGTTTTCTTTTGTTCTTGTTCCCTAATTCTAAAATATTTTTTATATTGGTGGAATTTTTGTACACTATTCTTGGATGTAGTTCTAAAATACCTTCTATATCTGAAAGAGTGGTAAATTTCTCCCATTCCTTTTGAAAGACCTCTTTCACCCTTCTGTTTTGGGCATTATATTCTAAGACTAGTGCCTGGGTGTAATTTTCTTTTTTAGATGGTTCGTTGTGATTTTCGTTCACTAATTGCTCTTTTACCCCTTTTATGGGTTTAAATCTCCCCTTTCTTGCTTCAGTAACCTCACATCTAAATTGCTTTATAAACTGTTTGGGATATCCTCTCTCACTGAACATCTCCTCTAGTGTGTTACATTCCTTAGTAAAGTCCTCTTCGGTACTAGTCATCCTAGATCCCCTAATAAATTGGCCTTTCACTAGATTTTTCTTACAGTGGATGGGGTGTCCACTGTCAAAATGAAGGAATGAATTAACGTATGTATTTTTTCTGTATACTTTGGTTTCCAAGGTGTCTTTTCCTTTTACTATTTCCACATCTAAGTAGGCTATACTTGTGTGGGATGTGGTGTGTGTGAATTTTAAAAAATTAGTAGTTCCTTCCATGTATTTCATGAATTCATTTAGCTTGTCCTGACCTCCAGTCCAAAGGACTATTATATCGTCGAGGAATCTTTTGTACAATTTAAAATGTTTGGCAAAGTCTGACCGGAGAATATGTTTTTCCTCCCAATTGGCAAGAACTAAATTGGAAAAGGTAGGTGCACAGGCTGCACCCATTGCTACCCCTTGGGTTTGTTGGAAAAATTCCCCTTGATATAAAAAGAAGTTGTTCCTTAGTACTGAGTCCATAAAACCTATGCACGCTACCTTGTCCTCAAATGTTAAGTTGTTGTCGCCAAATACTTCTTCCTCAAACATTCTGATGCCTTCCTCGTATGGTATGGAGCCAAATAAATCTACTATGTCTATTGTTACAAATAATGTATCTTTATCGAACATCCCCGGTCCTAATTCCCTTAGTAGGTCCCAAGAATCTCTCAACATAGCTTTTTTATTTTTCCATATATGTTTTGTCTTTGTGTCCACGAATATGGCTAAGGGTGTGGTTTTTGACCCTTCTGCTGACACTATGGGTCTGAAGGGGGGGTTTTGTGTGTCTATGTATTTTCGGAATGCCGAAAATAACTGGAATCTTTGGTTTGCTGGTTTTCAAAAAGGAGAGCATTTTTTCTTCTATAACAGTTTCTGTAACCATGTCTTCCAACATTGTGTCTATCCTCTGATAGGCTATGTTTATTTCATTACGTGAAACTGTTCTGTATTTTGTTTCATCCATTAATATTCTATTCATTCTTCCTTCATAATCTATTGATTCCATAAAGACAACCCCCCCTCCCTTGTCAGGCTTCATTACCCTGATCCCCTCGTTATTTCTAAGTTCTTCTAGTGTTTTTGTCTCTTGCCTGTCCAAGTTATGCTTGTATCTCACATTTTTGTCTACCCTCTTGATCTCGTTTTCCATTACTTTTTCAACATTTTTTAACTGTGCTTGAATAGGTGGATTGAAAGTGGACTTTCTCTTGAGTATTCTTTGTTCCTCGGTCACTTTCATAGTGTTTCTCTGAAGATCCTTTTTGTTATGGCAGGTATTTTTGTATTATATCTTCATTGCTTTTAATTTTAACAGGGGTAAAATAGAAGTGTATTCGTTTAAAACAAAACAAAAAGGATCAGTAGATGGCACTACAAACATTAAAATGTGAGTCAAATGATACTAAAAACAAATACATCAACAAGCCAAATTAATATTAAATCAGAATAGAACAAAAAACAAATGCAACAGCCAGATTCAATGAGTTTCAACATTTTAATGAGTATTTTATTCATGATATTTAATTTATTTGTATTTTATAATGTTTTTAAATTTATTCACAAAAGGTAAAGTAGAAAGTACAAGAGAAGGAAGTATTAACACTGATGTTTTTTTAAAAACTAAAGGACTGATATGATTGGATAAGTTTTAATTACATATGTATAAAAGCTGATTTTGTGGTTTTAGCACTTTGTATCTGATGAAGTCACTTGTTGGACGAAAACGCAGTTTAATAAAGCGTTTATAAAGCATTTATCTTTGGATTATTTCACCATTACGGCATTTGTGGTCTGTCACAGTCTCCTGATCCGTTTGGATTTTCATTTTGTTATTGGTCTCGAGTGGAGGTTGGCCGTTGCTTTTCTTTTGTCAATCTCAAAGTGTACTTGGCTTTACTGAAGATGGATACATCTCCACCTTTGGTTCTGTCATGCTCATTCTGAGGTCTGAACATGTGGAAGGCATTGTAGTCTTGCACAGCTGGGGTGCTCTCTGCAACCTTGAACCATGTTTCAGTGACTACACAGACATCAGCATCTTCCAAGGTGAGAAGTGCTTCCAGGGAGTGCAGTTTTGTGTTTAGACTCCTAGCATTAAGCAGCAGACCCTTGAGTTTGTCTGTAGTGGAGTTTGCTGTGTTGGAAATGTCATTTTGACATTGCCTAAAAAAAGCACTATGGGGAAGGCAAGCACCTTAGCCAATATCCAAAAGCCTAGGGAAGACAGGTACAGGCCATCTCTGGCAGAGCAGTGTGGCCTGTCAGCCATGTCCTTCCAGGCTGACAAATACTGGATCGCCCTGGAATAGCAACAGAAGCTAGGCCAATTGTTGGTCAATCATTTTTTGTTTATACTGCGGCATCATCTTGTGTGAAGGTAGAATGGTGCTTCATATAGTCCAGGGAGGTACATCTCAAGTCATTCACCCCAGCATGGACTATGACAGAGTCATAATGGTACTTGTTGAGTGAACTGTCTGCATGTGTGATCTGATGGATCCTGGCACCCGATAGGCAGCTGACCTTGTCCTTCTCCTTGTCCAGCCTCGTGAGGGGGACATTTGAGTCTCACTATGGAGTCTCCTATGACCAAGACATTAGGTTTTAGGTGTTATGCCTTAGCGGCTTATTTGGTGAGAACCCTCCATGTATTTGGGTTTGTGTGTTGTGTCCTGAACTTGTGAGAGGTGAAGTGCATGAGCTGACAACCTGTTTGTATTTTTTGTTACATGATAGGATTATTTCCAAATTGATGATGTAATTACATCTCTCATATGCGGTATTTGTTTGTTTCAGGACAAAGTGGTTGTCAGTATACATTAGGCAGTTACTGCATTGCCTCAGGATACCCAAGTCAATCAGGCTAGCTGGAGAAATAGTGGGAAAGTGACCATCCATAATGGCAGGTAAATGCTGTAGTACTTTTGGGGACTGGGTAAGTTAGATCAGTTTATGATGTAGGAATAACAGAGGGGCTTATTCTGTTGAAGGTTTAGGGTGAAGAGTTGCGGCGATGCTGCTCAGTGTGCAGTTGAGTTGCCCACAGAGTACTGGGGGACTTGGGAGGGTCCTACTGATAGACATCTAGGGAAAATGTAAGCTTCCAGGCATTTGCATCTATATAGGGCAGCACTAACCCCATTGTGCGAGGTGCAGGTACGTACAAATGCATGGCCTAAATACAGGTGAATTATAACAGTTTTAAGACAAACTGCCAATGGAAACACCCCAAACTGAGCCTTTCTCCAGCAATCCCCAACTCAGATAGAACCTGAGCAACATACTTCTGCCACAAGGATGAGGGGAGACCCTCTTAATGTAAGATGGCTGGTGTAGAGCATAGTGATACCAAACAGCCTAGCTTCAGCAGGTCTGAATCTAACCTATGCTATATTATTTATTTATTTATTTTACAATTATTTACCAGGAAAGTCCAACTGGACATGGATTCCATTTTCAGCTGAGGCCCAAGGAGAAATGCTCCATAATAATTAGTGCAGCAAATACAGTAAATACAATGCATGTTAATAAAGTATAATACAGAGTCAAAAAGTTAATAAGGTACAGTTTCAAGGCCAACAAAGGAGCAAAAAGTAAATCTACTATAAGGAGCACAGTGTGTTACAATAAACAATACAGTTGAAAGGACATTTTGTTTAGTCATTTGGTTACATTCATCAGTGCCTAGTACATTAAACACACATTGATTGAGTAAGAGTATTGAAAGGAGCTTTTGCAAGCTTTCATATAAGGTTAACGTATGATATGATCTAATTAAGTGAAGCTACCCAGGGTCAGAACAATTACATAACCATGAACTATGTAAATGGGACCAGAGGAGTTTTTTTTTTTTTTATTATTTTTGTTTTCAGTGGTCCTAATATCTATGGGGGTGTTATTCCATGCTTTTTCAACAGAAATGGAAAGCAAGGAGTCCCCAGAGATATTGTTGCTTTTGCCTATGTCATCCAGTGCTTTATTGGTGGATTTTAGTAGGTGTTTGTTACAGTAGATATTAAGTAGACCTTGAAGAGCAGGAACTCTATTGGGATAATATAAAATTTGATGGGCTGTTGTAGCTGGTTATATGTGAGCAGGTTGGGTAATTCTAGCCAGGAGAGCTGCTTGATAGCTATGAAGTGATGTGTCTTGAAGGGTGAGTCAGTAGCAAACCTAGCTGTTTTATTGCAGCAGGCATTTAGTTTGTCTGCTTTGTTTAGGTTGATGAGTTTGGGGAGGCATAGAGGAGTGTGGCTAGTAGGTGGGTTCTTGTGATGGTGACTTTACTGTCACTGGTGAAGTACTTTTTGCATCTATATAGATTGCTCAGTTTTTATGGACTTTGTGCAATGTGCATATCAAATTTCATGTTGTGATCTATGATGACCTCTTGAAGTCTGGTGTGTTGGACAGGTGTGAAAGGGGTGTTATTAGCTGAGAATACTGTGAATGGTGGGATGGGGTCTAAGGCTCTAGTACTATAGGATATCATTAGCTGTGTTTTATTGGGGTTAAGAATTAGTTGAGAGTTATCTAACCATGTTTCAACAGCAGTAAAGGACTCTTGTCTCAATTTCTGGAGTTGAGGGAGTGATGGGGTGGAGCAGATTAAGGTAGAGTCGTCAGTGTAATGGACTAGAATGGCATGCTGGGTAGCTTTGTGGAGTTGGTTGGTGAATATATTAAAAAGAATAGGTCCAAGAATGGATCCTTGGAGGACCACTAGGGTGATGGTTAGGAGGTGAGATGAGGCGTTTTGCCATTTGTACTGCTTGTTGGTGGTTTGTTAGATAGTCTTGAAACCACACTAGTGTGGAGCAGCTGAGATTAAGATCTGAGGGAGCAGAAAGGAGTTTGGCATGGGAGGCAGTATCAAAGGCCTTGGCGACATCTAGGAATACAGTGAATGCTAGGTTACCATTGTTTTGCTGTATGTTTACTGTGTTGGTAAAGCTAATAAGAGCTGTGATAGCACTGTGATTTGGGCAGAATCCATGCTGGGTGTTGGTTAGCAGTTTATTAGTGAGGAGATTATTTGGGAATGCATATATTTTTTTAGATAAGGGTATAGAATGACAATTGGACGGTAATTAGACAGTTCCACTGAGATAACTCCTTTGTGGAGTGGTATTGTGTGAAATTTTCCACAGAAAAAGAATATGTTATGCTGATAAAGAGTGGTTAATGAGCATGGAGACTGGGTAAGAGATGGCTCTGGCTGCGATCTTTAGATATTCTACAGGTAATTTGTCGGTGGCCAGGGTTGTGGATTTAAGCCTATTTAGGTATTTATATATTGTGCTAGTTTGGACAAGCTGTAAGGAGAAGAGGTTTTAGTCTGCTGGTATGGAAGATAGGTTTGGATGTGAAGTGGGAGAACTATTATTGGTAAGGGCTAGGATGGATTTAGTGAAGTGTTCATTGAAGTGGGTGGCAATATTATTGGTGGTGGTGTCAATGTTATGGGATAGAGTACTAATCTTTCTGGTTGTAGGATTTTAATGGCAGCCCAGAATTTTTGTGGGTTATTTTTATGTTTGGTTTGAATGCCTATATAGTGGTTCCTTTTGTCTGTCCTAATTTGTTTGTTTGGCTTTGTTTCTTAGTTCCTGATATGCTTGTCTATTAGTTTGAGTTTTATTTTGATGCCACGAGTCCCATGCTTTATCTCTTTGTTTTTGCAGTAGACTGGTATCTCTGGTCAGCCAGGGGGCATAGTTGGATTCAGTTCTGACAGTTCTGACAGGGGCAAGATGACTTAGAATGTTTATAAAAGTGTTATTGAAGTGGTCTATGGCACTTTCCATGGGGATGGATGAGAGTGGTCTCCAGTTGCATTGATTACGTACAGATATGAATTCATGAGTTTTGAAATTCTTTGTGTACTGGATTTGTTTGAGGTTGGATGATTTTAATGGTTCCACTTGTTGTCTAATTATAAAGGTGGGAAGGTGGTCACTGAGGGTGTCTGGGAGGGAGCCTGAAAGGTAGGATTGAGATGGTCTGCTAATAAGGATCCTTTTTTGATGCTTTATCTACTGTGTTGTGGTTTTGATTAGTTGAGTGAAACCGTGTAGGTTAATGTGGTTAGTGGGGTGGAATGAGATAAAAGGAGGACCAGTCAATATTAACATCACCTAGTATGATTGTTTCTTAGTGACATTTTTGGGATATCCAGTCTAGAATGGTTTCTACTGTATTAGTTATTGCCGGGGGGGGGGTATATAGGTACCAATTATATGTAAGTGTTTTTTGAGTTGATTTTCAGGTTAGTGAACATAGTTTCTTCATTAATGAACTTGGGATGTTCATTGACTAACGTTTCAATTGTCAGGTTGTTTTTGAAGAGGAGAGCAATGCCTCCACCTCTTTTGGATATTCTGTCTTATCTAGGAACATTTTAACCAGGTGGAACAAAGTCATTATTACAGTTTAGTGGTTTTAGCCAGGTCTCTGTGAGAAGGACCATATTAGGGAAGTAGAGGGCTAGGGTAGCATGTAGCTCTGGAATTTTGTTCATGGGATTTTGTTCAGTATGCTCCTTATGTTTATGTTGAGTATAAGGAGATCTGTTGATTTCATGGATGAGGTTAAAATGTTATTTGTTTAGTAGCGGGGGGGGGGGGTTGTTGTTTGTAGAACCAGGGTTTGAGTGCATGTCTCCACTAAGAATGAGGTGATGTGGACTGAAGAGAGTGAGAAAAGGAGTGGGTATATAGAAATGAGGTTTGTGTGAGAGTGAGGCATAGGGGAGTGGTGAGATAGGTATAAAGGTCTGGAGCCTGGGGTGTGTGGGAATGGGGGTAGGGTAGAGGAGAGGAGTGAGCCTGGGCATAGCGAAGGGTGAACAGAGATGGAAGAGCCAAATTCCAGGTACATGCAAGTAAAAACAATCAAGTTTTCTGAACTATTGAATGCTTAGTAGTAAATTCATTTGTCCATTAAGCTATAACACTTGTTATTGTAGATATTAATGAGACTGCCTTGGTATTTGCAGCTAGGAGCCTAAATAAATTAATATAGTAAGAGGGCTATGGTTAAATAGATTGATGGAAAAAATTAAACATAATGCATTTAATTTGAGAAGGGAGTTTATAGGAAAGATGTAAAATGCAAAAGATGTCTAGTGTCGAATCAAATTACTGTAGGGACTAGATGAAAAAACTATAATCCAGTAGTGTGTGCAAGCTACTGTAATAATAATAATGGAGGATGAGGAACTAGAGTAAAAAAAAATCCCTGCTGTTGGCTCAGGCATTTGTATTTAATAAGTTAAGGATTATCATAAAATACAGCTTTCAAAATAACCTTTATGTGGTGAAACATATCTATAATAGTGTTTGGTTTTGCAGGGCAGCATAAACTCCTGATATTTTTTTCCCAGAGTTGGATTGTTATGCAGTAAAAGGAGCTGTAGCAGTGTTGTGAATGCTGGGAATGCACAGCAATGTAGGGCTAAGAAAAAGAGCAAGAGGTAAAGATGTTGTTGTTGTTTGTCTTCCAGCTTTTTCTGGTTAGGGGTCGCCACAGCAGAACTCCGGTCCGCTAATGATTGGCAGTAGCTTTTTCACGAATGCCAAGGAGGCAGCTCAACATCCAACCTTCAACGAAGGCACACCCATTTACGCATGTCTTTCGAATGCCACCCAACCATGGGGAGGACATGCAGACTCCACACAGAAGGCACTCCCTGCACTCCAGCCGAGAATCGAACGGGAGAACCTCTTGCTGTGAGGCAACAACGCTACTGCTGCACCACCGCAAGAGGTAAAGATAATGGTAAGAAAAAAAAGGAAGAAAAATAAACAGTAACTATGTAGAAGAGCAGTATCATCTACTAAATAAACACAATAGTATTATTTGTAGGCTATTACTTCAGTTGTAGGAATCAGTATAATGCAACATATAAGAAATATGTATTAGTGGCTTACAACAAACCTAGGCACCTTAAGGCAAAAAAATAGACAAATTCATGTCGCTAAACCTAAGTCAGCAACTCACTAAATTGTACTTAATGAAAATACACAGCCACACAGTACATACAGTGAGTACATACACAAACACTCCAGCCCAGTAGAGTACAGAAGCTACTAACTTAAACACATTCATTCATTTACAATAGCTCTGAGGCAGGTAATTTTGCATAGAAGTACACTCTGAACAGTTGCAAACATTTGCATAAAGTGTAACTGCATAATAATGCATGTCAGGTAGAAAATATGTTACACTACTAAACAATGAACACTTTAAACAATTCAAAAGAAGAGGTACACATGGCAAGTAGTAATCATTCTCATAAAGCAATTATTCATACAACACACAAAAGATAATTAAAAAAAATAGTTGAAAATAATACACTTGCAGCAAGTGGACAAACAAGCTGTGAGGCCAGCTGGGGAGGACTACCTTTTTTAATAATGCCACCGGTTGTTTTGGAGATAGAAGTAAACTCACCAGATGTGGATCAGGGGGAAGGGA
Organism: Protopterus annectens; assembly: GCF_019279795.1. NCBI lineage: Eukaryota > Metazoa > Chordata > Ceratodontiformes > Protopteridae > Protopterus > Protopterus annectens. The sequence goes on from NC_056748.1 coordinate 588,454,535, forward strand.
CCAGAGGAGAGCTAGTAAGAAAAAAGTCAATGGTTGTTACTAGTCAGATATTTGGTGGGGGGGGGACTTGAGGAGAACCAGTAAAAAAAAAGCAAAAAGTTGATAGACAGATATTTGGAAGAGCTAAATTCCAGGTATGTACAAGTAAAAGCAATCAATTGCTCTAAACTATTGGCTAATGAGTATTAAATTTGTTTGTCCATTAAGCTGTAACACTTCTTACTGTAGATATTAGTGAGACTGCCTTCGTATGGGCAGCTGTGAGCATAAATGCATTTATATAGTAAGAGGGCTATGGTTAAATAGAACGATTGAAAATTTTGAAAGAGAATGTATTTAAGTTGGGAAAGGAGTCTATAGGGAAGATATAAAATGCAAAAGATGTATGGTGACCAATCAGATTATTATAGGGACTAGAGGAAAAAAACTGTAATCCACTACCATGTGCAAGCTACTGTAATGGAGGACTTGGAGGATAAGTAAACAGAGTAAAAAAAATCCCTGCTGTTGGCTCGGGTGTTTGTATTTAGCAAGTTAAGGATCATCATAAAATACAGCTTTCAAAATAACGTTTATGTGGTGAAACATACATATAATAGTATTAGATTATTCAGGGCAGCATAAACTCCTGATATCTTTTAGGTTTTACAAAGCTGATTTTTTGTGCAGTAAAAGGAGCTGTAGCAGTGTCGTGAATGCTGGGAATGCACAGCAATTTAGGGAGCAAGTGGCAAACACACCGTGAGGCTAGCAGCTTGGATTGATTTTTCATCCATTTTTTATTTTTGTTAAATAAGATTATATAAGCTACATGTCTCATAATGGCATTTAAGCATTTTTTCTTGTAAAACAATCCCTACATCTTTTAATATTTCTGTCATAGTACTCACAGTACTATTGGTAACTAATGAGAACAGCACACTGCTCATAAGACACCCCTGTCTGACTCATCTCTCTGTGTTAATTGTTCCACTCGACAATCTATTCACTATAACCCTCACTGTCCCACTACCGTATGCCGTATTTAAAAACTTAATTTCCACTTATTGGCTCTTGAAATATTCCTGAACTGTTGGTTTATAACATTATCAAATTCATTTGATACCTTATAAGCTAATAGATATAAAACAAATAAGATGAAGTACAATTTAAATATTCCAGGGATCACATGACAAAATCTAGTACAAAATTAATCCAGTGCAGAAAATGGGTCAACTGTCTAATCCACGGATTCTTTTACAGGTCTTATCCAGTTGTTATCTGGAGATGCAGATCACTTAAACTAGGTTAAAATATTCTCATTTATTGTCCTTAAAGTTGATTTTGGTAATTCTGACATATCTACCAGTACAAATAAAGTTTAAGGAGAAGAAATACTGCATGTTAGAGGTGTATCAGATGCTCATAATTCTAAAATGAAGACATGTTTTTTTCTTTTTTTAAAATCAGGTCCATTGTGGAAAGGTTTCTAGTTTTGTGATTAACTCAGTTTTGAGTCTTGGATCATGCTTTATTAGAAGCAATGTCTGTACACTATAAAGGCATAACACTCAGTTTTCTGAATGACTAGATAAAATTTAGAAGACAAAATTAATTTTGTAACAATACACATTAAACCATTTCATTGGATTTCTATAGTAGGATTGTATAATGGTACAGGTGTTAACATTACATTGTGACCTTCCTTGGATTTCCAATTTGACTGCAAGCTATGGCATGTTCTCAGCAGTATCTGCTTGACTTCCCTGTGTCCATATGGGATCTCTTCAGGAGCTCTTATTTCTTCCCACATTTAAAAGAGGAGCCAAAAGGTTTAAAGAGTGAGCTCATAAATGGTGTTATGGGTGTAGTATGCATGGGTGTGTGTGAGAGCATGCTTATATGTCGTGTTATAGAATGGCATCACATCCAGGATTGCTAGCATGCCTTTTACCCACTCGGTGGTGGTTGAATAGTCTCCAGCTTCAGCCCTTTTCCAGTGGATTAAACTGAGTATCAACTCAGTATGAAAAAATGAATGAAGGTGCTATGGAATCAAGTCGCGTCTGAGAATCACTTGTTTAATTTAACCTTCAATTTGCTAATTTTTTTTTTAAGTACATCCTTAGGATCTGCAAGTTGCCAAGTGCATCCACCACTTGAAAGTGCAATTTATATAAATCTGAACACTTTTCAGCTAGATTTTTATTCACAGTTTATATGCATTGCTTCTCTAAATCACCACAGTATAGTGCTCCTTTTAACAACTACTTTTCCATGAGCTGTTGTAACATATGCATTGTACATTTGCAAAGTATAAGAAAAATAAATATAAAACCCAAACATTGTGTGTATGTGTTTACTATTTACATTTCTTTCACTTTTTTCAGTTCCTTGATGGCATATTATTTAAATCTGAGTATGTGCATAGTTGATTCTCTGATAACATCATCATTTGTTACATTATTCAGCTTTGTGCTTGCTTTGGCTTCTTTGATACCAAAACATTGTGTCTGCAGTGTTATTGGTGTTATCCAAAATAAAATGTGTATCTTGCTTAAAGTTTATCAAGGGAAAAAAATCAGTGTTTGATTCTGGCTAAACTTATAATTAATTTTCTCTCTATTGTCTACTAAAAAGCTTTCAGCCACATTTAGGTATGCATTACAGCTATCTCTTTAATCCATACCACTTCCTTCAGATAAAATGAAAAACTCAGTGGTGTACATAATATTTCTGAATTTGTTTTTAATTTCAGGGTGAGTTCAAAAAGATGTAAATATTTATTGGTAGACAGAAAACTTTTGTGACCCCTCTAATATCTGTATAAGTACAAAGAGTTGGTCAGCTGTCCCATTGCCAGGGTGGAATCCACTTTACTTTTGCTGAATTGAGGGCTCAGTTGTTTGATGGCATCTACTTTCAAACACCCTGGCATATGTTTTTCTAGGAGTATGAGGATACTGTTACCATTCTGATTAAAACATACACTTCTGTCCATCTTTTTGAAACTTGGCATCACTACCTCATTTTCCAAGGATTCGTGAAAGGAAAATGAATCCTACCAAATCAATGTCACCTACAGGGAAAACCAGAATAAAAAATACAGTAAAAATTAAAATGCAAACAGAAATGAAATGCATTTCATTTCAAAAATGGAGAACAAAAATATGCCAACTATCTTCTACATTCCTCTTACTTGCTTGTAATAACACAACTGTGGGAAAGTCAACAACTCTACAAATTCTGCTGTTCTGCGATAGCACAGCTATGTTTTGGATAAAACCGACTGTTTTGTACTTTGCTTTGATATACCTCCCATTTCATAATGGTAGCTCATTTGCAAAGGATTTGATATAAGCAGCTTCATTCACTCATCGGGTTATTTGTATGCAAACTATAAGGGCTAAAACAGTTGTAGGAATGAAGGGTTAATTTTCTTAAGATCCTCAAAAATAAAATAAAAAAGAACAAGCTCAGAACCGCTGAGATGAATAAAATAAACTTTTAGACAATAGTGCTTCCTTACGTTAATTAATCAGACTGTGATGCACACAATATCAACAATATTTTGTGGAAAGATAGTACAGCATTCTCTGTTGGCAAATTTAATAGTAATTCAAGGAATGTATTTGTGAACATTAGTCACATATAAGAAGCAAAATGTAAACCAATGCATTATATAAGCATCAGATTTATACCAATGATGCATACAAGTTTGTTTGCTGTCTTACACTGTATTTGTAGTAATCTGAGGGGTGGAATAATTAAGATGAACCGCAAAAGACACGCCAGACTTCAGAAGCGCTAGTTTATTAAAACAACAAAACTTTTGGGACAACAATTCCCTTCTTCAGTGTTCGTTAAAACTATCATTAAAGATTATTTAAATAGCATTTTGAACACATCACATGACAAAACCCCCCAATCATCAACGTTCAACAAAAATGTGCAACAGTATGAAAAGCATCTATATAAAATAATATATACCAAAATTAAAACAACATATACCAAAATATTCTAACATATTCTATGCTGCTTCCAGTATAAAAACTTTACTAGTGCACAGAACAAACACAAGCGCTTTCACAAAGTTGCTTTGTTCAGTTGTAATGAAAGTACACTTCAGAAACACACCCTTTTTATAACAGTTAATGAAATCACATGACAAGAACAGAAGAGTTAGAGTCTACATGGATAGTTAGGATGAGAGCTGATGCAGGGAGTGGATTAAATGAGTGTGTACCACTTAGACCTAAATTAAAGTCCAGACCCCTTAGAAGGTAGTCTTATTTAAGTGAGTTCATGAGATAATAGTGTTTATTACTTTTATGGATGTTTTTTATATATATGTTTTATGTAATAATGTATTTTATTTTTTAATGAGGTTTTTTTCTTTAAATTTATTAACTGGAGTTGTCATGTGATTTCATTAACTGTTTTAAAAAGGGTGTGTTTCTAAAGTGCACTTTCATTACACCTGATGAAGCAACTTTGTGAAAATGCTTGTGTTTGTTCTGTGCACTAGTAAAGTTTCTATACTGGAAGCAGCAGCAGCCGTGGTTGTGTCCTTACTGGTTTTTATTCTTATATATTTTGTTTCTTTGGACACATTTATTGGGTTGTTGGTGGTACTACTTCTGCAATTGCACTTAACTGAATTAGTTAAAGTGATTAACTAAGAAGTCTAAAGTTTGTTAATTTTGCAATAAATTAATCTCTGTTATTCTGAACTGTTTTTTTATGCATTGTTTTTTGTTCCTGGCTCATTTTGCTTGCTGGAGCTACCATTTGTTGGAATCTTCTTATGATCCTCACAGGTCAATAGCCTGGTGAGTACCTATGTTGTTGTGTCTTTCGGCTTTTCCCGGTTAGGGGTCGCCACAGCGGAACTCCGGTCCGCTAATGATTGGCAGTAGATTTTTACGTGCTGAGTTGCTGGTTCTGACGCATAACCTTCAATGAAGGTATGCCCATTCACGCATGTCTCAACACAAAAGACGCTTTAGCTGAGAATCGAACAGGACAACGTCTTACTGTGAAGCGACAAAGCTACTGCAGCACCACCTATGAAATATGCTCCCATTTGCTATTCTACAGGTATGGGTTTTTGCAAATAACCACACAGCAAATGCTGGCATATAGTCACTTAAAATCAGCCACAGTGATTATGCTGTGTAATATTTTTAGCAGCAGTTGTGATTACATAAGCAAAAATGCTCTCATGAACAGAATTTTCTTTTTCTGCTTTATTTGTTATGATTATGTGTAAGAGACCATAAAACTGAATGAAATAACTGGATTTGTCAATGAATATATTGCATGTGCCTTCAAATCACCTATAATAGTAATTTCAGTCTCGACATTGGGGTATGAACTATAGAAGAACTACTTCTACTGATGTGTGTGCCTCTGTAACATACATAAACATGCAGTTAGCAGTAGTTTAACTTTAACTAACCTTCGTTTGTATCAATGTGACTTCTCCTTGGGTAGTGTATGGGATCTGCATCTCAGATGGCAACCTCTAGCACCTGTGTGTGGGTGTGTGCCTTGCATGATATCAGGACATTGTAACCTGGAGATGAGATCACTGAGTTAGGGGTGATATGCTTTAACCACACCTCCAACAACTGTTACAGTACCAGAGTAGTACAGGCCGACTCAGTTATGGATCAGATGCTTCTTACATCGATGTGCATAAGCTGAATCAGCTGTCACCCTGCACATAGATTATTTCATCTGAGTCCTGAATTTGGTGAAATGAATGTCAGAGGTGTTAATTTTTAAAAACATTTAAAAAAGTAAATTTTAATTATAAGGGAGATGAAAGTAGGAAAAGAAGGTATGTTTGCTGTACAAGACGAATATTTATTAGCTTGGGATTAATGGACTATATCTGGTCAAATCCCATTTAGTTCACTGCTAAACAGTGTAAAAAAAACTGCTTGCCCCCTGCAGGATCCATGTTAGACCCCATTCTGTTGCTTTGATGTTTTATGGCTCACTGGAATAGGTTTGATACCTTCAGATCCAACTTATGCAATTCAGCATTATTGGATGTAATCCTAATCGTGTAATGATGGCACAGTGGCTGTATCTTTAAGGGGATTTATGAGTGGCTGAGGCTGCTTGCTATGTGACAGCTTCATTAGAGCAGCTCAGTTCTTGCTGAATGGACATTATATCAACCACTTCTTCACTCATTCATCTTGACTGTATATTTACAGTGTACATATACTGCTGGTGTCAGAGGTAGCAGCACTTGTTAGAAATGAAATTTACAAGATTTTTGCACAGCCATGATTCTATCACTATTGAAGCTGTTTTCTGCAGTCTGCATGATTTTTCTAAAACCACCTGTCAGTGCCACATCCATATGCAGAGGTTAGGCCAATCACTGGTCATCAAACTTTGATGAAAAATGAACTATACCAGTTTCATTTTCATGTAGCACTGTTAATATGGTGCTGCACATAGCTGCCTTCTAATTAGTTGACCTAGATTAACTCCTGGCCAATGCAACACATTAACTGTGTGGAAGTGAGCACAGTGAACTAAGGCTATGAACTGTTACAAAAATGCTTCCTGTGGTATAGGGTTTGAGTCCCTCAACCTTTATTTACCTGCTTTGGTACCTTGAACAAGTCACACAGTGCCTTGGAACAACTGCGAATTTGGGCTAGGCTGCTTAATGGCCTCTTGGACTCTGTCTCTAGTAACTACCTGTGAATGTTTTTTATTACTAATGTTAAAATGACTAATGTTATGACAATTCCAGTCATGGGTCTTGTTCTCTTAAACAGTAGTTTTTTTTTTTTTACTTTTATTCTTGATGAAATATTAATTCCTCAACTGAATTTCTTAAATTTTTATTTCAGAATGTGTTCACTACAACCATAAATGTATTTAAAGATGCAACGAAACGTGTTTGTAAACTCTAAACTACAGATTCAAAATTTGCTGCTGACCCTCACTGTGAATGCACTTGGAGGAAAGCCAGAAAAGATACTGTATAATCTTTATTTGTCATAAGCAAGGAAAGGAATAAAATATTTTACACAGTGATTCCATTACTGACACCAAACCAGCCCATTCATTTTGTGGTTAAGTAAACTAACATAAACACTGTTACTGTGTAGGATGAGCTGGCTTGGTCTCCTCTAAATAACATCTAGTATTCCCAGTAGGTGCCACTCTATGTGGTATGCTAAGGTGCCACCCCCCCCCCCAGGAGGGGTGAGCCAGCAGTAGCTGCTTGTCCCTCCTCCTGAAGCAGCTCCAGTTTGAGTCACCTGTGATGTATTCAGAACTGTATACCACAAATCTGCTGAGGATTATGGTATTTAATACTTTTAACGTTGGACAAAGAACACAAGTTATCTGGCCTCAGGGGAAAAAATAGGACTATGAAAAATCTTCTATATCTAAGACATTTAGTTTTTATTAGACATTAAGGGATTCAATAACCAATAAATTCTTATATGCCCGAAAAAGACTGAGTTTGGTGATTTGCATGATTTACGGACAAGAGAGAGAGTCTTATGTGGAATCAAAAATGATCACTTCAGTGCATGCTGTTAGACATTTGATAAAGAATTAGATGTATTTGATGTGTATAAAGTGAATAAGCTTTGAAGCATTCCGCTTGAAAGCATCACTATGGCTCTGGCAGTCTAAAATAACAAATGAGTCAAGATGAGATTAAAATGAAGCTTAAAGTGAATCACCGATATGGAACCAGTGAACGTGAAATCAATGGTGAGTATATTATCTAAGATGGCAACAGTAATAAAATAAAAATCAGTTAACACACCTAGTAGAATTAGTTTGGCTACAGGCACAAGATAACATTTTGTAGAGCCATTAATTGAGCTTGTAAGTTATGTTTAGCTCATGATTAATTTGCAGATGTGTGCAAAAGTTGAAATACAGTGTTGAAGGAAGATTTGCATGCATAGCGTCAAAAGAAAGTAAGACTAAAATGTAATGCACTACAGATTGTAAGCAGACAGTTTGTAAACTTTTTGTCTGAAAAGCTGATCACTGAATTGACAGGATTTCATATTATCTTACTTGTGGTACAAAACAAGATAGAGTTCCTGAAACTAAGTTTGTCACTGATTCCTTCTGATAAAGGGAAATAAATCTCAACACACTCCCTTGGCACAATGTGGTTTAACATAAAGGCAGTAGGTCAGGTATATAGAAAATACAAGTTGATGTTCCATGTAGTATCCTTGAAGAACCTCTTACAGAAACCATATATGCTGGGATGCAGTGTTGTTGAGACGCTTGGTGTAATGAAAAGGATTTATATCCTACAGTAACCCCATAGTTTGTAAGACAGTGCAGTCACAGTATAGATGAAGCTTATGGTCAAAGCTCAAAATATGATACAATTAAAGAAGCTGGTGATTAGAACATGTAAAACAATGATGACAACAGCATGCACATTCATGTGGTAACTGAGATAGTGCATATGTTGAAGACAGGCCTGCAAGGATGCACATATATTCAGAAATGTCAAGAAGACAGTGCAAGCAGTCTCAAAGAATGCTTCCTTCACAGAGAGACTAAATGAGCTAGAAAGCCTCTCAGCATGCATATTTCTTCCAACAGAGTAGTTTGGAAAACATTGACTAAAATTACTGATATGACTAGCAAATAAAATAGTGGGGATGCTGTTATTACTTTAATGAAGAATAAGATACGCATTTCTAAAGGTGTTGATTGTGTTCATCAAAATGATGATATTTTGCTGCATTCTTCTTTTTTTTTTAATTGTTCTACTAGATGAGCATTTTATTGAAAGATGGAACTTGAGGCTAAACTAATTCTAAGTAAATTGGAGAAGAGTTTAGCTTGCCCACAAAAGCAAAGCTGAACAAAAATTGAAGCATGTGGAAGCTAAGGGAGCAATTGATTAACAAACAGAACTGAGTGGATGAGTGAATATCATGGTAATGGTAGTGATTAAAGGGAAGTTGCATACATATACAAGGACACAGGCCAGCTTAAGTTTCTTTAAGGCACATCCTCATCCTGAATCTGGTGAGCTTTTTTGAACATGTCCTGATGCATTAGACTCTGGCAAATCAGTTCACACTGCCTACTTGGACCTAACCAAGGCCTATGATAACATCTCATATTCTGGTATTATCACAAACCAATAAACTAAATGTAAGCCCCTATGTTACCTGCTGGATAGCTAGCTGCCCAACTAACAGAACTAACTCTATTAGCAGAAAGGCATCCTCTATTTTAGAAAACTAATTACTATTGGTGTCCCACAGTGATCAGTCCTTGGTCCACTTCTCTGTGGTATTTACCTTTCTAATGTCAAGGCTGCAAACTTGGAGCTGGCATTAACTCCCCATGTGACTTCCAATTAAATGCTAAGAAATGCAGTTTTGTGTCTTCAGGCAAAACTGGGTACTCATCTGCCTATCACACAGGTGACACCCCTTTGAAAGTTGACTTCACCATTAGGGACCTGGGCACTTTCAGTGACAATGAATTTGATCACCATATATCCACTGTTATTAGGAAATCCTTTTACCTTGCTAGACTAATCATCAGGGGTACTTCTTCCATATCTAAAGAAGTTATCATCCCTCTCTATTCCTCGCTCATCAGACCAATAATAGAGTATAATGGTCCCTTTGGTATGTACCAGTCAAAGTATATAACCCAGCTAGAGAGGCTGAAGCATTTTCTCACTAAAATATTCAAGAGTGTCTACTTTGAGCTAACCAGACCACCTTATAATGTGCTCTCTCTCTGCACTATAGTTGAATACAGTATGCCAGCATATATGTGAGTCAATGGGTGACCTTTTGTCCTATTCTGCTGACCCTTAGCTAACAGACTTTCTTGATAATTTTATTCTAGTAACAGACTGATAATGTACAGAGAGCTGCTGCTCCAACTCATAACTGGTTTACATCTGCCTTTTTAGAGGAATTAATTCCAATCAATTAAACCTTCACGAATACTGATTGATATTCTTTTGATATAGAGAGAAATTTATATAAGCACTTATTTATAATATGCCTTTGCTGAGGCCCTTTTAGCCAGGTGATTCATTTTCTTGCAGCTTTTTCTTTTATTAATTCTTCACATATTTCCGGTCATCACTGAGATTTACACTGTAACAATTGGCCGCTCATACCTTAACTGAAAGTCAAAGCTAGGTATAAATTAGTAATGTTAATGAATAAGTGCAACCTGGGATATCATGGCTAGATCAGTAGCCTACTATTGGCCTAAGAACCTATCCACAATATTTAAACAAAGGGATATAAAAGGAGCATTATCTACTTCAAGCAACCAAAGAGTTTGCTACAAGTATGCCTAATGCTAAGCTTGTCACTGCTTACTGCTAATCAATGGTTTTGTCAAATTAGACAATATGAAGCTAGCTCGAAGTCTTGTTCATTCTGCACCCCCTAGGTAGACACACTTTTCTAATATTGTCTTTTTAGAATCTCTTCAGCTGCAGGGCAGCCGCAGTGGTGCAGTGGTTAGCATTGCCACCTCACAGCAAGAGACTCTCTGATTCTATCCTTGGCTAGGGTGCCTTCTGTGCAGAGTCAGCAGGTCCTCCCTGTGGTCATGTGGGTTTCCTCTGGGTGCTCCGGTTTCCTCCAACATCCCAAAGACAATGCTGTAGGTGGATTGGATACTCTAAATTGGCCCTAGGTGTGAGTGCGTGTGTGTGCCTTCCAGGGAAGGTTGGGCATCGGGCTGGCAACTCCACACTGTAAAACTCCACTGCCAATCATGAGTGGACAGGTGATCCACTGTGGCAACCCCTAACTAGGAAAAGCCAAAAAAAGAAGAATCTCTTCAGCTGCAGAAGTGTTTCAGAGTGCAGTAGGGGAAATAATTGGTGGTCAAGGAGGCATGATCAATATAATATATCATTTTCTGGTATGGGTAACTATTAAACAGAAATAACTTACTGCTCACTAAATTTGTAGACAAATATAGGCAAGCAGGCTTGAAACTGAACAAGAATAAGTCAGATTTGTGTATCTGCTTTCAAATATATGTGGCATGCTTTACCTTGTATAGATTTTAAGCCTGACTCTGATAAGATGAAAAGAAATTGTAAGTATACAGAAGCCCCTGACAAATTTGTTAGGTCACTCCTTTATATGATACAGTCCTTTACCAAGTTCATGCCAAACATTTCTGATGTCTATGTGCCATGTAGGAAGCTAACAGAGCATTCTGATATTTGCTTTTAGCCAGTGGTGCAAGGAAGGTGCTTTGAGAATGTAAAACAAAGTAGTCACTGAGGAAGCTCCTTTTAATCTCTGAAATGATGTATCACAGACCATTCTACTTCATATAGATCACAGATAGCAAGGACTTGGGCACTGCTGCTACAAGAAAGTAGAGTGAGAACATGCAAGTCAAATTTTTGGTTAATTCTCAAATATGCTGTGATCAAATACAAAAAGAAATCTTAGATTTCAGTTGAACTTTTTCCTGGCAATATCTATGGTAAGCTTGTCACTGTGGATTCATATGATGAACTAGAGCACATTAGATTATAAAAGTCAATTTATAAGTTATCAGATACATGTAAAAAGAATGTTACTGAGTTTGTAAAAGTTTGATCTTGAAACTTGGTTCAAACTGTGTAGGTTGATACATGTAGCTGATATCTTGATTAGAGTATATTTGTGAGAATGCTAAGGAGCAGTCTAGAAGACTCATGAAACATCTCACAATTACCATTGTTTACAGGGACGATAAAAGAACTAAGAATGTGTAAATGGGAAGAGAGGAAACTGCATTTATTTCATGACACAATAATGAACTGGTTGCCAGGTGTTGCTAAGTCAGTGCACCCAAAGATTGAAGTACATTTTTCATATTTTCATACCTTCTTTAGAGTTAATTGATGCAGATCTTGAAGTTTACAGGTTGCAGAGTTATCTTCCTTTTTGAGTTGCATAAAACTATGCTAAATAAAATCCACAAGTCCCATGTGAGAATTAGCAAATATAAAAATTTGCACTATATGTACTTTGCTATTCTACGTAGTCTGAATAGACTGAGCAGATAACTGTGTGCTGTAAAATTGTTAGTGACAATTTTCATTGGGTGGAAGTGGCATTAGATTTGTCAATACAGTGACTACACATTAGCTTCTCCGTGCTGTCTGTTATTTAAAGTGACCAGTAGTATTCTAACAGCATGAGGCTACTAGCCACAGTATTACCACAATCATGAAAGCTGTTTTTGCTATACATGGCGCACCACATAAATATCAGACAATAGTTCACAGTTCTTCAGTCAGGAATTCTGAGTGTCTGTGAAGCAAAAGGAATTTTAAATTACCACATCAAGTCCTTGATCACCACAAAATAATTAGCAAGTAGAACTAATACTTCAGGCTATGAACAGTCTGGTAAAAAATGTGGCAATTCTCTCAGTTCTGGGATGCAGTAATACATTTTTAGAATCTGTTGAACTTTCTCTCTCATTCCATAAAAGGAATGCATCTTAATACCAAACTACCTGCCTTATACTATTAATAGCTGAAAGTAAAGGGAATGCAATTGAGTTACTAATAAAAGGTGATATAGACAGTTTTGCTATGAAAGATCATCATGGAATATTTCTGAAAAATAAAAGTTGAAATAGTAATGTTAAATATTGATTTAGGACTTTTGCAGAAAAGCTCTGCCTATGTCTCAGACATTCAAGTAGAAGAACTGAATGACATATTGTGCAAGGTATAGATATACAATCATAGAGAATAATCGGGAAGCTTTTTTATTAAGCTGGTCTTGAGGAAGTATAGTTGCCCAACTATCAAAACTGCACAAGTCAGAAAACATGCCACCACTTTTTTCATCTTACTTGATGCACTCCTCAGCATGGAGAACATCGACGTCTGTGCAGTAACTGAAACCTGGTTCAAGGCTCCTGAGAGCACCCCAGCGCTACCAGGCTATACTTCGTATCATGCTTTTCGGCCCCCAAAACCCGGGTTGAACCACAAAGGGAGGGGGAGTGTCCATATTCATCAAGGACACCCACACCTCCAGGTTAGTAGCAACACATGAAGCATCAGAGACCATACAGGTGCAACTAACCATAGGCAAAACTGCTATACAACTGGTAGCATGTTACAGACCACCCTCCCAATCTCAAGAACCCCACTCAGCCTTCCTGAAGACATTGGAGGATATGAATGTATCACAAAATACCATCATACTGAGAGACTTCAACTACCCAAACATAGATTGGGTACATTATTCTAGCCCTAATACCCTAGCCCAAAGTTTCCTGGAATTCATAAATTCAAATGCACTGGAACAACTAGTCACCTCTCCCACTAGGGGAGATAATATACTAGACCTGATCATTACAAACATGGGGACAAAATGCTCCACACTGGAAGTATACCCCTCACTAGTGAGATCTGACCACAAACTAATCACCCTGGATATACATATCCCACCTCCACCCCAGCACAAAAGACCACAGTGAAAAACTTCTCAAAAGCAGACTTCACTCTTCTTAAGACTGAGATGGTATCCTTTAAGCCCACTGTGCCAGTGGATACCACATCCCACAATGCCGAATCCTTCACAAATGCTTTCTATGGACATCTCCAAGAATGCATGGATCATGCAATCCCAAACAAATCCAAGTCCCTCTCCACCAAAGGTAAGCGTCCTGTCTGGTGGACCTCAGCCATAAACAAATTGTATAACGAAAGAAGGAAGCTACTGCACGTCAGAGCAAAATCCCATGGAGGGAAGACATCTCTGATCAACATTAGCAGAAAACTACGTTCTCTCATAAAAACATCCAAGGTCAACTTTGAGAGAAAAATCGCTAAGGACACTAAAGATAACCACAAAGCCTTCTTCAGCTATGTTAGAAACCTGGGCAGAAACCCTCAGATATGCTCAGAGTTGGTTCACAACAACAAAAAATACACTGAACCCACAGATATTGCCAACATTCTGGCTGACAGGTTCAGTGCAAATTTCTCCCCTCCTTCACCCCCAAAAGAAGAAATACTTATCCCAGCTGAATGTAATCTCCCTGTCATCTCATATGTCCAAGTGAGAACCGCCCTAAACAAGGCTAAAAACACAGCATCAATGGGACCTGACGGTATCCCGGGTTGCATGTTACATGAACTCCAAGAGGAGCTAAACCCACACATAAAAATGCTATTTAACCTTAGCCTTACTTCGGGATATGTACCTGAACACTGGCGTACAGCAACAGTGGTCCCACTCCACAAGGGGGGGTGCCTCTACAGACCCTTGAAACTACCGCCCCATAAGCTTAACCAGCCTGGTCTGCAAAGATATGGAAAGAATAATTATGGAACTCATAAACAGAGACATAGGGGACCTACAGACACTTGACCCCACCCAGTTCGGCTTTGTAAAGGGCAGATCCTGCCTTTTAAACCTGGTTGACTTTTTCGAAACAGTCACTAGAGCCATTGATGAGGGCAAAGCAATCCATACAGCATACCTGGACTTGGCTAAGGCCTTCGACACAATACCCCACTCAGGCATCATAGATAAGCTCAACAGCTTAAAAGTAAACCCTTATGTCACTAGATGGGTTGCAAACTGGCTAAAGGACAGAACCCATAAAGTTAAAATCACTGGAGCAATGTCAGACTCAAAGCCAGTCACAAGTGGTGTCCCACAGGGATCTGTCCTGGGACCCCTCTTGTTCGGCATTTATTTCTCAGATGTTAAAGCAAACATGGGAGGGCTGTGGCTGACAAAGTTCGCAGATGACTGCAAACTAGGTGCCATAGTCGATACACCAGCAGACACACACATCCTACAAAAAGGCCTCACAGAAACGGACAACTGGTGCCGGAGTCACGGCCTTAAACTAAATGCCAAAAAATGTATAGTCATCCCCTTTGGGAAAAACAAAGTACCCACAAATTATCACATAGACAGCAACCCACTGAGTATGGAAAAAGTAATCAGAGACCTAGGGACCCAAGTCAACAGCGACCTCTCATTTGACACCCACGTTGCAAAAGTGGTTAGAAAAACATTCTACCTTGCACACCTCATCATGAAGGGATTCACATCCAGATCCAAGGATGTCATTGTACCCCTATATTCCTCCCTCATCAGACCCATGATTGAGTACAATGCCCCATTCGGTATGTATTTCACCCGGCATTTGCAACAGCTGGAGAGACCACAAAAGTACCTCACCAAGAGGATCAAGGGTCTCCAACATATGTCTTATTCTGCCAGACTAAAGAAACTTCAGCTCTATTCAGTAGCATACCGCCTGCTCAGAGGTGATCTCTGCCTGACGTACAAGGCCATGTCCAATCAGGATCTGATGGACATGCTCCACCTCAAAAAATCCAAATCCATCAGGACCACGAGGGGTTCAGGCACCTAGGCAGCGAGATATTTCCCTGTGGTACATTTGATGGGGGACACATGGCTGAAGTGACATTCAGCTGCAGAGAAATATGGCTGTTTGCAAATTCCCTGTGGGCAAAGAGAAGCGTACACTGCCATGCCCACAGCTTTAATAACCAAATGCACAGGGGAAAAACAATGTCCATGGTCCCCATGGAAACATGAGACAGCAGGCAATATGGTAGGAATCAGAAGCAGGCTGGCCAGAGGGCATACCAGTGGCAGTAAAAATGCAGTGCACAATGGGCAGTGCCTTTGTAATTGGAGTGTGTGGACCACTATCCCCTTCACAGTGTCTAGGACACATTACCTAAAACGCATACTGGTGCATAAATGTGACTACAGTAGCCTGCAAGATTTCCTCCATGCTGTAGCACACTTCTATGTGTTGTAGTTATATAAGGATGTACTGTACACTGAGCACAACACTCATTACTTCTTCTGCTGCCATGCATTTGGCTATTAAAGCTGTGAGCATGGCAGTGTGTGCTTCTCTTTGCCCACAGGGAATTTGCAAACAGCCATATTTCTCTGCAGCTGAATGCCACTTCAGCCATGTGTCCCCAGTCAAATGTACCACAGGGAAATGTCTCGCTGCCTAGGTGCCTGAACCCGGACCACGAGAGCTAAAGACTTAAACATCGGCACAAGTATGAATAGGACATGCTGGAGGGATAGATTCATAACCCAGAGGCTTCCCATGCTTTGGAACAAGATCCCAGTTCGTATTAGGCAGAGCCCCTCACTGACTCTCTTCAAGAGAAATCTTGATGAGTGGATGGGAGATCGTACGTTTACCCCAGGGGTCACATCTGTGTCACTGCTAGACAGGGGCACAGTAAACTAATTCTATTATATAAGGGGACCTTCATTGTGTCACTACTAGACAGAGGCACAGTATTCTAAATTTATTCTGTACATTTTTGTACCATTTCATGGGGTGGCAAAAGCCACATCACTATGGCTAGGCTTACAAATGCCCCAGGGCAGATAGCCTAGTACTATACTATGAAACTATGAAGTGTCTGTTCATGTAGTTCTCAAGGTGAGTGTTGTGGCTTAAGGGGTTACAAAATGATTCAGTCCTACCCAGATGGACGTATATCTGTTCAACTTGTTAGCACAGAGGATTAAGGTAACACTTGAGATGATAATGACTGTTCCACCTGTAGTCTAGCTTTTGATTATCTTAGCCTCCAATTGCTTACCATGTGACTGAGTAAATCACTTAATTATGCAGAGCTTCCAGGTTGCCACTAAAAAGGGGCTTGTGCCTAACAAGTTTACCTGCTAAAGAAGTCATCAGCTCACCTGTGTAGGAGAAATGTTAATTTCATGAACTTTAATCATACTTTTACATAGGAATGGGGTCAATCCGCGGTGGTAGCGTTGTTGCCTCACAGCAAGAGGTTCTCCCGTTCGATTCTCAGCTAGTGTGCGAGGAGTGCCTTCTGTGTGGAGTCTGCATGTCCTTCCTGCAGGTCGAGTGGTGTTCCAAAAGACATGCGTGAATGGGCATGCCTTCGTTGAAGGTTAGGCATCGAGCTGGCAACTCGGCACCGTAAAAATCTACTGCCAATCATTAGCGGACCGGAGTTCCGCTGTGGCGACCCCTAACTGGGAAAAGCCGAAAGACAACAACAACAACTTAGGAATGGGGTCCATTCCCATCATGGTATTAGAAATCCAAAAGACTTGAAGAAATTAAAAAGAAAATTGTATAAGATACACACTACACTGATCAATTACATTACAGTGACAAACCACTTTGCAGTTAAGCCATAATAAAGGACAAATTATTATTCCAGGAATAAAAATTAAAAGGGAGATATTCCAGGGTGACTCTCTGTCACTGCTGCTCTTCTGTCTTGCCCTTAATCGATTAAGCTGTCTGATTAATAGGTCATGTCAACAATTTGGCTCCCAGAAAACAACAAATTGATAAGACTTATCGTCTTCTTTTTGTAGATGATTTAAATCTGTATAGTTCATCAGATGAGGAGCAGAAAGCACAACTGCAAGTGGTCAAAACTTTTTCAGATGATACAAGAATGTCATTTGGTCTTGATAAATGTACAAAACCAACCTTTAAAGCAGGACAGCTACAGCACCAAGAAAACATTAGTTTGGGCAAGAATGTGATATAAAAGAACTTGAGCAAGAGGGAGTATATAAATATTTGGGAATTGATGATGGATCAGCATTGAAACTTGAACACATGCAAATAAAACTTAGTCTTCTAAAATATTTCTTACTAATACTGAAAACAGCGTTGACATCTAGGAACAAAGTCCAATCTATAAGTCAATTTACTCTTCCTTTCCTAACTTTGTTTTAGAGTGATTGGCTGGCCCCAAAAGGTTTTGGATCAGTTGGACAGGAAAACAAGAAGGATGCTTCATGCTCATCAAATGATTTATAAAAATCAGTGCATACCAAGATTATATATTCCCCATTCTGAAGGAGGTATGGGCCTCCTCTAAACTGATTACATATATAGAGCTGCAGTCATGGTACTGTATACATATCTGCTGACCTCATAAGACCCAAATGTAGTAAAAGTTTTGAAACATGAGGAGAATAAGCATATGATGACTTCCCTGCTTAGTTTAGCAGAATGCTCAAACCAGAAGTAGATAAAAATTAGGAAGGAACTGAATGTACCAAAAAAACAAAAGAAAGAAAGAATATAAGGTGAAGGATCATATAAAAAGACAAGAAATGTGGGAAATGCATAAATATAGTAGCAAGCATGGAAAACTCTTGGAATAACCTTATTTTGATGAGGACTGAATGCAGTAATGGTTAAGGAGAGGTGAATTTAAACCAAAAGATTAAAGGTTAATATTGATGGCCCAAGATAGTGGAGCACATACATGTTGGATTACAAAGTCCATTGAACATGTGGAAGAAACAGACAGAGGTTTTGTAAAACAAAACTGGAGACACTCGCACATCTTGCTGGTTGTAATATACTAATGGCAGAAGGACTGTATACTGAAAGGCACAATAATATGGCAAGACTGTTGCATTAGGGATTGTGCAAACATTATGGTATTGAAGTGGGGTCTATATTATATGACTGAAGGTGCATATATGCGACTATGTAAAAGTCGACACATAATGCATGAAACCTAAAAACAGCGAACGGCCACATAAGCGAAATTTTCCCTGGGGAAAAAACTTAACATGACCGTTTGCTAAAAAAAAAATAATTTAACAACATAAACAGGTGGGGGGCTCTGCCCCCCACACCCCCCTAACTAAATATACCAACTCTGAGATCGCACTATAGGGAAGGAGGGGCAACTCCGTGGAAGCTGGCCAACTATCTCCTTGCACTATGACATATTCATAGAATCTCTTAAATGTGATTCGATGAATGTGTCGCTGTTTCTGTATTCGCTCAGAAGCATTTTCGTGCTTCTAATATAGACCCTTGAAGTGGTGGAAAAACTGAAAAACATTGGAAACCTGAACCACAAAGCATTATAGAAATTGATGAAGTTTATATCACATGGGATCACCTATTACCAACAATTCAAAAAATAGATGTGAGAAAACCAGATATAGTAGTCCAGGAAAAGAAGACAAAAGTAGCATTGATTATTGAAATTGCTACATCCAGTGACTACAGTGTCTTACGTACAGAAAGAGAGAGAGAGAGAGTCATAAAATACCAGGATTTTCAGGCAGGAATGAAGGCAATGTGGAAGAAGGAAACCTAGACAGTTCCAGTTGTAGTAGGAACAACTGGTCTTATCGAAGTATGACTGTAAATTCTTTTTTTATATGTTACCAATACATACAACTCCATATGAATTACAGGAGGAGTCATTACTGGGCACATTACAGGTGCTGCAAACAGCATTTATGGCTAACATCAAAGACTGAAGCAATACTAATTTCATGTACTTTAATCATAGTTTGACTTAGAAATGGGGTCCATTCTTATTATGGTATTAGAAACCCAAAGACTTGGAGAAATTAAAAGAGAATTTACAGGGGTGAGAGAAAGTATAGTTAATGCATGGAATAGTGTACCAAATTATATTAAAGCAAGCATAAGCTTTATATATATATTTTAAGAACAACTTAGACACATTATGGGAATGACTGTTTTGGTATATTGGTAGGCTAAAAGGGCATTATTGCCAGTGCCTGAAATATTTACTTGTTTGTATGGAAATAGAAAAAAAAAAGATAGGATTTTATTTCCCGATCAAAATATGGAGGATACATCTTGAGGATACAAAAGACTAATGAAGAATGTAGTATGATACACATGACTGTAAACGATGTATTGGTTTCTTTGTGCACTTTAAAATGATTATTTCAAGTAAAACCATTTTGATTTTGCTTTGCTTCTGTATGTCACATGGCATGTAATGCTGTTACAGTATTATGTAGATATCAATGTATATCATTTCCAAACCAATGGTTAAAAAGGTTACATAGACAAACTACTGAAAATAAACTTCAAGAAAGACCCAGCAGAGCTAGAGTCTTCACTGTGTAGTATGATAAACCTGTATATCTTGTATAGGAGGCCTATGGGATATATGCAAATGAACCCTTAAGTACATACCAGTGTTTCATCTACATTTCTTCTGAATGTCCTTAAGTTTTTACTTTTTATTTAAGTCTTTATGGGAACAATGAGGGTAAAAAAACAAATCCCACTAGTGTAGATGTGTGTTTTGGCCTTGTTTTGAACTCATCAGTACAGGATACGTGGATTGTTTGGCTATACTTTATAAACACAAAACGCTATGTGGATTGTTTGGCTATACTTTAGAAAGACAAAACGTACAATCAGGACTGATGTCTATAAACAATTGGGTGCCTGTAAAATATCTCAAATATTGTCAAAACCACAGGTTAAGGTTTTACACAGACAAACCATTTAGTAAAAACTGCAAGAAAGACCCAGCCAAGCTAGAGTCTTCACTGTATAATATCTTAAACCTCCTGTTGTGGAGGTCCATGGGATGTATGCAAATGACCCTTAAGGACATACCAGTGTTTTAGCTACATGACTTATGAATGCCCATGGCAATGTAAATAATTGTATTTATTTATATTAGTTTCCTAAGGGAAACATAACATATTTGGTTATATGCAGTTTCAAAGACTTTTTCTCCAATTAGGACTGCCACATCTGATATGACATCAAGCTGTGGTAACTGTCACATGTGCAGATGAGGTAAAGGAGTTTACCATCTAGGAGATGTAATATAAATGTAAGCTTAATGGAGTTAGCTCCCATTATGCATTTGTACATGGCTGCAGGGACCTACAGCACCATGAAGAGATTAAAGCTGCATAATTTCCTTTAAATGCAAGGCTATTATGCCTTTCTGTATTCTCATTTTAACATTTAGCATGAATAGCACCACTGTAGGATGTCCTGGACATCTTCTGGACAATTTTCTGAGTAACATGCCTGACATGTCTTCTCAAATTGCAAATGGTATGTTCTTTTAGTCAAGAAAGTCTCATTAGAATGCAGTGAGAGGTCCACAGTTTGAAGGGCTAACAGTGGTCTTGGGAAAATCTGTGTGCACTAATGCTACTGTAATGCAAATCAGATGAGATACCATTCCAAATTTCAGAAAACACAAGATGGTCTGGAGTACAGCTGGCACTTGTATCAACCTTTCTCATCCCATGTAAGCTAGAAGAGTACTTGTTCCCCATATGCAGAGTACAAGCTGTCCTGGATGATTTAACATTTTCTGCTATCATTGTGTATCAGCTTGCTGTCTGCATTTAGATCATGGTATAGTATAGTACTAGGTAGCTCATGCATTGTGCTCGGGCAATGTTATCTACATTAGACAGGCCATTGCTAGTTGCTGGCAGATATTCTTATGCACTTCACAGTGCATGCTAACATCAGCTACCCAGCCTCCATTCTATTTGTATCTCTGAATAAATTGTTTTTCATACCTGTGCATGCTTACATAGTGTATGCTCCATTTAAAATCACTACAATATAACCTGCAGCATGCTTCTGAGCTAGGTTAGCAGCTGGGTTTATGCATCACTTAGTTACAAAATGTATAACCCAATGATACTGAGCATGACAGGACAAGGATGTTGTATTATAAAGCAAAGGTTTTAGTGTGCCACATAATTGACAACCAGAAGAGAAAGTTTAAATACTTATTTTTCAAGCTGCACTACCAGGAATGATGAATTGTGGAGCCAGTACAATGATGCTTGAATATAATAATACAGGAGTTAAATCTTGCATATTTGCTTTGCTCAGCCTTTGATTATATAGTCTCAGTCTGGGCCTTTTAATGCATCAAGTACAAATTATGTTTGTGTGATGAGAAAAAACAATACCAAAGCATCTGACTATGTGTCATTTATACAATCAATTAACATAGCTTTACATGAATACAGGAAATGAAACTAGTGATTTAATAAATCATTTTTGTGGTTTTGGCTCTAGTTTTGATGTCCTTTTTACACATAGGTTAAGAAATAAACTGCATTACTGCCTTAATGCATCGGATATATTATTAAATAACAGCAGTAATGAACAAGAAACTGTCTAACCTTTCATCATATTTTTCTTCCACGTTTCCTTATGATCTGCCCAACAGATAAATCATAAAAGAAAAGTACTCCCCACATGATGACAGTACATCCATTCTGCCTTATTATGCTGTAAAATGGATGAGTTCCATTATCGAAGTTCAGTAGCTAGGTCAAGACCAGCTATAAAAATTCTTATAAAATGCAATGCCTTTCCCAGAATTGAATTTTGGCCTCTTTTGAAGACTGACACGTACAACATCAAATAGTCTCTCTATGTTGCACATAAATTCAAACTGGGACGCAAATATGAACACATATCTATAAATGATTAAATAAAAGGGAGCATTTTTGCTGTAATACAAGTATAACAACTGAAATCATGTAAAATGTTAACTATTTTTATGTGAATTGTTAGGTAAGACATAGACATATGTAGAAAGGTAGATGACTGACATAAGCAGAGAGAGAACAGAAATGCTTCACCATTAGTCTGTCTACAGTTGCATTAATTAGCCAGTGACTTTTAAGTGTGATTTTTTACAAGGGCGACTACAGAATGCATGTGTATTAAACAGTGTTGCAGTAATGGAAATGACTTGGGGTTCTTTTTCTATAAGTAAAAGCACATCAGCAGGTTTAGTGTTATGTCACAAAACCACAGTGCTGACATGCTTTATGTATTTCAATGGTTCTGCTTAAAGATTTTGGTGAGCATTATTTTCATATCATTATTGGGATAACCAATTATGGAGACATAAAGTGAATTGTCGAAGCTGTGAAAATATTGGTGTGTACAAACTATTAGCCTGAATGATGGGGAGGGGAGGTAATGGTGTTCTAAAACGAAATGAGGGAAAGTTATTATATATAATACTGCTTCATATTCTTAGCATTAGCTGCTTTGCACTGTCTCTGTTACGATTTTCTGTCTTACAATTCTTTGTATTATGGTATCAGTATGATCTTGAAGAGATGTATTTAGTGATGGCCCATAATATTTTCTGTCATGATGTCTGTCCCGCTCACACACATATGCTTGCCCACACAAACATGCAGACTTGTAATCTGCATTAACTTTAATAGTTTACAATTAGGTTTGAATGAATCAGGCATGAGTCATGGCTGTTACAATGTTTTCCCACTCTTTTTATCACGGTATAAGATATCATTGTCACTTAACATTATTCTTTCCATTTCTGTTTTCTACTGTTAAATTACAATAACTGTATTATGCACGTTGACCCTAGAAGTATCTTTACAGCATCTCTAATCTAATCTAATTAGTACATGTTTCAGTGTTCCTGCTGTGTGGAGGTCACCTCATCCAGAATAAAAATTTTGAACATCCAGAGATCTTGGTAAATAGATGATGTACATATTCTGCAATTAATTTCCCAGCAACAGTTACATAAATTTCATTGTTATCTATTCCATATCCTACCATCTGCTGCCTGCTGCTTTTTCATTGGGTTGGATCAATTTTCTATTAAACACAAGGCAGAAGAGTGGAGTTCTCGGGGTGGGGGGAAGAGTCGTTGCCCAAGACAATTTCAGCAGTTGTGATGGAAATGCTGTCTTTGACAGGAGATACTGATAAGAGGTTGAAGCAGTACCATAACTATGGTAGGGCAAATGGTGCAGTTGCCCTGGACACACACTGATAGGGGGTACATCTTTCCCTTTCCAATCTGCATGGGTGCAACACTGGTATTTATTTAAGAAGCCACAATTGATATTTCAGCTCCTTAAATGGAACTATTCATTTTTCTTTTGGTCCTCTGCACCTCAATTTACAGTCTGAGAACAGCCCAAATTGTGAGTTTATCTAGTTACAGCTCTGGCTACCCATGGTTTATCTGTCTATTAAATGTTTAACGGAATACTGGAACAGTACCTTTGGCTTGGCAGACTGGGAAGAGGGTACCCTTATTTTTCAAAAAAGATGAGTGGAGATTGAGTTTGAATTGTAGAGGAAATGTGCTTCTTGGTACTGCTGGGAATGCCTATACCATGTCAGATGATGGTAACAAGGTTTCTTTCAATGGGTGAGTCTCTGATTTTGGACCAACACTGTGGATTCCTTCCAGGACATGGAAGTGTTTATCTCTTCTTTGTCTTGTATGGATACTGGAAGTTAGTTTGGGGAGATTGCAATCACGTACTAAGGGGGTATATCATTATACATCCCAGAATGTGTTGTGGGAGGTGCTACAATACTAAGTGGTCCCAAGGCTGTTATTGTATACCATTCTATTTATTGAGCAAGAGCTGTGCTCTCATTTTCTATTTTAAGTTAAACACTTTTAGGATAGGCATTAGTCTTCACCAAGGATCACCCTTGTTTCTCTTGCCTGTGCTGTTTGACATTTTCAAAGACAGGAGATCAGGGCACCATAAGGGTTTGGCGAGTATACATTCTAAGGTCATGTGGTTTGCATTTTTTTAAAAGATATCAGATGATCATTTCCCCTTGGCCTCTGATGACTGTTTTCTGTTGTGGACAGTAAGAGATCAATGTTGAGTGTGAAGCAGATGTGAGGAAAACCAATGCCTGTGTATCTGTGGCCATTGTTTGTAACTGAAAAATCATATGTTGTTCTCCACTTCTGAGATGGCAGAAGCCACCTTCAATTGAGGGGTTTAATTATTTTGGGGTCTTGTTCATGATTGAAGGTAGGTGGGTTAAGGACACTAACCAGACAACTGCTGCCAAAGTTGCCACACTGCAAGCATTTTATAAATTGTGATGAAGTGAGAGCTGAGTTAAAGAATAGCATTTCAGGTAATTTTTGTGTCTTTCTTCTTGCATACGATTAGTATGATAGCTGGGTAGTGACCTAAAGAATGAGACTGCAAACATAAGCCAAAGATGTGAACTTCTTTTGCATTTGTGCTGAGCTCAGTGACCTTTATAGAATAAAGACTTTGGCAATATGGGAGAGCTTGCAGTAATACCATTCCTCCAGGTTAAGAGGAATCATTTGACGTGGTCTTGGCACCCAGTGATAATGTTTCACGGACATTTCGGTGGGAGGTGTACTATGCATGATCATTGGGAAGAGATTCTGACACACACCCAGGGATCACTGGATAAAATATCTCTAGGAAAGCTTCTGGGAATATTTGGATAATTCTGCATGAAGAACTGTGTACTGTTGCTGGAGATAAGTGCTTACTTCCTTAGCGTAATAGCAATATGCCCATCACCATGACAAACAATTTAGATAATGGGAGGCTAGATGGATGGATAAAAGGATGTTTGAGTAGGTGGAAATTTAAAGCCACATGTCCTTGGGTATGTAGATTAACAGGATAGTTAGGGAAGCTATAAGTAGATTAACAGGGTAGTCAGGGAAGTTATGTAAGGGGCCAAGGGAAGTACTGGATGAGGGGGAAATGAGACACAATTCATATAATTAAGTAAGTCTACTAAAGCAAAATTTGGGGTAAAGATAGCCTCCCTGGCAAAGGGCAACCACAAGGGTTTCTCCAGCTATGTCCAAAACCGCAAAGACAACACACGGCAGTCTGTAGAACTGATTGTAAATGGAGCCTTGTATACAAAGCCAGAAGATATAGCAAATCTGCTGACCAGCTAATTCAGTTTCAGTTTTACGACCCAAGAAATACCATAAAACAAAACTTCCTCCAAATCACCAGGGAGCAGGTTCTAAATGTGCTCTCTAATGCCAAAAACAATGCATTAATGGCCCCTACAATTATCCTAGGATGCCCCCTTAAATAGCCATTATAGTCATTGTTTAACCATAGCCTCTACACAGGCTTTGTGCCACGTGAATGGAGAAGTGCAGAACTCAGCCACACAAGGGAGGACCATCAGCGGATCTTGGAACTATGGACCCATAAGTCTTACTACTCTTGCATGCAAAGCCATGGAAAGAGTTATCATGGAAATGATTAATAAGGACAGAAAATCTTTGAACTCTGGATTCAACCCAGTTTAGTTTTGTCATGGGCAGATCATGCTTACTCAATCTGATGGATTTTTTGAGAAATTCATCAAAGCAATGGATGAGGACAAAACAACATACTACCTACCTTGAATTGGCTAAGGAATTTGATGCAATACCCCACTCAGACAATGTAAGGAAACTCATGGATATTGGCCTTAACCCCTATGTTAAGGATTGGATAGATAGATGGCATACAGATAGGACATGGGAAGTTAATATAGAGGAGTCCACCTGCGCAATGATGACAGCCACTAGAAGAGTCCATCAGGTCTCTGTGCTGTGTCTGCTCCTTTTTGACATCTACTTTTTGGAATTCAAGGCCAATGCTGAGAGCCTTTGGCTGACCAGGTTTGCAGATGATTGCAAACTAGGTGCAGTCATAGAATTCCCAAAAGACAGTAACATTCTGCATGAAGGATTCATACAGACAAATGACTAATGCCACAGCCACGGCTTAAAACTCAGTGTCAAAAAATGCATAACAGTACCCTTTGGGAGGCCACTCACCCTAGGAAATTACCTCATCAATAACTTACCCTAATCAGTACTCAACCAACCAATATGTGTCTAAGGTAGCAGGGAAATTACTTTATGTTGCTCAGCTTTTAAACAAGGGCATGGCATCTAGGTGCAAGTAATTCACTGTTCCACTGTATTGGCCCCTCAGGCCCATCACTGAGTATAACACCCAGTTCAGTATGTACCTGACCAGGCACATGCAACAACTGGTACTTCCATACTTTAAAAAATACAGGTCAATATAAAGCATGTCCTTTGCAGATTGCCTAAAAGCACCATCTCTGTGCTCTGTTCCTAAAGGCTGTTAACAGGAGATCTACGTCTGACATACAATGTGTCCTTGGATCCCCTCTCTGATGTACCTTTTGCATAGCTGCAAAATGAATAGTATTAGAATTTCTTGATTTCGGGATTTAGATTTTTTTTGTGACATGATAGGATAATTTGGAGGGACAGGTATATCTCGTTGATTTCCCCTTCTGTGTAACAGGCTTTCCATCCAGAGCTCTTCATTAACCATATCCAAGAGGAAATTGGATCAGTAGATAGGAAATTGTAAAAACACTGCAAGTCTAGCACTTATGTCTCAGATAGACAGAGGCAGCTTATAAATCTTGCCCTAGCTTATGTATATCCTTTAAAATGACCTTTAAGGTACATAAACTTTTGGGATACAAATGGTATGCTTGCCTAGGCTTATAAAAGCCCCAGTGGTCATTAGCCTGGTATACACCTATGAACATATGATATTTTGCCCCTTACTCCAGCAGAATAAACCTACACTGTTTGTTCAAAATGTCTAAAGCCACATCTGGCAGCTGTATCTCATCAAGTATGAACAAAGTCAAGTCCTTGTTCTTGTCCTTCAAATAAGGTTGGTGTAGTACTAGGAGTCTCCCCATTGTTATCTGTACCCCATTCTAGAGTTTACAAACCTCTTGGTCCTATCTATGGCTCTTCAGGCTGTACCATATCTCCAAGCAATTCTTGACAAAAATCACAGTCCAAATTACAATAACTTATGAAAACTGGTTTTGTATCATTGCAATGTCCTTACACCATATGAAGCAAACATCACTTTGAAATTAAATCAATATATTGAGCTGCTGCTGTTTCTTCATTATGTGGTTCAGAATGGGTCTACTTGAAGCCAGTTCATGTCATGATATCCTTTCTAATGAAGTTGCCATTTGTTTCTCTTTATACCCATCAATATCACTCCAGAAAATACTTTGGCCTTCCTATCTGCCCAGTTTAAGATCAAGTCAATGATTCTCCAAACTGCTTAGGGATTGCAAACACTGAAAATTATTAGTAACTGATAGAAGTTTCAGGTCTTCTGCCTCCACTTTGTTCCTCTTGCTAATGGCAGCCCCCTTTGTTTTTTTTAATTATTTATTTATTATTTGTAATTGTATAGGTAAGCTTTAGGTAACCCCCTTTGAGTGTATATGTTGCAATGTGTGTTGTACTGCCCCCCCATTAGTCGTAATGACTTTTTAACCAGCCACTAAAATCCAGGTGCCATCAAGGAGGGGGGGGGGTGACATGAAAAGCACACTAACATGACTGGTCATTTAATTTTCTTATTGTCATTGTTCAGTACCACTTGCTGCTGTTTTCCTAATTGGTACAGTCTTTGGTCATTTTAGCCATACAGTGATTGTGTCTTGCTGACCATCATATTCTTTCACCTCACTGGCTAGATTGTCCCAGCCCTTTGGGTACCTAAAAGTTCACTTATTCTGAGCACCCAAAGACAAATGAATAAGATGAGAGTGTCCCACATCATATAAACACTTATGTGAACTCCCTCTACTATTGTAAGCAATGAGTCACAGCCCAAGCATGATCTGTTACTTGCCTGAAGTGCTGTAAGCCTCTTGATTTTTGTAAATATTTAATTGGTTGGAGTCATGAGTTATTCTGGACATTGTTTTTAAATTTAGGGGAGTTTGTAATTTGTTATTCTGGTTAAGTCTGAGAAGTTTGAAGTAAGAAGCTTTTAGTCTAAGAAAAAATTAGGTCTGTGGAAACGAGCTTTCGTTTTGGTGTGTTTAGTTTAATCCAGTATGTGAGTTTGCATCCTTGTTCCACTTTTGTTTTTTTTGGAGTAGAATAGCACGTTAAGTCTACTTCTTGAGTACACAGGAACTTTTTGTAGTTCTCTAAGTGTAATATGCTTAACTGTACCCAGACAAGGTTCTGTAAAGCATTTCCACAAAAAATAGCCATCCCAGTGCCTATTGCCACCAACACATCCCTGCACATTTCAGTGCATGGATTGTCCAATCACTCGAATTGTCAAGTATGTGTATACATCACCAGAATGAGACCTGGTGCAAAAGACATAAGTTAAAAAAGCACCAAAACTCTAACACCGAGTTACTGTGTAAAATATGTGCAACAAATCATTCAAGGGACTAAGTACAGAAATGAACCAGGATTTATCGACACTCCAAAATGGTTTCACTGCAAATCTGCAGCTATCACATGAGACAAAAATCTGATTAATGAGATGCTGAGTACATGTTATATTCTTAATTATGGTCACATGTCTCTTGTATCATCAGTGATTGAAGGAAATATCAGATGACTAATCCATTGTCTATGAAAAAAGAAAAAAATACTACTAAATAATAGTATTACGCTAAAGTAGTCGCGTATAAATGAAAAAGTTATTTTAATATGAACCATTCAGTCCTGGAAATGCGTGTGTAAATAGACAAGACCAAAGTGATGGCAACTGATGGGTCACAAGCCACCGTCCACTTTTGGGGTGAGTTCAGATTGAACAAACGCAAGAGTTCAAGTATGTCAGTTTGCTGGTCAAGGAGAAGGTGGTGGCATAAACAGCTGAAGTCCATAGCAGGACTGGACAAGCAACTGCAGCATTTGGCTTGCTCAAGTGGTGTTTACAGAAGAGGCCAAACACCTCTGTCACCACCAAGATTCACATTTTTCGGGTACTGATCTTGGCAATTCTTCTTTATGGATCAGAAATATGGATCCTCCTCAAGCCCGACCAGAACAAGCTTGAGGTCTTCTAAATTAAATGCCTCTGCCAAATCTTGGGAATCTCACTTTGAATGCATTAGAAATGAGAACATCCTGACCAGATGTGATCGGTAGCCAATGATCAGTGAACAGGTCCAGGACAGTAGGCTGCTCTGGTTTGGACAAATGTGGAGGATGGACACCTGCCACTTGACATACAGAAATAGTACCTCACAGCCTGGAGAGTTCACAAATCTGCACTAAAGAAGACGTGGGCTAAACAGCTTGAAGAGGTCGTGAGAAGCCAATGACTCAACCTACAATAGGCCAGAAACATTGCCATGTACAGAACAGCACGGAAAGGCATCATGAAGGAGGTGCAGAATCTGGCGACAGCCACAGCAGCATGCCAACTACGGGGTCGACCACCTTTGACGGCCACCAGCTAGAGACAAAAGAATGTGTGTGTATGTGTTTGTATATATATATATATATATATATATATATATATATATATATGTATATATATATATATATATATATATATATATATATATATATATATATATATATATATATATATATATACACACACCACTCCATTACGTCCAGCACCAACTGAACATCCAAATACCCAAATGGGTATTTTTTAAGCCCAAAAACAACAATAAAACACCATTCCAGGACAAGGCAATATAGCATCCACATAGTTTATTGTCCAACTCTCAACAGTGCATACACAAACCTAGGTTTCGCCCACTGGCGTCATCAGTGTGTATTGCAATCAGGGAGCAGAGACCTTTTTATCCACATTACAGCACTCATTTGTTTAAAGGCACATTGTACCCAGTAACAAAATTATTAAACACAAAATCCCCAAACATCATATAGTGTACTAGTTTTTGTTAGTTACCATTACTGAAATTACTACCTATAACATTACTATTTCATCTACTTCATGCCTAGCACCTATTATACCTTAATAATCTTACCAATGGTTATTCAGACCTGGTTTAAATAATGTTCCTAAATAAACAGAAAACTAAGAATAGACTCAGACTAGACTAAGAATAATTTTGTTATTGGGTACACTGTGCCTTTAAACAATTGAGTGATGTAATGTGGATAAAAAGGTCTCTGTTCCCTGATTGCAATACACACTGATGACGCCAGTGGGCGAAACCTAGGTTTGTGTATGCACTGTTGAGAGTTGGACAATAAACTACGTGGATGCTATATTCCCTTGTCCTGGAATGGTGTTTTATTGTTGATTTTGGGCTTAAAAAATACTCATTTGGGTATTTGGATGTTCAGTTGGTGCTGGACGTAGTGGAATGGTATGTTTGTGTAGTCCGTGCACACATCTCACCGAGCAGCTGGGTTTTGAGTATGTATGTACAGATATACACACACACACACACACAAATATATGTATATAGTTATAGATATAGATATGTGTGTGTGTAAAGGAAAAGGGGTCACTAGATGTACATAAGGAGTTGTAACTCCCAGAACTTCAGAACATAAATTGTTATTGCAAACAAACTGCAGTGAATTTGATACTCCCTGCAATGTCATTAAAGCATTTTGTGTGTGTCCGTACCTTTGCACACTGCTTTATGTATGGTGCTGAGCCTCCCTCACTAATTCTGAGATCACTGTATGTTGGAGAAGGGAAATATTCTGAGGTAATAATGAGAAAATGTGAAGCAAAGGTTTTTAATATGGATACATAATTGAAAATTATGTCATGCTGGTTTTAATAAATTCAATTTATTTCACTTTTTGTCATATATATTATGTTTTACTGTTAGGAACTTACTAAAAGATTTTTAATTGTGTACTATTTTAGGCCATAATACCGCGGTGGTGGTGCTGCGGTAGAGTTGTCGCCTCACAGTAAGACGCTGTCCAGTTCGATTCACAGCAAGAGCGTCTTCTGCATGGAGACATGCGTGAATCGGCGTACCTTAGTTGAAGGTTGTGCGTCAGAGCTGGTAACTTGGCACGTAAAAATCAACTACCAATCATTAGCGGACTGGAGTTCTGCTGTGGCGACCCCTAACCAGGAAAAGCCAAAAGACACAAACAAACAAAAACTATTTTAGTCCGTAATGTTTAGGTACTCTTCCTTTAAATATATATGGTTTATTGATGTAAGAAATTACATAAATGACTAGCAGTTTGAGAGTTGTAGTTCTGATGAAGTCTTTGAACTGAGTATGATTAAAGCACTTTTCTTTGTTTTAATAAACTACTTTATTGTACTTGGTGATTACCTGTGGCATTTTCCCATTAGTGCAATTTCTTCTACATGCCTGCCATATTGTTTATTTTGTTGTTAGTTCTTTTACGGCAAATGATTTATCCCATGGAGCCTTCGGTTAGGAACTAGCCAGTCCTTACGCAAACTACAACTGCGGGGATTGAAAAATGGGCTCGAGATGTTGACATCATCAAATGTGAACTCAGACGTCTGATGGAACTTACTGAAACATGTCTTACCTGACACAGCTAGATGTCCTTCCATAACACTGTTGTGATATTCCTTACCAAAGGGATTCCCTACCAAGGGGAGATTAGCGTCTTTCCAGCATACCAAAGCCATATGATTTTTATAGATACCGTATGTCACATGTATGGTCCCTGCTCAAGGCATAGGGTTTGAATGTCCTAGAGTATTTAGGACAGATGTTCCTCAACAGACAAAGCAAAAAGCCAAACACATTTCCCCCTGCCACTAAAGATCATCAGCGTGAATGGCAGGATTTTCCTTAGGGGTATTTAATGCATTGATGGCCTTAAAGCTTCCCCAAGAAATTTCTGCGCCTCTTTGTCATCTACCCCACTCAAGAGGCCCAGAGAGCAGGAATCCTCTGAAGAGGATTTTGATTGTGGGGAACGAGTCTTTGGGATATTCCTTTCAGATCCCTTCTCCTTTGGATTGTGGCTCTGAGGAAGAGGATACTATTAGCCCAGATTCTCCTTGGAAGAACTCTGCTTTGAGGAGACTGTCTCTCATATGATGAAATATTTTAAATGAGACTGTTCTCAGGTTTCTCACATTCAAAAAACGTTTATGAGCTCCTCCAGATGGAGTCCCCTAAGCCCACTGCTGTACCTCCTGTCTTGGGTGCTCTTCTAGATACCTGCTCAGCAGCCTCTGTGGTCCTGGATTCTCAACCTCCAGTCCCTAATAAACCTGCTAGATTTCACAAGGGTGTCCGATAAGTGTAAGTTCCTGTACAAATGCCCTTCTGCTGACCTTTCTGTAGTGTATGTATCTTCTGACAAACCCACTAAGCTTTTGCCTTCTACTAAACTACTTCCTTCAGACAAGGACAGTAGAGCTATGGAATGGCTAGGCAAAAACTTATGTACTGTTGCCACCTTGGCCTTTTGGGTTATCAGTTTCCACACCCATATGTCCAAGTATATTTTAGCAAGTCTTTCTCAGGCTTCTCAGGCTATTTTATACCTCTCTTTTCTGAAGGGAAGGCCCGAACCCTCTCTTTTCAGAGCTCTTCTTCTCAGGTACCACCACTTGATTAAATATAGTTATGATGCTGCTGATGACTCCTCTATGGTTGGTGATTTTGGTTGTGTCTTGAGACATTACTCTTTGCTTCATCTCCAGCCTTTGCCAGATGATAGTAAGGCTAAATTGTTGGATGCTCCTCTTGACAAATAAGAACCTGCTTGGTTCTGCAGCTACTGAGCATTTTAAGCTCCAGCCAAAGGTAAGAAGGGTTCTAGGTGGGTTCCTCTTGCTAAATCTACTCAGACTCCTACTTCTCATAAACCTCCTTTACAAGACAAATCAGGTTCTATCTGACTGTTTATTTCCCCTTTTCTTGAGTCAGGTTCCCTTATTCCTTCATCTTTTCCTGTCCCTTCTCAACTGGTTAAGGGTCACTCATGACTCATGGGTTCTGTCCATCATCCATCAGGGATACTTCATGGTATGGAAATCCCCTCCTCCTTTTCTGGGCATTCCTCAACCTCTTCAGGAACATCTATCTTTATTCCCAGACCTGCTCCAGGGTCTTTTGGCACATGGCAGCTTTCAAGCTGTTCCCTCTTCCCAGGAAGGAAGGGATTTTATTCCAGAATGTTTATGGTTCCTAGGAAGGAAGACACATGGAAAACCATTTTGGACCTTTCTCAGCTTAATACCTTTCTTAAGGTCCCTTCCTTTCAGATGTCATCTTTAAACTCTGCCCACCTCTTCTTCCCTGGGCTTTCATGGTCTACCTGGATCTCAAACATGCTTATCTTTACATTTTAAGTCGTCCTCTTTTCAGGAAGTTTTTGCATTTCTCTGTTTCTTTCTTTCATTTTCAGTTTTCTGCTTTGCCCTTTGGTCTTTCTATGCCCCAAGGGTATTCACCAAATGCCTGTCTCCTGTGACTGCCTTTTGAATGTTGAGAGAGTTTTGAATATTTCCTTATCTGGATGACCTGCACATTCAGGCTTCTCCCCCCAAGATCTTACTTCAGCACATCTAGTATACTGTTTGTCTCTTACAAAGCCTGGGGTTTACAATAAACTTCCAGAAATCTGTCCTGGTTCCTTCTCAGGATTGTCTGTTTCTCGTTTGCAGGCTCCAGACCATTCCTATGCTGGCTTCCCTGCCTCCATCCAAGGCTCTTTCTCTAATCACCTTTTTTCAATCTCTTCTTCCTCTGATTTGAATTAAAGACAGGGAATTTCTCAGGGCACTACGATTCATGGCCTCCACCATTCTTATGCTACATCTAGCCAGACTTCTTATGAGAAAATTACAGTGGTTCCTTATGTCAGTATGGCACCAACATGGTCATCCACTAGATTTTCTAGTCTCGTTTCATCCATGCCTCAAACTAGAACTTCAAGTGGTGGATTTAACAGCTATCTCTCAACATGGAATTTCCTTTTCAGTCTCCAGTTCCCAATCAGGAACTTTTCTCAGATTCACCAAATGCCTGTCTCCTGTGATTGTCTTTTGCGGGTGAGAGAGTTTCAAATATTTCCTTATCTGGATGACTGCTCATTCAGGCTTCTCCCCCCAAGATCTTACTTCAGCATGTCTAGTATACTGTTTGTCTCTTACAAAGCCTGGGGTTTACAGTAAACTTCCAGAAATCTGTCCTGGTTCCTTCTCAGGATTGTCTGTTTCTTGTTTGCAGGCTACAGACCATTCCTATGCTGGCTTCCCTGCCTCCACCCAAGACTCTTTCTCTAATCACCTTTTTTCAATCTCTTCTTCCTCTGGTTTGAACTAAAGACAGGGAATTTCTCAGGACACTACGATTCATGGCCTCCACCATTCTTATGCTACATCTAGCCAGACTTCTTATGAGAAAATTACAGTGGTTCCTTATGTCTGTATGGCACCAACATGGTCATCCACTAGATTTTCTCGTCCCATTTCTTCCATGCCTCAAACTAGAACTTCAGTGGTGGATTTATCAGCTATCTCTCAGCATTGAATTTCCTTTTCAGCCTCCAGTTCCCAATCAGGAACTTTTCTCAGATGCCTCAGATATGGAGTCGGAAGCCTCTTTTGGTTCTCTCAAGGTCCAGGATTTCTGGCCTCCTCAACAGAAGTTAGACCACATCAACATAAAGGAAATGAGAGCTCTTTTTTTGCCTATCAGGCCTTTCATTACCTCTTTTTTTACAGAGCCTCTCATAATCTTCACACATAATCCCACAGTGATATGGTACATCAAGCAAGGGGGCATGGTCCTACCTTCTTTGCAGACTAGCTCTTCATGTTTGGGATCTAGCTGTCCAGTATCAATTGACTGTTCAGACTGCAACATTCCTTCAGAGCAAAATGTAGTGACACACTTTGAGCAGGTCCCAAACACAGGCACATGAAAGGATGCTTCACAGAGATGTGTTTCTGGACATTGCCCATCAGTGGGGTACTCTTCAGGTAGGTCTTTTTGCCACACCTTTGAACAGACAACTTCCTCTTTTTTGCACCAGAGTCCCAAGTCCTCTGGCTTGGAAGGTTAATGTTGTATCTTTTTCTTGAAAAGAAATATTTCTGTATGCTTTCCCTTCCCTTCGTTGATTCCAGGGGTCCTGCTCAAGCTAAAACAGGACTCCTGCAAAACCTTGCTGGTGATTTGCTTTTGGCACAGATGGCATGGGTTCCCCCTACTTTTTCTTCAGCTAGCCAGGGATAATCATCAAAGGTTACCTGACAGGGTGGACCTGCTCACACAAGACAAGGAGGTCTGTGATCCATCCTTACTTGTCCACTCTTCAAGTGACATTGTGGGTAATAGGGTTTTGATCCCTTTTAGGTCCTTCTTTCTGAGGATGTGCTTAGAGTTCTGCAGGAGGCCAGGAAATTATGTGTCTAAGTGGAAGAGATTTTCTGTTTGGTGGCTTGCTCATAACCATGGTGCACTTTCTGTGGAGATCCCTTTGGTGTTCTCTTATGTGTGATTTGACCCATGCTCAGTTGGCATATTCTTCTGTTAAAACTCACTTCTCAGCTATTTCTGCTTGCTTGCAATTAACTCCTCCTCTGGCCTCTAGATTTGAGGTCAAGCAATTTTTTAAAGGCGCCCTTCATATCAGGCCTCCCAGGAAGCCTATTCCACCTTCCTGGGACATT
This sequence comes from Protopterus annectens, assembly GCF_019279795.1. Taxonomy (NCBI): domain Eukaryota; kingdom Metazoa; phylum Chordata; order Ceratodontiformes; family Protopteridae; genus Protopterus; species Protopterus annectens. The sequence continues at coordinate 588,490,627 of NC_056748.1, forward strand.
AATTTTGTGCTTAAATTGATTCAGGCTCCTTTTGAGCTTGCCTCTTCAGCTTCCATGCAACATTGTACATGGAAGACTGTTCTTTGGGCCCTTACTTCAGCTAAGAGAATATCTTTACTCCAGGGTCTTATGGCTGTTCCTCCTTTTTTGTTTTTTTCATAGGGGCATGGTGTCTCTTCATACTAATCCTCCTTTTATGCCCAAAGTGGTTTACAAATTATTTCCTTATCAATCTATTAATTTGCCCTGCTTTTTTCCTTCTCCACAGTCTGCCCGTGAGAAGGTTCTTCACACCTTGGATTTCCCTAGACATTTTAAATATTATTTAGATGAAACTAAAGTCATTTGCAAATCTGAGCAACGTTTTGTTTCCCTTCATCCCAGAACTCTAGTTTTGGCTGTTCCTAAGCAAACCATAGCCTCATGGATCTCCAAGGCCATTTCTTTTTGCTACTCTTTTCATGGCAAAATACTTTTTGCCTTAGTAGAGATTCATTCTACCAGGGCTATGGGTGGCTTCCTCTGGTGTTTTATTTTCAAAGGATTGAGGCTGCTACTTGGACCTATGTCCATGCTTTCACTAAGCACTGCAAATTGGATGTTATTTCCTGAGCAACAGCTGGCTTTGCCAGAGCTATCCTGCATGGGTTTTTAAGGGCTCTGCCAGGTCTTCCTTCTCCCAGGTTTCCTCTTCAGCTTTTGTACTCTCCCTTTGGTAAGGAGTACTGAAGTAGTGTTACAGAAAGACATAGTACAGTAGTGTAAAATCTTATCATAGCAGTAGATGTCCCTTTCTTCACTGTTGCAGTATTTCTCCTCCTATTATTAGATTGCCTTTTTCAATAAGTATAATGTCTTAAGTTTTTCTTGGCTAATGTGACTCCTATCCCAAGGAACCAGTATAAGGAAGCCAATGTCCATAATCTATTATTATATTTTATAAGGGACAGTAATCCATCTTGATCTTCAGATCTTTATATTACCTGGGACATTTGTTTATTATTTCTCCATAATATCATAACTCCCCTTCTTTTACTTAAGATTGTGATAGTATTGTATTTTTATTTGGATTCCAGATATTTTATCTGAATGTTTTGTATGTGTTTCTTGAAGAAATGTGCCTTATTAGTATCAATATATTATAGCAGGTTTGCTCTTTTTTGTATTATTAAATCCATTAATGTTCAAAGATAGTGAGGCAAACAAGCTTTCCATAAAGGTATAATATTACTACATAAACAATTAGATAATAAGATAACTCATTTATTATAGCTGACTGATGTTCAATAAGATATTATTCAGGCATGTAAAATGTTTGTAATAAAGATTATATTTGAAAGGAATTTAACTAATAACAAGCCAGGACCATTCATGCCTTTTATTTTAAGATGCTAGAGAATGTCAGATGATCAATAATAGCAGACAGTATACCACACAGAATAGCACACAGATATCACTGCATACATCGATTATACTGTTTTTTTTTTTGCAATAAAGGAAACATTAACCTGAATGCCATGGTTAGAAATTAATGCAACTGATATTTGCATGCCTGAGTACTCAGTGATTCTTGTTCACTGATGTTGAAAGGTATTGTATAAAAATAATTCACATTTTTGTCTGCTTTCATAAATATTTTCTGCTTTACTGATTACTTAAATATGCAAAAGTAATGAATATTGTCAACAGTGAAATATTTCCAGAGTTAAAACATTGAGAATGAAAGGAAAATGACTTGTATCGCTTCTTATATTATGCCATTTCTTCTTGGATTATTTTGTTGTACTGCTGATCAGATTAATTTTATGCTGTCATAGACAATAAATTCTGACTCCAGAAACATAAAAAATGGTAATCATTTGTGCAGCGGGAAGGATGTAGTAGCAGCAGTGTAAGTTTACATGGCAAGATACTCATTTTAATGCGTCATTTGCTTATGATATATTTTTCCTGATAATTTTTTGTGCATTGCTGCTTTTATGTTTTAGGTACTTTCCATCTGTAGGAATGGTAATCCATGTAGGATTGCTTTTTGTCTGCCTTTCATTGATGGTATATATACCAGTTTGCAGGGATGAATTGCATAAATTTGCAAACTTGTCTCCCCCCACCCAAACCCCATTCTAGGTAAAGAGACGGCTGTATCTTTGAAGCTGATTCACAGTAGCTCAAGATCAAATAAGTTGTACACATCGCCTACTGAAAGGCTGCATGATGGTGCATGTGATTTTTGTGAAAGGCTACCATGAGAACTATAAGGTGAGTTGGACTGATGTTGTAATCTACTTCATGCAGGTTATCCTGCTTGTCACTGACCTGACTGTGCCATGTGCCCATGATCATGACCTTGAATGTGAGGTTCTGCTAGGTGTAGAACAATGCTGACATGGACTGTGTTTAATGCACTTGTTCACTTTGACAAGTGACATTACTGTCCTGAGAAGCAATTATATAATCATGTAATCTCCTCCTGTATGTCTGGACTGTATCCCATCCTCTAATCATTGCAAGACTAACTCTAGCTTGATTCTGGTGTGTCCTAACCTAGTGTATGAGTGCAGGCAGTCACTGATGCTTGATGTGCCACCATACTACACATCAGTGTGATCATTGTTTAATCCCTACTCTCTGGCATTTCTCCATAGTGCTTTAAATACTCATACATACCCTGGAGAACTGTGACCATTTCCAGCTGATGCTCTGTGGCAGTGCTGAAAGTCCTAACAATGTCATGGAATATTTCCTGTTAGACAGCCAATGCTTTACATCTTTCCAGGGGTAACTGTAAGAAATTCCTATGCCTAGCTCCTCTTTGTAAAGGTGCCACTGTGGACGATGCTAACTCTGAATACCTGCCCTCATGCTCAAAGTGTTTCACTGGGTTTGGAGATACTGTTGTAGAGGTGCAGGGGTGTTCCTCCTGTACAAGCATGAGTGGCATGTCAGCTTGTGCTTGACTTTTTGTTTAACTGTCACTTTCTAAAGAGTTACTAACATCATGTGATGTGAAAGATCCTGCCATTAAATGTGTGGCCAGCCTGTCACTTTCCTCATGTTGCCTCATAATTATAACTATATTATCATCATTAGCAGCAGCAACACCCATTCTTCTGCTCAAATCATCCAGATTTATTGGTATAGTTGAACTGTTTGTTTCTGATGCTAAACCTGTAAAAAATATTTGAAAACAATAATAATGCAATAGTGTACAGTAAAGTATGCTTACAAGGGGAGTGGGAAACTTACCATGTACACCACCTTCATTTAATTTATTTCCTGATGTAAACATTTCACCTAATAATAATAATTAATTATAACATATTTAATAACATAATTTCTTGTCATCATTCAAATTTCTTTATATAAATGTGTGTTACTGATTTTAAACCAACCTTCATGAGCAGTTGAGTGTTGCTGCTGCTGACACTGGTAAGATGGAGGAATGTCTGCACCTGATCTAATTGTTGCTGTGCCACTATCTTCTATGTTATAGTCATTCCTATGGATGGATAGAAGGTATTCCTCATCTGGGGTGAAATGAATAAAATTCATAGCCTCCCCCCTAGTTGCATGGGAAATTACATTCTGCCTGGCCTTGCTTTTAGCATGTGCTACAATATAATTTGCCCTTTTCTTGCACTGTGCCAGTGGTTGATTTCTGCCACCAACTGCATTAATTTCAACATCTACCTGACTCCAGGCTTGTTCCTCTCTGTTTGTCTGGGTCCCCCTTTACCAAAAAGAAGTATCCCATATGTCCTAAGTGCTGCAATGAGGACTTAATTTTCCTCATGGCTAAAGTTATCTTTTCTCTGTTTTGAGCCTTTTTTTCCATCATTACTACATGTTCAAAAAAAAAAAAAAAAAAAAAGAGCCACAGTCAGAAAGTGTGACAATGTTTGGATGCAATCCGCTTTCAAAGTATTGGCCAAGTCTTCCTGCCACCCACATTAAATAAAAATGCTACTTAACACAAACCATAGAATGACATATAGAAATCTTAATATAGCCATGTAAAATTGCAATATATTACCTAAAGTTGATTCAAGTCATTAATGGACACACTTTTGTCACAAGAAAAATCCTTTCTGTACCCTGTCCCATTGTCATGTACTGATAATCCTGCCATTTTGTATTCCTTACTGTCACTCCAAAAAATATCAAATTCATTATGCATGCCTGCTGATATCCTTAACACTGCATCACTTCTTTAGTGAATTGCTGCATTTATACATACAATCAGTAAATTATACCAGAGTAATGATCATTCTGTCACTGGTAATCATTTCCACTGCTGCTGTCATGAAATCCAACTTCACAATGACACAAATCTACCAATCAGCAAATGCTGTCATAACATGTACACTATACATGTAAGTTCATTACAAATGACCCATAATTCAATAATGTAATATTTTAAGAATTTCTTATTAAACTCATATTTTTAAAAATATTTCAGTACTGTGGTAAGTCTGGGGTATCCTAATGCATTTGTTTCCTATCTAGACTATTAGCGAATTAGTATGACACTGCTCAACTTATTGTCAAGAATTAAAAAACAAAACAAACTGCTGATCCTCCACAGAGATGGACTTTTATAATTCAAGAAGTATTGACACCTAATATGTTAATACAAGTAAAATCTAGCACAAGTAAACAAATAAAACCATAAAATCACAGTATAGCAGCAAAAAGTCTCTGTCTTCAAATCAACAGAAGGATAAGCGCTTTTGGCAATGCCTTCTTCAGATCCTATTTAGGAGCATTTGCATGTGTTATCTGCAGATCAGGCTAATTTACAGTGATCTATATGAATCATAGTACTATGCAGACATGCCTGAAATGTATAGGTGAATTTTGGCTTTCCTGTGATCATGAATAAGCAGCCAAAGTAACAAGAATGCACATCAGACTGACATGGACATGCTGCAGCACTCTGTTGGTGTCCCAAGCTTGCTGCAGGAATGGACGAATGGCCCTAAACTAGGCAAAATCAGAATGTGGTTAAAAATACAAAATGGAATCTTCTGAATGCCAAGTTTGGAACAATGTGACGTGTAATCCCTGTCCATCCAACATTGTGTGTCATACCCTAGCCCTGCAAATACAAAATAACACACAGTGATATTTATCCCCCACCACCAAAAACAAAACAAAAAAACTCTGCTGTACTATGAGACATGCTGATGTTAGGCTACAAAAACATACGCTTTACCACATTTTATATCATATATTTCCATTTTAATCAAGCATAAAAGAGAAAGGTAACCGTTTAACCACACTAGCCAATAATATCAATAGCTGTTGCAATGCCCCTGCTAGAAAAGTTTTGGTTATGATTCAATTCTTCCATTTAAATAATATTTATATTGAATAGTTTTTACAAAAGTTTTTATTAATAATTGTTCTGAATATTTAAATGGATAACATAGTTTCTAGTGTTACATTTAACCATTCATTATTTTCTCTTTCTTTCTTTATGTATTTTCATCTATTTTTTATGATCAGATGTTCCTTGTATGGAACGTATTGGATCATATTATGACAAGATATTATTTTCTTTGCTTTAATCATTCTAAATAGAATGTTTAAAAGTCATGCACTTAAATCATCAACCGGAGCCTGCATCACATGTTATGCCATCCGTACAATAGTCTACACTTATTTTCACTGACTCATTTCTTCAACTATTATATATTTGTTTTTCTACTTCAGTAAATAAATATAGCATTCAAAATAAATATGTATAATAAAAAATAATCAAAGTGTTATTGCTCTTACTTTAACAAAAGGCATCCTTACTATCGTGTTGCCACCCCTGTCTAATGATACTTTATCACAGCTGATTTGTAATTCACAACTGTCAATGTCATATGTAAATGATTTTGTTTCATGTTGATATAATTTCTTATGATGCTGCTCTGTGTCTGGCATTACCTGTACTGGTTGTCTCATAAATGCTCTTTATAAATCTTGTTCCTGATATTCTCAGAGAATTATTCATATACAGATTATGGTAGGGTCTTGCATACAAATAACTGTACAATACTGAGCTGAGTCAGTACCTAGTAATCACTCATATCTTACAAGTTATTTGGTAAGTACTAGGATAGCTGTCCCTGACAGTCATTTTAAGCCTAGCCAGTTTCCCTTTTTTCCTCAAATTAACTTACCCATTTGTTTAGAGATTAGCCTTACCCATCCTGTGGTTGATAATTATATATTATCCCTATTGAGAATAACTGGAATCCTACTATAGATAACTTGAGGGGACACATTCTTGGGATAAAGCATTTAGTAGGTGCCTTTGTCTATTAGTAGTACAGAGGGCAGTCCTGGGGTAAATTTTTTTGTTTCCCATCCATAGATCTAAGTTGCACTTGAATATGGACAGGGATGAACTTTGTTTTATGTGGATGGGGGAGTCTGTTCCAGAGGAGTGGTATCTTCTCCAAGATATACCTGTCCCCACAAACTATCCTGTTGATGCTCTAGAAGATGTTTATATGCCTAGACCAAATATTTCTGATGCCATTTGACTTGTTGACATTCAATAAATCCATCAGTATTGGGTTGGTGGATGCCGTGTATGTCAGACACAGGTCATCTCCTAGCAGTTTGTAGGATACAGAGTATAGTAATAGGGCTTTGAGTCGGTCCATGTAAGACATGTTGTTTAGGCCTTGTATTCTTTTAGTAAGGTATCTCTGTGGTCACTCCTGTTGTTACATGTGTCTGGACAGATACACACCAAAGTGGGCATTATATGCAATGACTGGCCTAATGAAGGCCAATTAAAAGGGGAAAATAAGATCCCTAGATCTAGACACAATCCCTTTGTTTATAAGCAGTGCAATATAGGACCTTCTTACAGCAGTAGACACATTGCTTCTTTTAGAAACATATTTATATTTCCATTTTCTTTTCAAGATAACATATGTAGATCCTTTCATCATTATACCATTTCTACTTCTAGGATATTAAGTTAAAATATGTTCCTGGCTCTTTATTAGTAAGAAGTCGTTGCACTGTTATCACATTGCCGCTAATATCTAATGGTGTAGAAAGTTTATCATAACTAATTTATAATTCATACCTGCAAATACTCCTGTCATGTACAAATAACTTCCTTTCATGTTGTTATAGTTCCTTATGATGCTCTTCTGAGTCTGGTATAGCCATGTGATAGCTATTTCATATATGATCTTTATTAATCTATTCCCACTATTCTCTGAGCAAATACTCAGATATAAATAATGGTATAATCTCAATGCAATTCCACACTCAGTCACCACTTTCTAATCTGTAATCCTTTAAAACCAAATTTAGATTTCTAGTTTCTTTTCAAAATTGCAGCCGTAGAGCTCTTACAAGGATTTTAAATTAAAAATGTTCCCATCTCTTTATTAATAGAAAGCAAATATGGTGGCTTCATTTCCCCGTGTTTACAAAACAGGAAGTTTTAAGGAAGAGATGTGGGGATCAGTTTCAAAGTGAAGCAGAACATAACTATTTTGACTATCATAAAGTCATCACCATTTATGGACATCTCTTTTCATAAGAATTAAAACCATTTAAACAAGGATGAAAGAAGATCCCTCTAAGGAATTTTCACTTGTTCATTAGTCTGTACTTCACAGATGTGTGAACTCAGTAACATTGCTGGGAATGAGTGCTTATGTAAAACATTTGTATCTTACATAGTGTGTTGTTTACCTTCAATAATTTAGAAATATGATTTTATTTCAGTGTAAGTTAATTTTGTATAAAATATGTTAAATAAAGTTAACTGCTAAAGATGCTTCATGTATTGAGACATTTTAACTGTTTGCCTAATGAGCTGTTGCAAAAGAGATTCATTTCTCAGCATAGCTCATGCTAAACATTGAATAGATAAAACTACAGCTCTTCCAAATAGTTAGAAATGTATAATATCTTATAGATTTCACTAAAACAATTACATTTGTGTGAATACTAATGTTTAACCAATTAATTAAATCAAATAAAAAGTACATGCTCTCAAGCTGTCCATTAAACAATGTAACACCACAATGTCTAAATCATTGTTTCTTACACATGAGGTATATTGGTATTCAAAGTATTTATTACTGAAGGAGTTTATATTCATTGCTACAGTAAACCTGATAAAAATATTTATAGTCAAATAATGTTTCAAAATGAAATAGATATTTAAATGCTTGTTTAGGAAGGTTAAATACCATTGTGCTAGTCAATAGAAGGAGTCACTGTTTATCAGTTAAGTTGATTTTTTATAAACTGGAATGAGAGAAAATTTAGGAAAATTATAGTTTTTCTGATGGCAGTTGTTTACCTATATGAATCCTAGGGTGAGGTTAAGATTGAAGAGTAAGTTAATTTGCATATCATACTTGTGATTTCCCAAGTAAGCTCCATTTTGTGATGGGCCTCTGGAAGATTTGGTAAAGGGTTTGTAGGTTGATCATTTTTTTCTTTATCTTTCCAACATCAGTCCATGTTGCTTTTTCTGAGATCTCTTCATGGTAGAAGATGTCCAGTGCATGTCATCTGTGATTGGGATCACATTGTTGTTTTTTTGTGAAAGAAGTTGTTTCTTCAATATTATTAAAAGTTTTAATTGCATTCAATAAGTGAATTTTTGTTCTTGTTGGAAAGGCTATTTGTGCTAATGTTATTTTATTTCAGGAGTTTGATTAATGCCCAACATTTTTCCTCGTTTCAATAATTTTTGTTCAATAGTCATTATTAAACTGATTTTTTTACTTGAACTTTTGCCCAAGCTGTTTTTAAAACAAGTTATTTTGTCTAGAAAGGAGAGAAAGTTTATTACTATGGATCTTTGTGGTTATAGTGAGTTAGTACATGTTGGCTGTCTTAGGGATTGATGAGCACTTTCTATTCCATAATAAAAGCTTTCCAGTGGGTTTAGGAATTTGGGAGTCCAGAAAGATAGAAAAGTAATTATATCTTCTTCTTTATATTTTTTCTGGTAGACCAAATTTTTTTTTATATTAAATCTCCTGTCTCTATTTTCAGGATCATCTAGTTTGCACTGTAACAAAGTATTTTGTTTAAAAAAAAGTCTGTTTGTATTTCTTCTTCTTTAAGTCTTCCCTTGATGTCAGTTAGAGCAGTCTCAGTGTCTGCAAATTTACTTTTTTGTTATTGTATCATTCATTTTACGATGGTTGTCTGTTTTCTTTTAAATTATCTATATTCTCCTGGAATCCATCCAGTTTTAAAGAAAGCTCCTGAAGCATGGACATTACCTGTTACAAGTTTTTCCTTTTCAGTGAAGAGTGAGGATATTTTGATTTGATTATCCTTCACAAGCAGCTGGTAAGTCTCCAGAATAATTTGACAGGAAATGTAAAATTGTCACAGGTTTTTAAAAGTATGTTGAGGAAAGTATTAAAGTACTTAGTAATGCATTTTCTCTTCTAAAATAATATTTTCCTGGGTACTTACGTATTATCGCAACCAGATTTGTAACGTCGTGTAATTCCCAGAAATAGATTCACAGCTTACTAACTTTTCGTGAACTAAACCTAAACTGTTGTTTATTTTACCATTACTTACTGTGCATGACAGCAAATGTTTTACACCAGCAAAAAAATGATGAATTACACAACATTACAAAGGTGGTAGCAATATACTTCCTAAAGCAAGAGTTGCGAAGCACTTCTGATTATGGAGTATTATATTACATGCCTGCTGCAAGCAATCACTAACAGTCATATTACTTTTATTCAAATAATGTCATCTGTGTTTCCAGCAGGAATGCCATGACCCAGTTCTTCTTGACACACCATGCTCACAAGTTTGAAATCTGTTTCAGGTTCACAGAACCCAGACCATGACATTTCATGCCAACATATCCACACTGACTTCCTTGCAAGCTGTTTGAGATTAAACAATGTAATTGAGCATTATCACCCCAATAAATACAAGCACAGCTTACTTAAAATTTTGATAGACTTTGTTAATGGGATTCTTCTGTTCTCCTGTATCCATTTTACTTTTACTTGAAGGCTTGGTGCAGCTTTTCTCCTTGGTTCTTCGCTGAAAAAGGCTCTGTACCCACTCAGACTAAGCCTGTTAACAAATGTCAAGTTAAAATAATCACAAATTATTTCCCATGACCTAATCCTGGGTAACACTATCCTGCTGCTGATTTCAGGAAAAGGAAAAATTGATGTTACACTCTTTTTCGAAACTGGAGCAATCAGTACTTACATATTCCATTTCTTGGTACGACAGCAGCCGTGACAATTACATCGTGCGACTGTAATGCACGCAAATCATGAAGACGATTTTCTAATTATTTTCTGTTCCTGAAGCTAAGGCAAATTTCTTCATCTGCAATAAGAACTTTGAATAACACCGTAGACTTTCTCATGCTTTCATTTCACTTGCAGTTTCTGAATTTCATGCCTGCAAAAATCTGGTTGCGATAATACGCAATTACCTTTTCCTGAATAAATAGAAACTGAAAACCTATGAAATGTTGCTGGCTGATTTTTAAAGCAAATGAAACTGTTTTTACAGTTGTGGGTGAGAGTCCCTGTTTTGTGTTCAGAACTGGAAACAATGTTAAAATATGTCAGAAATGAAGACTGGAAGAATGAGCAAAGGACAGAAATAAAAAAAACAAAAAACAAAACAAAAAAAGAACATGAAAATGAGGATATCGCAGACAGTGTGTCCATATTTTGACTGGCAATTTTGTTTGAGCAGTGACCAAGAACATGTTGTTATTCCTAGGCCAGATAACTGCCACAGTATGGGGGTTGTTTATTTAGCTACATGCTCCAACTTTACAAGTTTTTATGTGGGAAAAAATAGAAATGGAGTTGCATAGGAGAACCTACAAGTATAATTATGATATTCTCAATAAAAATGAGAATACTATGCTTTATAAAAACATCCTATGGGTTGTAATGGTTTTGATAAATTTCTGTTTTTCATTTTGGAAATATTGCACCAGATCCGAGAGGTGGAACATGAGAAAATTAATTGGAGTACAAAGAATTACTGTGGCAGTGCATGCTTAATGTCTTTAACACCCTCCCCCCCTGGTTTAAATGACTATATTTCCATAGTCACACTGCTTCGGATAAGGTCAGTTAAATTATAAGAAAAAAAAATTCCATACTAAGGATGGGGCACTTATGACATTAACTGTTAAATAACTGACAGTATATATTTTGTTTGTTTCATACAAACATAAACTGTAGTAAATGTAGGCACATATACAATTATGCAGCAATTTGACTAGAAAATGTGAAGCAAAGGTTGTTATGAATTAATAATTGAATATAGTGTTTTAATGAATTCAGTTTACTTCACTTTTCAGATGTATGTATGTATGTTAGGAACATAGTAAAAGATTTAATTGCATACTGTTTTATGACACAATACTGAAGTATTGTTCTTTTAAATTTGTGTGGTTGACTGACGTAAGAAATTATATCATTGACTAGTGGTTTGAGAGTTGTAGTTCTGATGAAGCCCTTGAATTGAGTTGGATGAAAGAGCTTCACTTTCTTTTAATAAACTATTTTATTGTACTTTCTTGGTGGCTCATCTTCTTTTCAGTATCTATAGGATTTTCCCAGTAGTGCATCTCTTTGTGTTACTAGGAATATTCTGAGGTACCAGAAGCCTCATACCTGGAACATATTTCTCATTTCTGCATTTTTTGTTTCATTATATGGAGGATTGCAGTTGTGGTCCTCACAATTTTAACATAGAGATCAGAGTTTCAAAGTCAAAGCTAATACATTTGAAGCCTCAGATGAGATTATATAGGAATCTGTATCCCGGCAATTTTAGACTGAGCACATCATTCATGAAAACATATAGATATCATATTTAAACTGTTCTAGTGACCTTAATTGTCTGATCTTCTTTGGGAGTTTATTCTAATTTCTTGCTAGCCTATTCTGGAATATATTAACCTTCAACCTTGTGTTATATGTTAGGATAATCTTAACAGAAGCATTATTCTTTGCTTGGAATCTCTGTTGAGTGGACTTGGTTTTTACTGTGCTGGCTCATTCTTTATCCAGTGACCAGTTGTAGACTCAAATTAAATCTCATGTATAAAACGCACAATGGCTAGAATGTAAACTCAAGACTGCCAGCCTTCAGAATTGTGGAAGAGCTTGGACTATGTGACATTTTGTTTTGTAAAAATGTTTTGAATCCATTTTTATCTGTTTGTGTCCCCATGTTATATATTTGCAGGAGGCTGTACAGTTATATTTTTGTCCTCATCAGCATCTTAAATAGAGGAATCATAACATTATGCAGTCGAGATGTAACAGACTTTAAGATTGTCACAATATTAATGAAGCATTTCCTTACTTTATGGTTTGTATCTTCCTTAAAGCCCAATTTATTGTCTACTGTAATATGTAAGTTTTTAAACTGCAACTCTGTTAAGCTGCTGATTACCATTTGAATATGGATGCTATACATTGTTTTCTTATGTGTATTATTTTACTACTGTTACTGATGAATTCCCTTGAGATGACTTAGTTCCAGAACAAAATGCAATGAAGACCTTGCTGTCAATTTGCATGATTGCTCACACAGTTGAACATTGAGGCCATTTTGTATCATCAGCAAATGTTTAGTTCCAAGTGTAGTGTCCCTCTGGCATGGTGGTCATAAAAATATTGAACAAAAATGGGTAGTAGATCATTATGGGACACCCCTTATTTTATGAGCTTGAGATTAAATAGATTCCCTAATGTTCATGTAGAAGGAATTTCCTTTCATCCAGTTATTTACCAAGTTATGCTCTAAGTATTCTCTTTTGTGGTTGGTAGTGTACTGATAATTGACCAGTGGAGAATACAAATAAATGCACTGGCCACCTCTGATAAACTGATATTAACTGGAACTGCATTATTTTATTTTATTGTATTGTATTTTGGATTTGTTAACTGCGAGAGAGCACTGATCCAATTGGACCCGTTTCAGTCTGAGCCTGGAGAAAGCACAAAAGGTACATGATACATACAGACAGAATGACAAAATGCAGTATATACATATATTATATACAAGTGAATGTTATAAGTGGCTTGAGGGTGTAAATGCAAAAGATAAATGACATTATATACAAAGTGACTGAAGAAACGCAGTTTATGCATGTGTATATCTATGGATTTGATTGCAAGACTGCAGAAGTTTGAGATTAATTGCATGTGGCCTGTCCTTTCTAAACTAATGATGTTTATAATCAGCTGCTAACATCAGAAATGGAGTAATAGCCCTTAGAAAAGTATGCTAAAATGCTTTCCCCAAAATACATGTAAGGCTAATTGGCTTACTGCTGAATGCATCTGAAGTATCTCCACATTTATGTATTGAGACAATATTAGCTCGTTTCCAAAAATATGGAACACATTCCAAGCTCAAATTCTTATTAAATGTATAGATGTTAAACAATCTTCTAATAATTTTGTGATTTTACTGGGGGTAACAATATGTATTGTGCCAAAAAGCCATATAAAGGTAAACGTTCTTTGTCTGGAAATCAGTTTTCATTCCCTTCCTAGGTAGGATTCCTGTTCTACTCATAAGGAATTATCGTATTTGTAAGAGTGAGGGCCTTATCCTAATAAGAAAATAAAAGAAGGGAGCTTAATGACCACCACATTACTGATTAACAATATTTTCAGTCAAACAGCTTAGGATAATTCATATAAATGTTAGGAGTAAGGACAGGAAGGGCAAAGACAAAATGAAGAATGAATGGAAAGAGAAGGAAAACAGAAAGAAGGGGACACTTCCTGCTTAGAAGATTTACTTCCCTAACCACTGACACTACTTAACTATACTAATAGAACCAGACAGTTTGACAGTTAGGGTCTATATTATATGCTCAAAGAGACTTTTCTTCGAACATATAATCATCAACACATAAAGAGTGAAAGCTGTAAAGCACGAATGGCCACATCCACAAATGTTTTCCTCGGGAAAAATTCACAGGGCCGTACACAAAAAACACAAACTTCAAAACCCTAATCAAGTGGGGGGCTGTACCCCCCACACCCCCCTAACTAAATATACCAACTCCAAGATCACTCTACGTTGGGGAAAAGGGCAATTCCTGATAATGGGCAACTGAATTTTTTACTGAGGAAAAAAATTTGCGGACATTGCCATTCACGCTTTAGAGTGTTCGCTCTTTATGTGTTGATGATTATATGTTCAAAGAAAAGTCTCTTTGAGCATATAATATAGACCCGACAGTTAGATGAAAACTCCTTTTTATTTTGTTAAAAAATCTGATTTGCACTCTGTATCAATAAATGCAAGTCCTCATTTTGTCTTTATTTGAACATAGTTATGAATTCAAGATCTGATAATAATGCAGTAAAGTCCATTCAGCTGTGATTTGCAGACTAACAGTGTCTATGGAATAACATTAATTAAAGCATCAAAGCTTGTACTTTAAAAAATGATATTGAGATATTGAATGTAACATTTAATATGGTTTGACACAATTATCTTATACTGTTGACCCATTTTAGTCCCTACTCAATGATGGCATACTTGGATGCATAACAGTAGTAGGAAGGGTGAATGAGATGGAATGCCATATTTAAGAAAGGCTGCTGTCTCCATTCAAAAATTAATTCCAGATCAGTCAAATATAAAAGTCTTAATCACTTACAAATGCCTTGACAAACCTCTAATGGTGGAAAGAATATAGGGATTATCTACAGGATTGTATTAAAAATTGATGCAGCTGATGAAAATGTGTTGTCAACCAATGTGACCCATAATGAAATGCTGTTTAAATGCTGGATATTAACATTATGCTTCCTAACATATTCTTATTAGGAGATATTCATATTACAGAGTCCACTGCATTTGGCAAAAATAGTGGAATACGAAAAGGTACAGAGATCCGAAAGAGTACAAAATGTCACATTTAACATACAGGTAACATGCAGATCAAAGAATTGTCTGTCTTACAACCCTGTATGAATATATTAATGAGTAACAATGCATCATTAATTATAGACTATTCAAATCAAGTCATTTTTATGCCCCAGGGAGGGGAGGAAGGAGGGATACTTCATGTCAAAAATCTTGTAGATATTTGTCCACCTCCCCCTACTGTCATTATTAAATGCATCATGCCTAAAGTTAAGACTGCTAATAATTAGACCATAGTCTTCCATTATCCCAACTGTTTACTTCTGTAGTGAAAATAAGCTCATGTTTAACTGAAACAGTTAGGCTTGGTATTACCATAAATTCAAGGATTCATATAGAACAGCACAGTTAACTTGTTTTGAATACCTATAGTTTCTCAAAAACAGTAGAAGCTAATTATTGCTAGAATATTACTCAACAGGCTGCATTAATGTTATTTTTTCTTTTTTTCTCTCCTCTGTCTGCTGATGATCAAGACTCCTCATCATAAATTCTTCCTTTTGCTACCGCTCACTGGCATGTGGATTGATCAGGAGGGGCTATCATTTAAACAGCTGTCATGGATCATTTCAGATTTTTTGTGCTGCCCTATCCCTGCACTTACACAGGGAGCACTTGGGGAGACATGCAGTGGTCTAAAGTGAAGGGCATCTTTTTACTTCCAGAAGAGGGTGGCTCCTCTCAGGCAGTCCTGCACCTCCCCATGAAGCACAAGTGGTGGTTTCTCCTGTATCCAACAGGGAACCTGCATCACCCTGTGCTACTGAGTGTGCGTAGCCCTCTCAACCCCCCTCCCCACAGGGAAGAGAGGATCAAGTCTCTTCATTACTCTCCTTCCCTGCCTGTCTCCTCCAGGGCCAGAGCTGTTACTTGAACCCTAGTCTCCTGGGTTGCAGTTAGGGCTTCATCCCTCTGTGTCACAGATCCAGGCTTAACAGGCTGATACAGTGTTAATGAACACCGATCATCTAAGAATTAAAGCAGTTATAGGCAGCAGGCAGCATTTGTATTAAACTAATATAATTACTTTCCACCCCATATATATGTAATATACCTGCACAAATAAACTAGTCCAGTAGATTTCATTGAAAATTATTCTTAACTTTAACATCATGCACAGACTGACTCTAGTACTTCAGTATTTGGGATTCTTAGAACAGGCAACAGATGGTCTGAATTACATTTTGCTGCATAAACAGTAGTGAATGAACCAGTATTTAAATCTGAAAACCTACGCCACAGTCTGTATTTTAATAGGAGTTTTTCTACTTCGGCCCCTTATGAAAAAAGTTTTTTTTAGCTTGGGCTTGAACAAATGAATATATGTGTGTGTGATATGTGCTTATGTATCATATATGTGTGTGTATTATGTATCCAGATCTCTATCTAAATATATAGATAGGTATGCATCTAAAAGATTTATTTATATGTATCGTATATTTTGTGACATCAAGATGCATGATTGACCACATGGTTTTCGTCTTGTTTTAGCATTGTAAATGAATATTTGTTTGATTTACTTATAGCACTAGTGGCTTGCAGTACTGTTTGTGTTCTGTGTGAGATTCCACACAGTTGACTTAGGGAATTTGCTCTTTTCCCCACTGTTGTGTTATTCCAAAGCTGAATTATTTAAAGTAGTAAGTAGTGAGGGTGTGGGAGGCTTGCCCCTGAAAAAAAAAAAATTGACATATAGTGTCAATGTTTGAGTAAAACATTATTTTATTTTTTTCTATTTTAGATGTGTATAGGGTGCTATTTGATTAAATGTATATTCATTATACTGAGTAGTCAATGCAGTGTAAAAAACTATTCAAAGTAAACTGTTTCATATGCATATTATGATCTATGTTAAATTATTAACTTGTAAGATGATGACCTCCTAAAACATTGAACCTTAGAACACTGAACATTCACAAAAATCAAAACTACAAAAAAGTATAAAGACACCCCCCTCTAAGTATCTATCCCAATTCTGAGGTTGCAATACAGCTGGAAAAGGGCAAACTCCTAATTCCAGCTGTGTCGTGATCTTGGACATTCACCACTTCAGGTTCAATAATTTTTAGAGTCAATGATCTCACCAGTAAACAGTTTGGTTCCCTATTACGCGATCGAAGAGATTTTTCTTCTAATGCATAATATTTGAACCCAAAACATCGAAAACACTAAACCGCGAACGACCACGTCTGCAAATTTTTTCCTAGGGAAAAAATTCAGTTGGCCGTTCTCGCGGTTTGCCCTTTTCCCCAACATTGACCGATGTTGGAGTTGGTATATTTAGTTAGGGGGATGTGGGGGGGGCACAGCCCCCCACTTGATTAGGATTGTGAAATTTGTGTTGTTTGTTTGAGGCCTCATGAATTTTTTCCCTAGGAAAAAATTCACGGATGTGGCCGTTCGTGGTTTAGTGTTTTCGATATTTTAGGTTTGAATATTATGCGTTCGAAGAATAGTCTCTTCGATCCCATAATACAGGCGCAACAATTTAAAGTAGATCCATACATATGGTCTTAGAATAAGTAGTCAGTGGATCTTGATTGACAGAATTTACTTAGCATGCAGTTTCATTCACAACAAAATATTCAAACTGGACATAAGTCAGTCCATCTAAATACAGTTCAAAAATAACAAATACTTGTTTCTAAGTGTTTCTTTGCATGCACCAATTCCTCCCCACACTAACTACCAACCATATATTGGACTGTCTCCCACTCCACTGCCACTTTGTATATACTAACTCCTAGACTGAACAAGAGTGGGGAGAAACACAATTCCACATACTCAATTCAGTAACCCTGCAGCAATTCAATGTGCATGCTTGTTGACCAGATTTCTTCCAATAATAAGCAACAAGTAGATGCATCAATAAGGAGGGTATTCATATATCTACAACTATGTCTTTTTGCATGCATACATGCTTGCTTACTTGTGTGTGTGCATTTATTTATCTCTCTCTCTATATATGTGTATATGGGATCACTACTAAATCCTGAATACTTACAATACCGAAGACCGGAATCCCAAGACCAGATACCTGAAAGACAAGAAGACTGGAAGTAAAAAATGAATAAGGAACCACTCGCTGAAGTAAAAGAACAAAGGTTTTACTAAATAAATAAAACACTCAGTAATAAATACAAACGTTAGCGCTTTCGTAAGGCACATAGACTAAACTTCATCAGACAATTCAATGATATAACAGGCAGCTTATATATTAACAGTTCACCCACCCCCTTCAATTAATTAATCATATACAATCAATCTAATTAGTAATAAACCTATATACTTAGTCAAAAAAATAACATATATAAATTACATAAATATACTGAATAATAAATATACGTGACAACATTAAATGCACACAGCATTCACCTACAATAATAATAATAATAATGATAATAAAGAAAAACATTTCATCTATCTAGTACCCTGAGCTTTAATTTACTACTAATGGGAATAGTGTCATTCAACCCAGGGGGGGCATGGACATTAAGAAAGACCTGCCACCAAGTTTCCTTATCTTCCAACCATAACTTCCAAGGCCCTCCACGATCCCCCCTCTTGACTTGCTGCAACACCACAAATTTAAATGCATGGTCAGGAAACATTTTAATATGTCTAAATAAAGCATTTTTCTCATCACACTTATGAACATCATAAAGATGCTCATAAATACGCTGATTCAATTTACGTTGGGTTTTCCCGACATAAAAATTGGGACATTGTGAACACAGGGCAGCATACACCACACCTTGCATGTGACAATTAAACTTACCCTTAATGGAAATAACCCTGTTGACAATCTTAATCTTGGATGTTACCAAAATATTTTTACACTGACTACACGCACCGCAAGCTACCATTTTACCTGTACATTACAGTCCTTAACTTGTTCCAATAAATTTTTAATGTTCCTACCTCATCTAAATACAAATTCAGGGTGTACCCCAAAAAAAGATACCAACTGTGAATCACTATTTAAAATTGTCCAATTCTTATTAACTATAGCTTGCATAGTATAGCTATCATTGGAAAATGTAGTCACCAGTGGACAAGATATATCATTCCTCCTTCCAGTTCTCCCAGACATGCCCAAATTGACTGAATTAATAGTAACTTCACGGTCACCCAAATTGGTTATGTCCACATCGGTAGGTGGATCTGCCCTGCTCAAAACATTTTCCCCCAATTTATTCAAAACAGGTTTAAAATGGCCAGTCACACATTTATCTATCACCTCCCTTCTGATATTATTAATCAGATACCTGGGGTACCCTCTATCCATAAATATTTGACACATGAAATCACATTCATCAATGAAATCACTATAATTTGACAACATCCGGGCTGCTCTTACCAATTGCCCCTTGATGATACTTCACTTGACGTGCATGGTATGACTGCTATCAAAGTGTAAAATACTAGTGTAGGTTTGTGTTTTGGGTAAAGGTGTGTGTATCTGTATGTCTGTGGCATATGTTTAGTGTAGTGTTCTGGATTTTAAATTTCACACTTCTGATCTTCTGGTCTTCTTGTCTTTCGGCTATCTGGTCTCAGGATTCCAGTCTTCAATATTGTAAGTATTCAGGATTTAGTAGTGATCCCGTGTGTGTGTGTGTATGTATGTATGCATATATATATATATATATATATATATATATATATATATATATATATATATGTTAAGTTTGTGTGTGTGCAAATATATATATATATATATATATATATATATATATATATATAGATAGATAGATATATACACACACACACACACACACACACACACACACACACACGTATGTATAAAAATATTATGAATGGTATTCCTATTCCTGGTCTGCTCACATAAAAATGTGAACTGCACCACTTTAGAAATGCAGCAAATGTGAATGAGCAGCTCCGGTTTTCAGACTTCTGAAGCCTGCAAACAAATGCTGACCTAAACTTTGCAGAGCTGTAAGTGTGGAAACGTGAACTATGAACAATGCAAGAATGTGCTAAATTTTCAGACGTGTTCATCAAATGTATGTTTGTGCATTCCTGTACAACTTTGTATGTTTTTAGCAGTCGGCATTGCTAACCAAACTGATCTATTATCATGGAAATGTATGGTGAAAATCTGCACAAACTATGGATCAGCACTGCTAGCCATACCTCTTAACCTCTTAATGTAAGAAATCTGGACAAGGCCTTAAATAATGGAAAGAAAAGGACCAAAAATAGGAACAGGTTTTAATTATTGCTCTTATAAACTTAAGCATGCATTTTCTGAAGAATATGAAGTCTGAAACTCCACTTTTTCACTTTTCAGAGACTTCAATCTTCAGTGATTTGCCAGAGAAGCACAAATTTTATGTGGAACAGTCCAAAAATATTAGGAAAAATCTGGACATTCAGTGCAAAATCCGGACAGTTGAGAGGTATGCTGCTGGCAACATACACATTTATTTTGGTTTGGGCTTTTAAATTGGTATGGAAAGGAGGAAAATAGGAACGACAGAAAATGAGGAGAGAGCAGACAAGGGGAAACACAACAAGAAGACATTTGTGCTGGGATAGGTGGGAAAGTATGCATAAATTTTTTGGGGAATAGACTCCCTTTTTTAAATGAATATAAAGGGAGATGTGAAGGAAAAAACAAAGTAAGAGATGGAATGAGGTTTAGGGAAGATAAGAGCATGTTGACAAAAGATAAAAAGGCAGGCAAGACAGATGGGAGTAGGTGTTAGGTTCACAAATGGAAGGGAAAATGGACTGACAGACAGACAGTGGGTGGACAAACATATGATGAGAGAGAGAGGGGGTACATGTGATTGCCACCACCTCTTCCCCAGTCTAGAATACCTCAGATGGAGCCCTGCCCTAAGTTTCTTGGACAGGGAGACTCCAATGGTGTGGGGATTGAGCCCTTCAGTGGTACATTGTTTCCCAAAGTCAAAGTAAGCTTTATTGTCATTCAGATTATACGACATGTGCATCACTGAAGTAAATTTGGTTGTTCCTCCTCAAAGTAGAGGCATTTTCACACACAATCTATATTAAAACAGCTACTACTGACATGACACACATTATTATCTCAGACTCTTAACTAACTACACATAAAAAGTGCACAGAAAGGGGAAATTTACACTGTAATAATTATTGCACATTTAGAATGGCTGGAATCATTATTGCACATTTAGGGTTGCACAAGAATATGAACTAAGAGAATACTATTGGGATTATGGAACAAAGTTATTGCACAAAAATATGTGATACTAGTGTTGGAAATTCCAGCAGCCTTTTCAGAGTTTAACGTTCTGCATAGTGTTGAGTTAATATGAGTATAGCAGTCTGATGGCCTGTGGGAAAAAAAAAAAACTCTTGTTGTATCTGGCTGTTGCGCATCTCTTACTGCAGTAGCATTTACCAGAAGATAAATAGGTGAACAGTCCATGGCAGGGTCAGTAGCGTCCCTGATAATAATGTTGTCCCTACTGAGACATCATGACAGGTGTATTTCTTGGATGGCAGGGAGTGTGGTTCCAGTGATTTTCTCCTACCTTAACCACTTTCTGAAGGGCCTTTTTGTCCAAGGTGGAACAGTTACCTGTGAAGTAAGTTGTGATATGGGCCTGACTGCTGCTCCACAGCCCTCTGATATGGCCTCCACCAGGTTTTAAAGCTCTGCTTAGCTTACCAGGCTACTTTGCCATGGGTTTACTGCAGGGGAGAAGCTACCACTCCTACTACCCAGAAAAGCAGGCCTGGGACAGTAAGGGGGTGGTGACCTTCCCCTCACCTGGACCAACTACTGCCAAGGTGCAGCAGGCTCAGATTTGTAGGAGGAGACAAGAATGATTCAAAAGTAATGTAATGCGAATGCTTTTATTTTACTGTATAGCATGAGAGCAGTAATATTTCAGAATTGTGTGTTAATAATGCAACTAATCCAATATAAATATGCACTATTAGTGAGAACAGCATTGTGTTGTACATCAAAGTCCATCGACAGTATTGTGGTAAGCCTGGGTTTGATATGTTAGTACTGCAGTGTCTATTCATCAGTGTAATACTAATATGTATACTGTGTCTCCCTACTAATCTTATTAAGTGTATTGTTTATTTTTTTGTTCATATTTTTTTCTTGTGAGAGAAAGCAGAGCTGGGGGCATCAGTCACACCTACCTCCTTTGAGAAAGAACGTGGTTTATAGTATTCTCAGATGTTGGCAAAGAAGGAAAAAAAAAAGTCAGAAATGAATTAAGAGAAATATTCGACTGTCTATCGGGCTTTGATAACTACATTTTTTATTTTGTTTTATTTCATTTTTTTTGCATATCTGTTAGTTTAGTGATCACTGCACTGAAAATTAGATGTCATTGACCATTCCCCCATTTTGTCTTCTGTTTCCTAAGTTCAACACGCAGTCCTGTAACTATAGTGAAAAATGCAAAACCACAGCAGATAAGGTAGTTGTATTATTTCTCTTACTTCCAACTAAGTAGCTAAGGAATGGAACTGCAGTTCTCATGTTATATATATTTTTAAAACAAGTAAGGAACGCATTGCAGATAAAATTAAATTTACAGATACTTCTCAACTTCTTGATCCTATTTACTAAAATGGATGCAAAGATTTTATAATCATTGTTAAGAAGTGAAATAGGTCTATATGAACTACACAAAGATGATTTTTTATTTTCCTTTAGAATAGGAGTAATTAGAGAATATCTCCAAGAGGAGGAACCAAATGTTTAGAATGAATTACATTTAGAGCATTGTGAAATAAAGCTAAGGCAGGAGTTGGTAATAATTTACATACTTTATTTATGATTCCATCTATTCCAGGGGGTTTATTATTTTTGCTTTGCTTAATTTTATCAACTATCTCTTCTAATGAAATTTGATGTTGCAATTCTAATTTTATTTTCTCTGGTAATTTGTTTATATTGGGTGGCCTAATGGTTAAGGTGTTTGCCTTACAAATGCCAGGTGGAGGGTTTGAGTCTCACAAGGGATAATTGGCTAAGTTTAAAATGGCTCGCAAGGGCAGTTAGCTTAGTACTAATCTATGAACCTATAAATCTATAGAATTTGAATTGAGGAATATTGGTTTGAAGATCAGAATAATGATGTTTAAAAGCATCAAGAATATCACTAATATCTGAAACTGCTCTGTTACTTTTACCCTCATGTATAATTTTTGTGATACTATTTTCAGTGGATTGTTTTTTTATTCTCATTGATAAACTATGTAAATGTTTAGGAGACATCGAGTATGAGTTAATTTTCAATGTTTCTAAAGCTAAATTAGTCCTATGTATTAATATTTCATTATATTTTTATTTAGTTGATATTAAATAGAAAACATAACACACATTTTAACCCAAATCACATAATTGGCACATTAGTAACATCCATAAACTACTTAGGAATAACCTTATGTGAGAATATAAATGCAACTGTAATCACAAATTATACAAATACTTTATCTACTATAAAATCACTAATAGAAAAATGGAACATTTTTTTTTTATTTTGAAGACAGACTACAATTGATAAAGATGACCCTTCTCCCAAAGATAAAGTATATTGTTCAAGCCATTCCTATGTCTCCAAGTATAAAGATATCGAATGACTTTAACAAAATCTTATTAAATTTCTTATGGTACCCAAAAAGAAATAGAATTGCACTTTATCATCACATCAGACCCTGGGAACATGGGGCATAAACTTTCCAGATCTTGATTCTTATATTAAAGCTTCCATTCTCAAATTAGCCATTAATTGGTTAGATCCTAATTTCTCATCTGCATGGAAATCCCTTCATACAATATTTTTTTAAATGAAAATAAATTAGCTGGTAATCTCTTAGAAGATAATCAAAATGTCAATCTATTGTATATAATTGGCATTAATTTACAATATAATATTGCAAAACCTACCAAACTAAACATAATCCATCATATTTATAGTAATATTAGAACATTTATAAACTCAAATCTAGATATAAAACTTTGGTGGGGTCTATTATTTCCCTTCAGGATTACTAAAAATTATACCAACAGAATTCACAAAAATGTCTTTCAAGACTGGGATTCAAAACAATTCATTTGTTGGCAACACTGCATAAAGGATTTAACAGTATTGCAGACACATGAAATAAAAATATTTAAAATATCTCAGACTCTGATTGGATTATTTTAAATAGTATTCTTTTTCATGCTCAAGAATAATAGATAACTCTTCATTTAAAACTAAACATAAGATGATTTTTCATATTCAAAATCTGATATATACCAATTTGAATTGACCTAACTTAATCTCTAATCTTTACAAAATTCTATAATAAACTATAAAGAAACAAAAACTCTGGAAATTTATTAATAAAGGTCAAATTTTAAATTTATCCCCAGAAGTCAAAGCCAACCTATTACACTCTGTGAAATTAACTTCTAATCTACAAAGGTGGAAAATCTTTATGGGGACATTCTTACACAGAGCTTTTTATACTCCCAACAAAGTTGATAAAATACAATCATCTGCCACTGTTTGGAGATGCTCTATGGAATGTTCAGCTGATTGGGAACACATTATTTATAGTTGTATTAAAATCAATAAGTATTGTGTTGACATAGGTAAATTTGTCAAGCTTTATTTTCAGATACATTTACTCTATCCAAACCCCTAATTCTGTTGAATGTAAATGTCATGAATGCTATGATGAGAAACAATTTTTATCTCCTTTTGACTATCTTAGCAGTGACAAGAAAATGTTTAACTAGAAAATGGAAATCATCTGCACCATCCACCTTTGAAGAGTATCTTTTGTTATTGGAAAAATCAGCTTTCATAGAAATAAAAGTCAAGGAAACAATAATTTACTCCAGGAAATGGACTGATAATCCTTGGATCAAAGTTCTTGGTTTAATAGAAACTCTTAAAACAACTCATTCTCTATAATTTTGACTGAATGTTTAAATATTTTGAATGCATGTTAGTAATTGAACAGTTTTATTGTTTATTTTTTGTGAAATATTCATCATATTAGAATGTTTGTAATATCTATGTGTTTAACTTTAATAAAAAATTTTGAGCAAAAAATAAATCTATAATATGAAACTACAAATTTTCTAAAAAAAACTCATCCTATACAAAAAATCAACTCAAATAACCCCATAACTAAATTAGCATACATAGGTGCAAAAGATGGTACCCATAGCCATCCCCTGCAACTGGTGATAAATACACTGATTAAACTAAACAATTTTTTAGTTAAACTGAAATATAATAACTCAATAACATAATACTGGACTTGCACTAAGAAAAAGTCTTAAAGCTTCTAAAGCTATCATATGTGAAATATGAGTATAAAGGCTTTTAACGTCAATAACAATCCAATGGGCTACTTTTGGCCGAAGGCGAAGAAGAGGGGGGAGGCATGCCCAAAAGCAGAAAGAGAAGAGGAAAGTTAGGAGTGTAGTAGTGAGGATAGGAACTTTGAATGTTGGCAGTATGAATGGTATAGGGAGAGAGCTAGCTGATATGATGGAGAGAAGGAAGGTTGATATATTGTGTGTGCAAGAGACCAGATGGAAGTGGAGCAAGGCCAGGTGTATCGGAGACAGGTTCAAATTGTTCTATCATGGTGTGAATGGGAGGAGAAATGGGGCAGGGTTTATCCTGAAGGAACAGTATGCCAAGAGTGTTTTGGAGGTGAAAAGAGTGTCTGATAGAGTGATGTTTATGAAGCTGGAAATTGATGGTGTAATGATGAATGTTGTTAGTCTGCAAGTTGGGTGTGCGATGGATGAGAAAGAACAATTTTGGAGTGAGTTGGATGAAGTGGTGGTGAGTGTACCCAAGGGTGAGAGACTGGTGATTCGGGTGAATTTCAGTGGACATGTTGGTGAAGGGAACAGAGGGGATGGGGAAGTGATAGGCAGGCATGGTGTTAAGGAGAGGAATGCAGAAGGTCAGATGGTAGTGGATTTTGCAAAAAGGATGGGCATGGCTGTGGTGAATACGTATTTTTAAGAAGAGGGAGGAGCATAGGGTGATGTACAAGAGTGGAGGAAGATGCACACAGGTGGATTATATCCTGTACAGGAGGGCCAGTCTGAAGGAGATTGGAGACTGTAAAGTGGCGACAGGGGAAAGTGTAGTTAGGCAGCATAGAATGGTGGTCTGTAGGATGACGTTGGTGATCAAGAAGAGGAGGACAAGTGTGAGAGCAGTGTCAAGGATCAAACTGTGGAAGTTTAAAATGGGTGATTGTGAGGTGGAGTTCAGGGAAGAGTTAAAACAGGCACTGGGGGGCAGTGAAGAGTTACCGAATAGCTGGGTAACTACAGCAGAGATGGTAAGGGAGACAGCTAGAAAGGTGCTTGGTGTGACATCTGGATAGAGGAAGGAGGACAAGGAGGCCTGGTGTTGGAATGAGGAAGTGCAAGAGGGTATACAGAGGAAGAGGCTGGTGAAGAAGTGGGATTGTCAGAGGGATGAAGAAAGTAGACAGGGGAATAAGGAGATGAGGAGCATGACAGAGAGAGAGGTGGTGAAGGCTAAGGTATATGGAGAGTTGTATGAAAAGTTGGACACTAAAGAGGGAGAAAAGGACCTGTACCGATTGGCTAGACTGAGGGACCGAGCTGGGAAAGATGTGCAGCAGGTACAGGTGATAAATGATAGTGAGGGAAATTTACTCACAAGCTAGGAGAGTGTGTTGAGCAGATGGAAAGAGTACTTTAATGGGCTGATGAATGAAGAGAATGAGAGAGAGAGAAGGTTGGATGATGTGGGGATAGTGAATTAGGAAGTAAAACAGATTAGCAAGGAGGAAGTATGGACAGCTATGAAGAGGATGAAGAATGGAAAGGCTGTTGGTCCAAATGACATACCAGTGGAAGCATGGTGGTGCTTAGGAGAAATGGCAATGGAGTTTTTAACCAGATTGTTTAATGGAATCTTGGAAAGTCAGAGGATGCTTGAGGAGTGGAGAAAAAGTGTTTTGGTACCTATTTTTAAGAATAAGGGTGATGTGCAGAGCTGTAGTAACTACAGAGGGATAAAACTGATCAGTCACAGCTTGAAGTTATGGGAAAGAGTATTGGAAGCTAGGTTAAGAAGGGAGGTGATGATTAGTGATCAGCAGTATGGTTTCCTGCCAGGAAAGAGCACTACAGATGCGATGTTTGCTCCGAGAGTGCTGATTGAGAAATATAGAGAAGGTCAGAAGGAGTTGCATTGTGTCTTTGTGTACTTGGAGAAAGCATATGATAGGGTGCCTAGGGAGGAGTTGTGGTATTGTATGAGGAAGTCAGGAGTGGCAGAGAAGTATGTAAGAGTGGTATAGGATATGTACGAGAGTAGTGTGACAGTGGTGAAGTCTGCAGTGGGAGTGACAGATGCGTTTAAAGTGAAGGTGAGATTACTTCAAGGATCAGCTCTGAGCCCTTTCTTATTTGTAATGGTGATGGACAGGTTGACAGACGAGATCAGACAGGAAGCCCCATGGACTATGATGTTTGCAGATGACATTGTGATCTGTAGTGAGAATAGGGACCAGGTTGAGGAGACCCTGGAGAGGTGGAGATATGCTCTAGAGAGGAGAGGAATGAAGGTCAGCAGGACTAAAACAGAATATGTGTGTGTATGAATGAGAGGGAGGATAGCGGAATGGTGAGGATGCAGGGAGTAGAGTTGGCAAAGGTGGATGAGTTTAAGTACTTGGGATCAACAGTTCAGAGTAATGGTGAGTGTGGAAGAGAGGTGAAGAAGAGAGTACAGGCAGGGTGGAATGGGTGAAGAAGTGTGTCGGGGTGATTTGTGACAGACGGGTACCAGTAAAAGTGAAAGGAAAGGTCTATAAAGAGGGTAGTTAGACCGACTATATTGTATGGGTTAGAGATGGTGGCTGGAAGTAGCAGAGTTAAAGATGTTTAGATTTGCACTGGGTGTGACAAGGATGTACAGGATTAGGAATCAGTAAATTAGAGGGTCAGCTCAGGTTGGACGGTTTGGAGACAGAAAGGTGAGATTGCATTGGTTTGGACATGTGCTGAGGAGGGATGCTGGGTATATTGAAAAAGGATGCTAAGGATGGAGCTGCCAGGTAAGAGTAAAAGAGGAAGGCCTATGATAAGGTTTATTGATGTGGTGAGAGAGGACATGCAGGTGGTTGGTGTGACAGAGCAATATGCAGAAGACAGGAAGAAATGGAAACAGATGATCTGCTGTGGTGACCCCTAATAGGAACAGCTGAAGGAGAAGAAGAACAATCCAAAAATAATTTTCTTCACATTTCATAGTCCTAACATTTTCTAAAAAATCAAAAGAATCTTTAATATAAGATTCTAACTTTACCACATATTTTAATAAATATGAATGAAGCATTTTTCCTATACCACATAAAAATATTTTTCAGCTGCTACTATTGGGTGACCAGGGGGAGATTAGACCTTTATGAATTTTAGCTAGGCAATATAATTTAGCTAAATAATCACCTTCTATTTTAAATTTTACATCTACATCTTGTTTTTGTAAGGTAGCCTAGCCTATAACCTTGATCTATTAATCCTTTAAAATTTTCCATGGCTTTGTAATATTCTTTTTCCTCTACTATTTTATAAACTGTTTTTTCTAATAGATGGTCCATACACATTTTAAAATATTGTATATGATGAAGGACCACAATCTTCTGATCTTTATCTGATGGCTTAATGACTATATCCCATCTTTTACTTAAATTTAACAATGCCTTCCATTTACTTTTAGTTAAGTTATATTGCACTTTATTTTTTCTGCATAATATTCCTGCAATCTGACCTCTAAGGCATACTTAACCATCACTGAAAATTGCTGTATAACGTCATTACAAAAAGAAGGAATAAACTTGCTTTTATATGGTACATCTGGTGTGTCTAGTAAAAATAAGCATTTATATTATCTTGAGATTCAAAAGAAGAATTACAGGAGAAAAACATATTGCAGTCATTATCTTTACTTTCAGATGCATTAGACATAGTCTTCTCACATAATTTTTTCTTAGATTCAAAAAAATCTAATAAGTATAATTTTCTAAAAAGCTGAAACAATTCTATTTGTAAAACATGCTTTCTAGGAAGGACTGTTGGTACAAACTTCAGTCCATGTTGCAAAACTGAAAGCTCAACATCAGAAAGATAAATATCTGACAAATTTGCAATTAAATTGTTGAAATCCTTCAGTTTGTTTAATTAAACAACAAATGTGTTCTAAGTCAATATTTGTTTTTCTTACTGTTATATTTGGAAAACTGTCCATCTTTATTTCCCTTGTAGCATGTTCTCTTTCTGTTCCTTGTTGTATTCCCATTATTATATTCTCCATACCTTCCTGGACCATGAAAATGATCCCTCCAATAATTTGGTTGTTTGGGCTGTGGCAATGGATGGTAACCATTCTCTTCACCTTCCGATTCACCTGTACTATTCGTTGCGTCAGAAGATACAAGAACAAATTACTTTTTTTTCCTCAAATATATTTTTATTTTCAATTAAAATAAAATTTACATATTTAAATATTTTAAACAACTGTATACCATATTTACAATAGCCTGACTTTCAATTATATACACTGTGTTATTAAATATAGAATTAACAGATCAGTTATGGGAAAACAATATTGATTATTGCAGAGTGTCCAACAAAGATATAACTTTCTTCCAAGGATTATTTACCAATGGCCTAGGATAGATTTGTAGTTCTTTGATTTTTATTTCCATCGATGCAGTTGTCTTCAGTATAGTGTAGAATTCTTCCAAGGTTGGGGGGTATATTTGAATTCCACTTTCTGGTTACGCATTTCCTAGATATAGCAAATATTGTCCATAACAAATACATATTTGTCTTATTCAGGTAGGGACCTTCATTTACATTTAGTATAATCAATACTTTAGTTAAGGTAAAGGATTCATTAAATAAAGCTTGTAAAAAATGATTGAGTCCATTCCAATATGATTTAAATTTATTACATTCATAAAAAATATGAATCCAGTCTGCTTTATTTGATTTCACCTCCATCAAAAAACATTTGTAGTAGTACTGATCTTTTTAATTCTATCTGGTGTTAAAAACGCTCTATGTAAGTATTTCCAGTTAAATATTTTCCAGTACTGTGTGTTTGAGGTGTAATTAACTGATAGTAAGATGTTAGTTTTAATTTCTTCTGTTAACTGCAATGACTGACCTTTTGTTAAGAACTGCCAGTATGATGGTTTGGGAATTGTTTTATATGTTATTAACTCTTTATATAGATTTGAAATGGAATTTTTCTTTTCACAGTATTATATATAAATTCATACAGAAAACTTACTAGATTTGGAATATCTTTAAATGAGGAATTATTAATTGATCTGCATAAATCTTGAGAGTACATTAGAATGCTTTGTAAGGCTAACCAGTCATTTGTTGGAATATTATAAGCAGTTTTTATCATATGTATATCTAAAACATTTAATTTATTTACACAATGAAACCAGCATAAGAATCCATTTTGTTCCCAGGAGGTTATTGTTTCCCTATATATTTTGTGAGGAAAGTTCTTAGTGATGGTAAATGGGGTTAAAAGTTCAAACCAGAGTTTTAGATCTATGTTTGCATTGATAAGTTTCCTAAAGGAATTGATGT
Organism: Protopterus annectens; assembly: GCF_019279795.1. NCBI lineage: Eukaryota > Metazoa > Chordata > Ceratodontiformes > Protopteridae > Protopterus > Protopterus annectens. The sequence goes on from NC_056748.1 coordinate 588,521,237, forward strand.
AATGATTAATCAGTGTTGTTTTAGAAGGTTTTCTTATATTATATTGTATAAGTATGCATTGTATGTACCAGGGTTTGTTTGATTTGTCTACTATTAAATTTTTTTTTAAGATATTAAATTCATTTGTTAATATAGCCATTGTTAATTCTTTCCAGTTGGCAAAATAATTTGGGTTTATCCAGTCTATTGTAGTTTTAAGCACAGATGCTTTTATATATGTTTCTATTTCTGGGAAGTTCAATCCTCCCTGTTTCCAGGGTCTAATGTGATGAGTTAGAGCTACTCTATTCTTTTTGGGATACCATAAAAATTTTATTAAACATGAGTTTATTTCTTTAAGAATGCATCTTTTAGGAATTAACTGTATTGCTAATGCTACATATAGTATTTTTGGCAATAACATCATTTTTATTAATTGCAATCTGTCTTCAAAAGTTTATATCATTTTGTTCCACTTTTCTATATATTTTTTATTGTTTCAATAATGTTTTTATAATTTATTAGTATTGTTTCATTTATATTTTTGCATAACACTATTCCTAAATAATTTAGCATAAGTTCTTGTTTTCCTATGATGGATTTAACTGTAACTTGTAGTTCTTTTTTCTTATTTAAAAATAGAAATTTTGATTTTGATCGATTAAAGCGTATACCTGAAATCTTATAAAATGTCTCCATTACTTCTTCTATTTCTCCTAATGACCCTCTGGAATTTGATAGGGTTAATAATATATCATCAGCAAAAAGCATTATTTTAGATATTTACTGGTCATAGACTCCTATTCCTTTTATTCTTGGATTATTGTGTATTATTTCTGCAAGTATTTCTATAGCCAAAGCAAATAAAATAGGAGAAAGGGGGCATCCTTGTTTAGTACCTTACGTTATATGGATAGATTCTGAGGTGAAAGGACCTAATTTAATGTAGGCTAAGTTATTAATATATATGTTTTTTAGTAATAAGATGAAGGGAGGAGGAAATTCAAGTAATGCTAAAGTTTTAAATAGATATTCCCAATTGAGGGAATCAAAGGCTTCTTCTATGTCAAATCCGATTACAAGTGTTTCTCTATCTTCTTTATTCACATAATGTATAAGAGTAAGTATCCTTTTAATATTATCATGTGTGTGACTGATATATAAAAATCCAGTTTGATCAGTATTAATTGTCTTTGAAAGTGGGATTTTCATTCTGTTAGCTAGGATTGACATGAATATTTTGTAATCATTATTCATTAATGATATAGGTCTGTATGAGGTGCAAAGGTCTGATGATTTATTATCTTTTAGAATTGGTGTTATGAGAGAATATTTCCATGAGGGTGGTATTTTTGCTTCTGACTGGATGTCTAGCAAAGTTTTATGAAAAAGGGAGATTACTGCTGAAGGGAAGAGTTTGTAAATTTTTGTAATTATACCATCTATTCCTGGAGCTTTGTTAGATTGACTTTCTTTTATCTCATCAACAATTTATTTGTAGGATATAGGTTTTTGTAGGTCTAGTTTTAAGTTTTTGGGAATTTTTTTATATTGATAAGGTTTGTATCTAAATGTATTTGGTTGGTATCTAAATCTTCTTTTTTGAAGTGTTCCATATAATGGAACCAAAATGCTTCAAGAATGCCTCCTATATCTGATACTTTTTTCTCTTTCTTTTCATGATATATACTACTAATGTTATTTGCTTTAGATTGTATTTTAATTCTTGTAGATAAGTTATGTAGATATCTGGGGGAGGTGGCTAATGAGTTTATTTTTAATTTTTCCAAGGCTAGACAAGTTTTCTGTGTTAGAATTTCATTAATTCCTGTATTTCTTTTTTGACTTCTGGACAATTCAGATTTTTTTTTAGATTTTGCTGTCAAGAGTCTGGTTTGCAAGTCTAATGATTCAGATTCCCACTCACTGACTTTGTTTTTGTACCAGCTAAGGGTCTTACCAAATAAATACGCTTTTAATGATTCCCAAACCATGACTGTACTGATTTCTGTTGTGTTATTAATTTCAAGAAATAATTGTAGTTCTGACAAAATCCAGGGTCTGAATTCTTTAATTTTCATGATATTTGATGGAATTCTAGTTGAAAGGATTAAAGGTTTAAACTCTGTTTGGAGCTTCATTATCAAATAGTCATGATCTGAGAAGGGGCACGGAACTACTGAGAAGATAAGGATTTTTGTTTGTAAATCTTGAACTACGAATAATTTGTCTATTCTGGTTTGTGTTCCAAATCTATGGTCTTTATGGGAAAATAATAAGGATTTATCATCTTTTACTTTAAAAGTGTCTATTAAATGAAATGAATCAATTCATCTTTTTAAGGATTTTGAAATAGTTGCTATGCAAAAAGACTTCTTGGTGGTTTCAGAAGCTTCTAAGGTACAATTAAAGTCTCCTTCCAGTATAAGATTTCCTTTATAATTGTTGGAAATTCAAAAGGAACCTTGAATGTTGGATAGGAGAAAGGAAATTCACCCCGGGGATCACGTCAGGCACCTTGCTAGACAGGGGTCCAGGGAAGTAAATAGTGTGGGAAGAAAAAGCCAGGGAATTGTTATGGCTAGGCTTGTATAGGCCCTAGTGCTGATAGCCTAGTATCAACCTATGAACCTATAAATAAAATCTAGTTTTTTTAACCCTTCCTGCTCCAATTCCTGGGAACCAATATAGATTAGCTAAGGTCCATATTCTGTTGTTAAATTTAATTATAACAAATGCTAGTAGACCTTCTTTGTCTTCATATTTATAAATAATTTTGGAGTGATTATGTTTTTCTTCCAGAGAATTGATACTCCTTTTGTCTTTGTTCTATAGGAAGATTGAGCTAAGACTGTATAATCCTTAGGGTTCCAAATAAAGCTATCATTAGACTTAAAATGCATTTCCTGGAGAAATACTACTTGTGCCTTATTTAGATTTAAATATTTTAGTAAGTTTGATCTTTTATTTGCATTATTTTAGCCATTAGTATTTAATGATAAGAATGTTAAATCCATTTCAAGTTATTGTTGGAAGAAACTTTTTGCTTCTTTTTTTTATTTTGATTATAGTAGTTATACCATATTCTCTGATAACATTGAATGTTATTTTTATGTGTGTAAACTTGGGAGTGTAATTTAATGTTCTTTCTTCTTTAAATACAAGTAGGGAAAAATTCTGGTGAGGCTTTAAAAAAGTACTTCTATAAAACAATTCTAAAGTATCAAATACAAGTAAATATGAATTTCCCATTAAACATGGAATGAAAGTCATTTCTAATCCAATAGATAAAGATAGATCTATTGGAGTATCACTCATACCTTTAACCAACAATATCAACTGAGCTCCATATGTTAAATTATTATATGGAGAAGTTTCTTAAAAGAGATATGAAATTCTATATTATTCTATTATTGTTCTAGAGTATTTTATATATCAGGATGGAATGTTAGTAGTGTAAACAATTATTATGTTGACTTAGAAAATATCCAATATTTAGTTACCCTTAAGAGATCCCAATGTCAGATATGTCATTTTGGATAAATTAAATGCAACAGAGGAGCATACACTAAATAAGCCAACAACAAATAGATTATTACTAAAATAATTTGACTAAATGGAGTCTACAGGAGTCAATGAGTGATTGCAATGAAATATGAATTTACTGTAGGTGTACTGTCTTTGTTTACTTTCCCAATCTTCAGCTCACCAACTTCAACTTATACTTATGAAAAGACATGTCTTATCAGTGGTATCCTGACTCTGAGTAGAGGTGCCCTACATTCTAGTGTGTAGTGCTTTTACATATTTATAGATTTACAAAGCAGAGTCTAAGAATGAACTATGATCACCCTGACAATTCCCATACTGCATAGGGCACCTCCTGCTTCCATAATGGGTAATCACATCAGGTCTAGAATGAATGCCAAGGTACCTATATGGAAATCAAGATTTACATTAGGTAACTATTAATTAAATGGTATTTAGAGCATCTTAGAGAGTTCTCAGGGCAGTTAGAATACTCTTAAGCCTCTCCTCCCTTGACCAAAAACAGAGATTTCCCTTCCCTTTCTTTCCCTTGTTTTAAATCAGTACTAATAAAAGAAATTCAGCAAACATAGGTAAACAGAAATAACATTCAGTATTCCATCTTGCACATGACTCGCAATCCATTAAACAAGTCAGTGACTAACATCGCTTTAGTAAACATTATAAAGACAAATTAGAAATAATTTCCTAGCTCTTTATATTTTCTGATAAAGAAAAAAGTTTACAATAAGCTATTTTAACTAAAAGTATAAAGCATTTCAATTTTTCCTTGCATGTATGCATTTTTACTTATATTGTAGTGTCAATAGCTGTCTTTGAAAATCTGTACAATACTTCACTTCTTCAAATCATTCCTTTTTCAATTCAAGTTTTGTTTTGTCAAAATGGCAACAACATTTCAAGGGCACAATTAATATTTAGACTGATGTTTCAAATAAATAACTTGTCAGTTGACAATTGAGTTAGTTTAGAATGTATGGTTAGTGCAAATATAGCATGTTGCAAAAATAATATGTATTTTTGTGTGCTCTAGAGCCTGTCATATGCAAGTGACATATATAATGTAGCATATATAGAGCAGATAGCTTATGGATTCAGGTTGTTAATGTAATTTATGCTTATTAATCAGGCAGTTTCATTTAAATTCACAAGTAATTTGGAGACATTTCAGTTGAGTTTCCAGGAATCTGTAGTCCAATGTGCAATAGAGTCCACTTTTCCTCATAAACATATGTCACAATTCATTAAACTAAGCAGAGTCTAACATCTGTCTAATAATCATTATAAAGACAAAGAATAGTAATTTCCAAGCTCTTCAAACTTTCTGATATTGCAAAATGTTGACAGTAAGCTATTTTAACTGGAAGACTAAAGCATCTCAATACTTCCTTGTGAACATATATTTTCAAAAACATGAAGCCTTACAAACATTAAAATTGAACATGTTATATAATGCTATTATATATATGTATAACAGTATTACATAATATATTACACAACATGTTGTTACATAATAGTATTACATTATATAATAGTATCATATAATAGTATTACATAACATGTTCAATTTTAATGTTTGTAAGGCTGGGGAGGGGTTTACGAGTGTCTTACTTTGCAGTTAACCTTTTAATTTATGCTTAGTAAACATGTAACAGGAAGAAGGGAATTTAAACCCTTGTTTCCTGTATAGATTTTTTTCTGAGGAAGTTTTATTTAATTCAACGAAAAGCTTTTTTGTGCTTAAATTTTACGCTACATTACATTAAACGCAATTTTGGTTTTACTTGACTCGTTTAAGGTCTTCGTGTTTCGCTGGTAGGCCTACCTGAACTGGCTTCATGTGTTTGAGTTTTCAGTAGTTTTACCATTTTTGTTTGAGAATATATATTTTCACTTTTACTGTAGTGTCAAGAACTGTCTTTGAAATCTATGCATTGCTTCACTTCTTTCAAGTCATTCATTTTACAGTTCAGATTATATTTTGTCAAAATGTCAGTAGCATTTCAAGGGTACATTTAATATTTAAACTGATATTTTAAATGAATAGCTATCAGTTACCAAGAGAATTTGTACAGAGTGTGAGGTAACTGCAAAGATAACATGTTGCAAAAAGTAATATGTATCTTTTCATATGCTCAAGTAACATATAAAATGAAACTTTTACAGTGCAGACAGCTTGTGAAATCAGCATGTTAAACTGGGTAATACTTTTTAACCAAGCAGCTACATTTAAGTGCACATGTAGTTTGGGAACATTTCAGTTCTGTTTCCAGGAATATGTAATCCTATGAGGATAAATCATAAAATATTTACAAATAGTCCTATTATGTATTTATTTTACCTTGCTTAGTTTGATTTTTATTTTAATAACTAAACAACATTACGTTTTCTTGTTATTTGTTATCTGTGAGGCTAAATGCACTTCACAGGTTCACAGTGTTCTTAGAAACTGTAGCAATTGTTTACTGTTGCTATGGCAATGCAGATAGAATGTGAAGAAAGCTTCACTTCTCTTAACCAACAGTCCATTTGGTACTTACGTATTATTGCAACCATGCTTTCTCGCCAGACCATTATCTTAATAATTGACTCCTTCCATGCTCCACACTCTATGCAGCCTAATGGAGGAATATTCATGAAAACAAAAACCATCATAGCATAATATGCCTCTCTTTTTTCTTATTCTGTAAAGTTATCAAATTAAAATACGATGGACTTGTTGCCACAACCACGTACGTAAGAACCCAGTTTTTAAACTGCAAGTATTTCATTACAGTATAACTGCATTTTTATGTACTACAGTCTAACTGAACATTTATTGTACAGGTAAATACATTCCTGCATAAATACCGACGTATTATCAAAACCACAGACTACGATCCCTGATCAAAATTAAAATCTGCATAGCATAAGATATCCAATCCCACTCAAACTCACTTAAACTGATGAAATCCTCTGGAAAATAACGACGACTCCAATATCAGTAAAATAAATATTGTGGTAGCGAGAACACATCTCTGACATTTCTACTTAGTACCGTTAAATCACGTGCAAAAAAACAATGAGTAGTTTCTCAAAAATTCAAATAACATGCTGGTGAGAATGCGTGGTTGCGATAATACATAAGTACCGTACATTTTTCCCTCCTTTTTTTATGTATTTGTTAATACTAAAAGGAAATAATTCAAAAGACATATGTACATGAATGGAACATTTCAGAGTTAATCACGAAGATGTCCCCAATCCCAATAAGCATAACAGTGACTATCATTAATCTAATTAATATTGTAATAATTAATTAAGTTCACTATTCTAATTATTCTAATTAGTCTACCTTAAAACTAGATTATTTTAGACTATTATTTATCTATGTATAGATAGTGAGTTATTAAATATATACAGACTATATTAGTATATTAAATAGGAGAGAATTTAGAAAGGGAGAAAAGATGCAGTTAAAATAAATAATAAGAAAAGAGAGAAGAAAGAAAGAAAAGAGAAAATTAAGAGAAAATACACATATACTATGTATGTTGATTTACAGTATAAATATTTTATGTGCTATATAACTATCCTTCTGTGAAAGAAAAGTACCCTGTTTTACATACCTGAGGTAATGTGAAAACTCTCATGTGTCATCTATTTTCAAAAAATATAGATAAAGGTTCCAGTAGTTACCTTTGTTTTAAAATTCCAAGTAGGAAAATTGGTCCTTTAAAGTAATGTTAAAACAATTTGTATCATAGTAAATGCTTTGAGAGATTTGGCTGTAACAGTACCAGTCTTTTGCTTCTTCTTTTTATATTTTATTTTTATTTTATTTATTTTATTTTACAGTTGTTGACCGGGCTAGTCCAACTGAATATATGTCCATTTTCAGTAGAGGCCCAAGGAGAAAAGCTCCATAAAAAGACATGCACAAAAACAGAGCAGTAAACTACAATTACAGGATACTTGAAGACAATAACAGGTGTTCCATTTTTTTTTTTGAGTGCAAGAAGAAGAAAATAAAGAGAGGATTTAGAAAGGTGGGAAGATACCAAAGGAAAGTAATAAACAGGAACAGGAGAACAGGCCAGATAATAATAGAATTGGAAGAATTAGTGTAAGGGTAGTGACTAAAGATAAGGCAGAAAGAAGGCCAGTGCAATTGTTCCTAGTTTCAATAAGTGAACATCTAATGTAGGGGCCTTAAAGTGGCTGTGAAGAGAGATATAAGTGGTAGTAGCCTACGGTAACAGTAAGAGATACTCTAGTCGTGGTTGGTACAGAGACATAGCCAGTGGGTTGTAAGGTATGACTTGAGTTTCTTTTTAAATAGAGAAGTAGAAGAAAGAGATGTGACTGCACTAGGAAGTAGGTTCCAGCTTTTTCCCACAGTGTTAGAGAAAAGGGATTTTCCTGCTTTATTGTTCATATTTTGGGTAGTTATGAGTAGTTTGTTTGCAGAACGCAGGTTTGTTAGATTTTTATATGGGCTGATTAGACTTGTGAGAATTGATGTATTGCCTGGATAATACAGTATTTTATGGGAAATGACCAGCTGATGAAAAAGAATTTGATTTTTGCAATTCTAGCCAACCCAGTTGATTAAGATTTAGGCAGTGGTGGGTTCTAAATGGGGAGCTGGTAGCAAATCTGGCTATATTGTTGTAAGAGATTGCCAGCTTGTTGAGGTTGCTTTTAGATAGGTTTGTATATATATAGGAGAGGCATACAAGAGTGTTGAGATTAGGTGGGTGTGGGCAATGGTAATTCTGGCATTGGGAGTGAGGAAGGGTTTCATTCTATAGAGAGACAGAGACACGTTTTCGGTTAACTGATTTTATTGTGGTATTGATGTGAGTATCATAGTTGAGGTTATGGTCGATAGTCACTCCTAAGAGTTTAGTGTTAGTATCAGGGGATATAACTGTACCATTTTTAGATTTAATAATGAAGTGAAGTGGGGAGGATTTTTGTGTGGGAGTAAACAGCAGTAGTTTAGTCTTTTTAGGGTTAAGTAGGAGACAACGCTGTAAAAAATGCTCCTCTACAAGCTCAAAGACATTTTGAGTGAGGGACTGCAGTTCTGAAGGATCTGTAGCTGAGGATATTAGTGTGGTGTCATCTGCATATTGTATGGCTATAGCATGGGGGATACTAATAGATAGATTGTTTATAAAGGTAGAGAATAGAAGAGGACCCAAAATAGAACCTTGGGGTACACCAAGGGAGACAGGAATGAGGGAGGATAGAGTATTTTCCCAAAGCACTGCCTGTAGCCTGTTGTCTAGGTAGGACTTGAACCACTGTAGGGCTTGAGTATTGAGGGAAAGGGACTTATACTTACTTAAGTATATTCAGTAGTAGTTGATGGTTAACCATGTTGAATGCTTTAGAAAGATCTATAAAGATAGCAGAAGACAGGGTGCTATTATTACGTTGTTTGTTAATTTATTTTTTATTTTATTTTATTTTATTTTACATTTGTTAACCGGGCTAGTCCAACTGGATACAAGTCCATTTTCAGTGGAGGCCCGAGGAGAAAAGCTCCACTATCTACATAACATGATAACAAAACATTAAATACAAAATATATGTTTGATTTAAGTAAAAAAAAAAAAAAAGTCGATATAACTAACAAAGTAGAAGACAGTAATAATACTTGAAAGAACTTATAAAGAAGGTGGATACAGAGAAGGAAGTAGTGAAAGTACAGGTATATGAGAAAAAGGGAGAGAAAAATTAAAATACAGTAACAGTTGTTAGAGTTTAGTGAGAGAAGTAGAGTTACTTATATAGGGTAGTCCTATAATGGGTTAAAAGGGACATAATAATTTAGATTTGATAAGGGAGTAAGAATGAGGGATATGGGAGAAGGATAGGAAGTCAAATAGGAGGTAGTTTAACTGGGAGTTATGCAAGAGCAAAGCCAGTGGTTAGAAAGGAAGAGTTTCAGTTTGGTCTTAAATAGTGCAATGGAGGTCTGATCAGTAAGGTCTTTAGGAAGTTGGTTCCAGTTTTTGCCAACTGAGTTGGAAAAAAATAGATTCTCCTGCTGTATTCTTTGATAGAGATGTTTTAATCATGATTTTATTGGAAGAGGGCTTTTAAGTTGTTATATGGTTTTATAAGGGTGGAGAGCATGGGTATGTTTTCAGGGTAGTGAAGGGCTTTGTGGGCAATAGTAAGCTGATGGTACTGAATTAGGTGTGGTAGTTCCAGCCATCCTAGGTTAGAGAGGTTCAGACAGTGATGTGTTTTATATGGAGAAGCAGTTGCAAATCTAGCAATGTTGTTGTAGGTTACTGTGAGCTTCTTTATATTATGTTTAGATAGATTAGTGTAAATAGGGGAAGCATACAGTAAAGTGGAGATAAGATGTGTTCTTGCTATGGTTGCAGTGGTTAGGAAAGATCTGATTCTGTAGAGTGAGCCTAGCTTTCTATTAGTTGCTTTAATGCTGGAGTTGATGTGATAATCAAATTTTAGAAGGTTGTCGATGGTAACACCCAATAGTTTGGTTGTTTGGTCAGGTGATATAAGGGTGCCATTGTTAGATGTAATTGTGAGATTAATAGTGGGAGACAGGTGTGTGGGTAAGAAAAGGAGAAGTTTAGTTTTCTTGGGGTTTAAGAGAAGACAGTGATTGGAGAACCATTGTTCAATAGTAGTAAATGTCTTTTGGGTAAGGTAGTGAAGGTCAGTTTGGTTTGTGGCAGAGCAGATGATGGTGGTGTCGTCAGCATACTGTATACAGGTGGATAAAGGTGTGGCTAAGTGCAAGTCATTGATAAAGACTGAAAATAAAAGAGGACCTAGGATGGTAAAGTGGTTGGGAGGAGTTCAGAGATTGTTGTTCCATAGAACAGCTTGTGTCCTATTGTGAAGATAGGAAGTGAACCAAGTAAGGGCAGGTTTATTAAGAGAAAGCATTTTAAACGATGTAGGAGGAGTTGGTGATTCACCATATCAAAGGCTTTAGACAGATCTACAAAGAATGCTGAAGATAGAAGATTGTAATGGAGTCAGTAAAAGATAGTAAGGCTGTAGTGGTACTATGGAAAGTGACAGTTAGCTAGGAGATTGTTAGAAAGGAGGTGGCTTAGTAACTGTTTGTGGATGCATTTCTCCATAATTTTATGATGTGTGAGATTTTCCAGAGGGAAGGTATGGTACTTTCTGTTATTGTTCTGTTTATTAGTATGGAAGATATTCAGCTGGGAGATTGTCAGCTGAAGGGGTGGAAGCTTTAAGTTTAAGAAGTAAATTTAGAATATAGGAGGTAGGTATGGGTTTAAGCTGCATAAGTGGAGGGTGACATTTTTGTTGGTTGGCTAAGTTGAGTATAGTAGATGTAAAGAAGTTATTAAAAGCATTAGCAGTTTGTAAGGGAGAGTCTGGACAGGAACCAATAGGATTGGGAGTTTCAATTTTCCAGGGAAAGAAGAGTGTTAATAGATCTCCAAAATTTGTGGGGATTTTGGTGGGAGGCTTGCTGTAAGTGGGTGTAATAGTTCTTTTGTCTTTTATGATAGCTAATTTTGTTAGGTTTCTTTTGTTTGTAGCTAAGGTGATCAATGGGGTCTTTGGAGGTTCTCCATTGAGACCAGGCTTTATTCCTATTCAGGATTAGCTGTTTTGTGGAGGTTCGGGCAGTATTGTATTTGGATGGGAGCATGTTCATCTAGTATAGTAAGAAAGGTTTTATTAAAGTGGTTAAATTGGAAGAGTTTTAGAAGGGACCAGTTAACCAGGCTAAGGTCATTTTGAAATAGTTGAGGGTCAAAGTGTTTTGTGGTGGTTTGAGGTGAGTTTTATGCCTTATGATATATATGAGAGAGTGGTCACTTAGGTCATCTGGTAGGATACCTGTAGTATATTTTTGCTGGGGACTGTTTATCAAGATCCAGTCAAGTATGGAATCTTTGTTATTGCTCTTGTTTGTTCTGGTTGTGGAGTTTATGGTTTGTTGGAATCCATGCAGGTTGATAAGTGTTGATGGATAGCAGTATGGTTTCTTGTGGAAGATTGGTAGAAAAAGATAGGTACAGATAATATTAATGGTTTTGTGGGTTGATGGTGAGTTTAGAAATAATTAGTTCAGTGTTAGTGTCATTTTGAAGGGTGTGGGTTGTTTTGTTTTAATTTCATTGTCTTTTATTGAAGGTTTGAGCCATGTTTCGTAAGACAGAGAATATCAAATTGTTGGATGTTAAGATGAGCTATTGTAAGAGATTTAGGAGGTTTAGAGTCTGGTGTAGGTGTAGTTTTAATTTTAGGGAGTGTTGTTGGGGTTTTTGGTCCAGGGTTGGGGTGGATGTCCCCATCTAGTAAATGGAAGCAATGGATGAGGTGAGTAAGTTGTGAAGGCTTAAAGAGTGTGTCTAAGAATAAGGTATTTAATATGTTAGACTAAGATGTGTAGTGAGTGTGGATGGTGGGATAGTAAGTGTGTGTTTATGTGGAATATTAACATTAGGATGAAGTGGTTGCTCATACCAGGTTATAAGGTAGGTGGAAGAAAGAACAGTTAGGAGAGGTAGAAGTAGTGGAAGAAGGTGAGTAGAGTACATTGTTAAGAATGCAAATTAACAATGTTAGATAGGTAGGTTATTTAGTAGAGAGGGTGTGAGTGTGAGGGGAGGGAAGTATGTTCTGATAGGTTAATGAGGTCAGAAAATGATAGTAGGGCAGTGGTGGTGCTATGAAAAGGTCGAAAGCCATGTTAAGAGCTAGCTAAAAGGTTATTTTGGAGAAGGTGGTCTAGAAGTTGCCAGTGAATACCTTTTTCCATAATTTTAGCTATGGGAGAGAGTAGGGCAACTGGACGAAAGTTGGAAAGTTCAATTGAGTTACTCCCTTTGTGTAGGGGGATTATATGAGAGACTTTCCAGATGGTAGGGATGGTGCCTTCAGTAATGGTTCTATTGATTAGGATAGAGATAGGGTAGGCAATAACTTTAGCTGCTATTTGAAGATACTTAGCAGGTAGATGGTCAGCAGAAGGGGTAGAGGGTTTAAGTTTCTGAAGGAGGGTACAGATAAGGGATGTAGGCACAGGTTGGAGTTGGAAAGTGGGTGGTGAGTTATTTGTGGAGAAAGGCAGATTAGAGGATACAGGGGGTAAAGAGTTATCTAGAGACTGGATAGCTTCCATAAAGAAGGTGTTGAGGGACTCAGCAATTTTTTGGGAGAGTGTTGTGTCCTTCCAGATGGGGTATGTTTTCTAGAGTTGCCTGGATGTAGGAGTCTATTGATACCTGACCAAAATTTCTGTGGGCTTTGTTGATTGGATTGTTGAAGGTGAAAGAAAACATTTTTGTCCTGAAATATTGATGCCTTAGTCAAGTTTCTAAGCTGTTTCAATTTTAGATGATCAGATGGGTCTTTGGAGGTACGCCAGTTGGCCCAAAATTTGGTACTTAATAGAATCTTTTGCTTAGATTCCTTTGTGAGCCATGGAGCAGTTTTGGTACTGTTTCTAAGAGCACAAGAGGGGGCATGGTAATCCAAGATTTCAAGGAACTTAGTATTGAAGTATGCCACTGCTTCATCAAGTTGGAGATGTTTTAAGGGTGACCAGTTGCATACACTGAGTTCATTCTGGAAGTGTTCTGGGTTGAAATGTTTATTGGAATGAGTAGTTCTAAAAGTTATGTGGCTGGGAATATTATTCTTTTGTCGAATTATATAAGTAAGAGAGTGATCACTGATGTCAGAAGGGAGGATGCCAGCCATATATATTGTGGGTAGAGTATTTATTAGGATCCAATTAAGAGTGGTTTCTTTGTTGGTAGGTTTATGTATACGAGTAGGTGAGGTGATTGTTTGGGAGAAGCCATGAAGGTTAATGTGGTTAGATGGATTATTGGAGTTACAGGTATTCCAGTCTATATTAAAGTCACCTAGGAGGATGGTTTCTTGTGGATAGTTAGTAGACAGCCAGCTAAGGATATTTTCGAGGGAGGTGATGTTGTTACCTGGAGGAAGATATGAGCATATAATGCAGATGGACTTGCCAGCATTTAGTTGTAGCTTAGTGATAAAAATTTCAGTATTGGTATCTCAAGGTGGGTGAGTATCAAGTTGTGTAATTTGGAGGCTTGCTTTGTATAATAAGGCTACACCCTCGCCATTTTTGTTAATGCAATCCCTTCTTAAAATACTATATCCTGGAGGGGTAATTTCATTATCTTGGGTTGTTGGTCTTAACCATGTTTTGGTTTGACAAAGTATGTCAAAGTCATCTATATCTAGTATGGCATGAAAATCAGTCACTTTATTATTGACACCGTATATTTAAGTGAGCAATGAAGAGGGAGTTTGGAGGCCTTGTAGGAGTATGAATGGAAGAGGGAGAAGGTCTTCCTGGGTTAGCAGAACTGTTAGTGGTAGGGCCAGGATTAGGATGGATGTCACCATTGAGTAGGAGGTGAAGGTGCCGTCTATATGTGTGAATTAGAGTAAGATTCAATATGTTATGTGCTGTTTTGGATTGTTGGTGTTTATAGCTAATGTGGATGACTCTGTGATACCTTGGGAAGAGATAGTTAGTTGTAGATGTGATGTTGCTATGTTTTAGGGTGACTGATGGGGATGGTAGGGAAGTATGTTTTGTGGCATGCTGGAAGTTGGAGTAGCTAAGATGTTCATAGGCAGTTAGGATATAATGAAGGAAAAGGAAGGGCAGAATTAAGAAAAGGGGTTTGAGATGAGTTGATATGAGAGAAATAGACATTATGATGAGGAAGTTGAGGGAGGAGAGTAAGTAGGTAGGCGTATAAAATGAGGGAGGGGAGTAGTAAGATGGAATGTATTTAGTGTGGGATGGGATAGAGAATATATGAAGGGAGGGAGGGGGTAGGTAGATGCAGATGCTTAAACGAGCTGTTGTGGTTGATTGGGATGATGGGGGGTGGTGGTGGGAAGAGAGAGAGATATAAGATGCACTGGGGGGGGGTGGATGAGGGGGGGGGGTAGGGGGGGGCAGAGTGAGTCTGCAGCAAATGGAGAGAGGAAGAGCCAAGGGAATGATAAAGAAACAATCTTGTGAAAACAATCAGACAATCATCCCTGGTAGGGAAGTGTGGGATAGAGAGGGTTAGGGGTGGTAATGGAATGGTAGAATGAGAAGGTATGGCAGTTATGTGAGTTAGTTATAGAGAAAAATGAGGGGTTGAGTGGGACTTCAAAAAACAGTTAGGTAAAAATAGTTTTAAGCAAATAACTTGTCAGTAGGTTAAATGAACAAAGTGTCAAGAGAAGGGTGCCATCTAGTGGACAAAAGCTATACAGGTGCAATAGGTGTTGGAGGGGGAAAAGGGGATCTAGGAGAAAGGGAGGGAAAATAGTGCAGTCAAGTACAGAGGTTACTGGAGGGGAAGGGATGGAGGTAGAGAGGAGTATGGCTGCTGGCTATCCTGGTAGGGAAGGGTACTTTACACCTATAGTTTTAAGCAAATAACTTGGCATAGAGCAAAAACATACTTTCTTGTATCTGTCCAGACATTTGTTTCTTTTGTTCTGTTGAGAGAAGGTAACATCCAATCCATATCTTCTGGTAAAGTAATCACATTATTAGTTTTAATAAATGAAGAGGCTTCCTCTAAGTCAGTAAAAGTCCTCATCTCGTTGGAATACAGTATTCTTATCTTAGCTGGATATGCAAGTTGTGCCTTGATGTTATTTTGTTTCAGAAACTTTATCATTGGCCACACTTTTTTCCTTTGTCCCATTATTCTAGATGAATAGTCATTATCAAATCTTATCAGGCTCTGTTTATATTTTAGAGGTGTCTTCCTCCAAGCAGATCTTAAAATCAGTTCCTTGTCAAAGTATGAAAGAAATTTGATAATTATTGACCTAGGAGGAGAGTTTGAGTTAGTGGCAGGTTTCTTAAGAGTTCTGTGTGCCCTTTCAATGCCAAAGGAAAGTCCTTCTTTTAAATTTAAAAAGTCAGGGATCCAGCTTGATAAAAAGGAAATAATATTCTCACCTTCTGTGCTTTCAGGTAATCCGAAAATCCTGATGTTAGTTCTCCTCTCCCTATTTTCCAAGTCATCTACTTTACTAACCAACCAAGTGTTTTGTTTAAGAAGCAGTTCTTTCTGTGTTTCCACTTCCTTAAGTCTGCTTTCTAAGTCATTTAGAGAAACCTCTATTCCTGTTATCCTTGTCTGGTGGTGGTGCAGCATTTCTTTGAGGGTGTCGGCCTGTTTTTGACTGCTTGTTTTAAGATTTTCTAGGTTCTCTTTAAAATCATCTATCTTCAAAGACAACTCCTGCAGGGTAGATGCCATCTGTTGTAGTTCCTTCTTTAAAGCAGCATCCTGATGCGACTTCTTTGAGTTGCTCATTTTAACAAGTGAATATATCTCCAAGCTTTCTGACAGGAACTTATTTGTAAAACTTCACCAAAGTTTCTAATTATGTAAATTAGCCCTTTATCTATAAGATTTTATACTCTGAAGAAAAAAAAATAATATTTTTTCCTGTCTTATTTAACTAGTTGTATGGAGCTGTAAAATACTGCTGCTTTCAGTTAGCCATTCACGCTCCACCCCAACAAATTACTTTTTAAAGAAAACGAGAACAAATTACTTTTTAGAGAGACAATTTTTAATCTTAAAATTGATACATTGACTCCCAAGGGTTTAAACAAGGAGTGTAATTCGAAAGCCTTATTGTAAATTGAAGAGCTTTGATTTGTTAATAAGCTAATTATTTTAAATGATTTGTATATTTAAGAACTGTTTTCTTTTCATTTTGTATTGACTCCAGGAAGGCTGTGTTTGCTGAGGTGCTAGTGACTATTTGTGTGTAATTAAAATTCACAAAATTAATTTTGCTGTGTACAGTTAGTTCTACTGGCCAAGTGGTTCATTTTATTGTGTTTTTGGTGGTTTATTGAGATACATTTCAATTATCCCTGATTTTACCCTAAAATATTGCCATGTCCATCATAAAACTTTGGATTTCTGATAAGCCTTTGAGGATTACAGTCAGTCAGCAGTTCCAGGTATTACCATTTTATGCTTATTGAGCTTCATTTATTTTATTTAACATTGGTTTATTGGGAATGTCCGACTTGGAACAAGGCCAATTTTCACCAGAGGCCCGAGGAGAAACTCTCCAGACACATCTTTGTAACATGGGATTAAACTGGAGCACCCAGAAAAAACCCACACAAACACAGGGGAGGGTATCCAGACTCCACACAAAAGGTACTCCAGCCATGGATGGAACCGAAGAACCTCTTGCTGTGAGGCAACAGTGATACCACTGCACCATCCAAAATTTCAGAAAACATATGTTCATACAAAACTTGTTCTATTAGCTTTTTAAATGAGTTAGAATAATAATTATAAATTGTTCCTGATCTCCATAATTCTCGAGCAAAGTCGAGTTGTGATCAGAGGCAGAACACACAAATAGTACTGGTCATGCATTTGATCACACTTCGAAATCCAGGGTGTGCACAGTCAGTAAATTGATTTGTGTGTCTGTGTGTGCGTGTGTATGTGAAAATGTTTGTGTATGTGCTCTCACTCTTGTGTATGTTACCTCTCGGCTTTCAAATCCTATCAAGTGGTCATCAAAAATCATAGTTCTCAAAATTTGGTAATGTATCAGTTTGTCTCTAGGGGTGTGGGCACAGATGAGCAAATTTATCCTATTAAAATGTGCAGCCAATAAAATTAAAAAAACTTGTGTACTACTGTATGGACATCTCTACAGCTGTACCAGAAAAATGTATTCTTACTGTACTGTTCCTTGACTTGCTATACATGCCAGTCATAACTATAGTTAGTAGAATTAGTATAAACTTTGTATATTTTACTTGTCCATGACGTGATTGTGAAATTTACTAAAAGCACCTTTCTATTGCAGATAAAGAAAACACTGATGACACCTCAGCCTAGAAATAAAACTGAGCTCCAATTACTAATGAAGACAAATAGCCAAACAATTTCTTGCCCATTTTGGCTATTTTAATGTGATTTCTCCCTATCCAGAAAAAATATATATTTTGCTTGTTTTAGTTCCATATGATATGTAGATCCAGTTAGAGCAACATTCCAAAACAGTTTTGTCACATGCCAAAATATTGCCTATAAAGTATTCCATTTGTTGTATAAAACACACTGATTTTTTTCACAGCCATGTATCCTTGCTTCATTATCATAACATTATAAAAGCTTTGAAGTGTATAATTGTGTACACCCCCCCCCCCCCCCACACACACACACAGCAGTAATAGGCACTTGTATGACTGTCTGTTTGCCATTAAATAAATGAATAAATGCAAAAGTAGTGGACCAAAAATATATTTCAGCTTGTTGCTGCCATAACCATACAGTGTAGCCTGCTGCAACTCTCCAAATATCCTTTCAATGACTCAGATTAAGAATCGGGAACCAAGACCCAAAAACAGGAAACAATTTTAAATATTGCTCTCATATACCTAGAAAGTTGCTTGTTTAACAGGTTTTCCATTTTCTAGCATTTTCTTAAAGATATGAAGTCCAAAACGCAGAGAGGAGCCGATAAATATTGAGGAAGTGAAATTGGAATGGTAAAGAAATGTGATGTTTTGCGTGTGTGAGTGAGTAAGAGAGAATGAAAGACCTCTAGAATACTCCTGATTTTTGCTTTGTGTTTTTGTTTCATTCCTTGCAAAATGTGTAATTTTTCTTGAAGATGTTCAAAGATTGCAGTCTCAAAATAATCACAGCCATCAGAGTTTCAGAATTTATATCCTTAACAAAACGCATGTTAAGATATTTATAGTTTTTTAGTGATAAAATATGAATGTATGCATAAATATCATATTTCTGCTAATGTCTGAGTCATTGTCCACCTGGATGCATGTAGAAAAGCATTTCACATGACAAGACACCATAGAGGTCATGAATAACTCTTCAGAAAAATAGGGTATTGGGTACTGAAGAAGATGTGATTTATTTTAAAGTGTCATGACTATATGGCATATGTTAATAATAATTTCCCTTAACAATGCAGCTATCTCGAAAATGGAGTGACCTCTATAAATCTGCTTTGCAGGAAATTGAAGATCACATCTGCATGAACAAAACCCAGACTGATAGTTGAGGACCATCTCCTATGGTTAGACAGACACTAATAGTTTTTTTATAATGATTATAAAAAATGTATGTAATATCCAATTACTTGTTCAATATAAAATCCCCATTAAATTTGATTAATATATGAATGTTACCATTGTGAAAAGGAACATTTATTGAAGAACTTCTGTGTCTTAATTTGGTTGTAATTTCTATAGAATTTAAGATATATCCATTTATTTATGGAAAGTTGAAAAACTGCATTCTTAGGAATTTAGTTCAGGCAAAAGCTTTCCAGCCCAAAAAACTGCGGTTATCAAGAGATTTGAAATTTTACTCAGTATTAATGAGTTAATATACTGTGCTTTCAATATAATATAACTATTTAGTACGGCCTCTGGTATCTGTAAATAGCAATGCTCAGGACCAGCTGTATGCACATTTATTGCAGTTTACAAAGATGATCACTGCCCATTTACTGGGATAGGCTTTCACTGTCCGTACCCCACATCTTTATAGGCCTCCAGTGCAGTATATAGTCACATAGGCCTCCTCTAGGCCAAGAAGTACTTAAAAAAATAGTTTTTACACAACTGAAATGGTAAAATACAAGAACTTTCAGCTGCATCACCATTTTCCTTTATTGCTTAATATTGCAGTATTAAAGATGTTTACTAGTATGCTTCAACTGTTTCTGGGGAAATTATGTTATAGCCTCAGAGAGCAAAGCACAGGAGGGATAACTTCACTGCAGAACTACTGATGAACCTTATGGATACAGTTAAGACATATGGGAAATGTCTTTTTGGAAATGGGGGTTCTAGGTAGGCAGAGTGAAATAAAGTATGGAATCAAGTTCTGGCTGACATAAATGCTATCAGGGAAGGAATATCACCTTCACATAGTATAGAAAGAGAGCTAATGATATGGTGTCCTATGCCAGGTGTAAAGCTAGGCAGAATGCAATTGCCCATAGTACCACTGTCCTAAGTTTAATACCTGATGAGAAGAACCTGCTGCCCTTATGAGGGGTTGATGGTGATGAAGATAAGGGCAATGGGTCATTCAAGGTGACATGGATACCAGTACTTTATCATTCACACATAGGTGGTACAGATGATCAGTATTTACCAGTCAAATGTAGTATTATGGCATGTATTCATTCAAATGAATATCTGAGTATAAATTTGAAATACTTCCTCATCAGGTATTTTCATCAATATTATCAAAGGAGCAGACAGCGCATTGTAATTGTGGATGTCATATTTACATAATACTATTTCAGATGGTTTAAACAAGATTCAGTATACAAATAGTTATGTATTTTTTCACAGGTACAACACAAATAGTCATATGCTATGGTGCAACACCGTAGGTTGATGCTGGCAATTGAATGGTTGTTGTTGTTTGTCACTACTCTTATGGTCATGACAGAGCCTCAGAACAGTGGCACACAGTCACAAAGTGTGTCGGCAGTGCTGTCTACCCCCAAACAGGTTGAGAACTCCATAATGATTGACAGACTCACACGTGCTGCATGCGTGGAACAGCCATTACCAGAAGAGAAGAATGACCTCACAAGTTCAACAACTCTTTCATTTTGATAGGCTAAAATCTCTAGGAATACAGAACAATGTCTGAGTTTGCATTACCTGTTGTGCAGCCTGTACACATGAGTTCTAAGCAAAGACATCATTTGTAGTTGGCTCTAGAAACACACACGCATTTGTCTGTAAAGCAGCAGATGTGTCATGGCATAGTTCAGGCACAGACTACTGCGACTAAGAGTTGGGTAGAAAAGGTTAAAGGGCTACAGAGTATAGAATATATATATCAGGAAATTCACTAGGGGCATGGGAATGGTAGAGGCCAGGGACAATCCCAAGATAATCCTCTTGCTCAGCATGGTTGCACACATGGCTTCCATGTCGACCTTTATCTGCACTCTAGCAAACCCTCCCCAGACACACAATCGTGAGAGCACTGGACATAGCCTATGGAGTGTTATGAATGAGTAGCCAGATACCACATTTGTCCCAACAATGTACAGCAGTCATGCATGTTTATAGATTCTTCCAAGAAGAATGCTGTTAGGCCTCATTAGACTTCCACACTTTGAGTAAAAGTTTAGGTCCCACAGCACTGCTCAGTCAATGTCATTTGCTTCCCTTTCATATATTAGCAATTATCATTGTAGCAACCAAGCCTAAAGCTCACATGGTAGACTTGGCTCATGATCTGTGGGACCAACACAAACACTATCATGGTGTACATTGTGTATGGCACATTTCACACTTGGCACAATTTCAATTACTATGAAGCATGCTTCAACCAGCAAGAAGTCAAACAAATGGTAGAAAGAAATACACTAAATAACAAACCAACTATGTTGGAAGTAAAAACAATTGCATTTATCCACATGCTGGAAAAAATGTCACAAAAATATACCTCTTCTATAAGAAGAAAAACACATTTGTGATTGCATTAACACTAGTATTTGCATTGCCAAGTGAATGTATCTTCATTATAACAAGACTTCAGTTATTCTGCATGTATTGTTATGTCATTCCTTGGTATTTTCCTCACACTCCACCATGCTGGTATAACTGGAATTGTGACTAATCTTTAAAAGGTCTGCTCATAAAAAAAGGCTATGATCATATGAACACATACATCTTTGTATGATATGTCGAGAAATGTCTGATGTACCATCTTGGCTGACTGTGTGCTATTCAGCATAGCCTTCAGGTAACAGTGTAGACACCAAGTATTATCTTTGCAGCTTTATGCTGTCACATAGTAAATTCATGACCCAAAGCTGTGGACAAACTACTGCCACCTCACCTGCACTACTATGTACCGTGCAAGAGCCTGGTGGAAGGAGGTACTGTGCTGCTGCTGTTGGCTGGCCTCCACCTCTATTACTGGTATAACAATGATTGAGGGAACTGCACTGCCATATTGGTCACTGACTGGGTCAGTAGGGCACCAGACTGATAAGTGATCATACTGAGTGGACTTCAACAGCCTGGAAACATTCTATATGCAGTAGCAGGACCAAACTAAAGTGCTCACCACAAATTGTCTGTCCAGCAGAAATAGGCTTTGAATCTATAATTTTGTTTGTTTTACATTTGTTGACTGGGTTAGTCCTTTTTCAGCAGAGGGCCGGGGAGAAAAGCTCCACAGTTTTACAATTTTAGTGTTAACAGAGTCAGCAGGTTACAATGTATACATACAATGAAATACATTTTATCAGAAAAATAATAATGGAGAAAAAAAAACATAAGCATACATAAGAGAAATTATTCGATATAAACATTATTTATTTATTTATTTTTATTTATTTATTTATTTATTTATTTAACATTTGTTGAGCGGGAAAGTCCGACTAGGTCAGAACCTATTTTCAGTGGAGGGAGTGGGGAGAAATGCTCCAGATGCATGTCTTTGGATTGTGGGAGGAAACCCTACTACCTGGGGCAAACCCATGCGAATACCGGGAGATCATGCAAACTCCTCACAGAAGGCACCCCAGCTGAGAATTGAACCGGGGAACCTCTTGCTGTGAGGCAACAATGTTAACCGCTGCACCACTGTGCCACCCATTTTCAATGTATGAATGTAATCCCAGCTATGAATTTTCTTTCACAGGTTCATTCATCAATATGATTGTTTTAATTGATGAAAATAATTACATAGCTTTATATGCACAGGTATAGTATCCCGTAGTCTTATGACCAATTGCTTGATAAATTTGTCTCTCACTTCCTTGATCTATTAACAGTCTTCTAGAAAATATGGTTTTGGTGTACCTGTCATCACAATGATTACTAGAAATAAGTAGTCCCGACAAAACTGAAAATGTATGATCATTGAAATAGTTAAAACTCAAGCTCAGTTTTCCCCTCATGTACGAATTTAGCTGACATAAGATCTCAGAATAATCACTGTGTTGTACAAAGGGTGGTGTTGGTGTAAACGTTCATTGCATCAGTTCCAGCATAGTAACATCCTTATGACTGTATGTATGGCATTCTATTTTATTCAAACAGTGGGCGAATTAATGACTTGCAAAGACAACATGACAATCCGCAATACCTGGATGTAACTGTCTCTCATACCAGTCCCAGCATTTTAAGTCATGATCCATGAAATTCATATTATTTTAATGGAGAGCTCAGTATTTTTCATAATGGACACTTCTGAAAGTATATGATCACCAAGGTTTAATGGTCCTAAAGCTACAGGTATTCCAAAATGTATAACTCTACATATATTGTAGCCAAAGTTGAGGCCAGAGTGTGTAGCTTAAGTACTGATTTTCTGTAGAAATAAGTCAATATTTTCAAAGTCTCTTTGAGATGTTGTAAGCATCAAGGTTCTAGTCTTCTGCATAAATAGATATTTGAATCGACTTGAACAGATAAATGATGAGTTTAATAAAATGGAGCCCCTCACATTTCCCCGATACAGAACAGAGGGTATATATACTCAGGAAAATGAATGACTAAGATATGTTACCCTGTGCTTTTTATCATTTAACCAATTTGTGACCCACTGTACATTATACAGATTGCTACCCCAGGCATAAGGGATATTGTTAGCACCATTTCGAGGCAGACTATGAAACTCAGTAAACCAGGTCTTAGAACTTGGCCACAAGTGGTAATTCTTAGTCTAATGACATAATAGTTTGTACATAAAAATCAGTCAGACTAGTCAAAGTTGATGTATGAGCTTGGAAGCCATGCTGATGTGCATTAATAAGAGGGGAGTGAGATTTATCACAGCAAGACAATGTTCAAAACATTTACCCAGTATACATGTTAAACTTAAGGGCTTGTAGTAATATACTTGGTCATGTGTTCTCCTGCTGAAGGTTAGTACCACTGTTGATTGCTTCCAGTTTAAAGGGACTGGACTGTAATACACCATTAAAAATAACCATCATTAGATTGAGAAGCGATTCTCTAGGTGTGCATATGACCTGGTCCAGCAATTGATGTGAACCATACTACAGGATATCTTTATTTTATTTGAAGTTTTTCTTCCCCATTAGACTTAATCTGTGGGCATTTATCCAGTAGTGTTCCCTGCTGCACTTTGAGAATATTTGAAGCCATCAGTGTGGACATAAAATAGTTATTGACAATATTAGCCAGTTCCAATGAATCACTTACAGAGCAACATTTCCCCAGCTATTACAAGAAGATCTGATAACCACCCTTTTTCCTCTTAAAAGTCAATACAGTAGAGAGTTGATTAACTGAAACATCAATTATCCGAACACAGCCTTCCAAAGTTTTTGATAGGAAAAATCATAAATTCTGAATATGTAAACATTATACATATTCACTTGTATGTGTTTTTTGAGCTTGTACTACAATAATATACGGTACCGTTTTGTAAATTTGTGTTATTTTTCTTGTTTAATGTTCATCAAAAACATTTCAGAAGCTTTTTATCTGATTCAGTTGTATGTTTGGTTATCAGAACAGTTTCATTATCCAAACTATTATTATTATAAGTCCAAATTAGTTTGGATAATCGACTCTCTACTGTACCCTGTTGGGACCTACTGTCAGTGATGAAGTACTTGCTCTTGTTAGTTAATCATGAAGCAACTCAAATGCAGTGGTTTTGATGAGTGGTATACCAGATGTTAAATAATATTAAGGTACCTAAGGAGTAATCCCCTATACTTCGATTTCTTTGACTGACTGAACAGCATGCCTAGCACACTAGTACTGCTACCCTTAATCCCCTCCCCCCTTCTCTCATTACTACCCAGGTAGGCTAGCTCATTCATTATCTAAAACAGCACATTGAATGAACTTGGCAGCTAGACACTCATAACAGGTTACGGTATGATTATAATTAAAATTAAATTAATTTCAGCAGTCTGTTTCACTACATCAGATCAAATTCTTAGTAAAGGTATAAAATATGAAAAACATATCATTAAAGTATCTGATTGTACTGCTATAGTTTGGAATGATTATTGGTACATGGTGATAGATTGATTTAAGGTAATAATTTTTAATGGTTGTACTGCTAGAACTATTTATGGAAAAGTGTGACACTTACTCCGATTGCCTTCAAAAGACTTTGATAGCTGTTACTGCCATCAGAATGAAAGAGGTCATTAATATTCAAATTCCCAAACTCATACTTTCCCTGACTTAGTTTTGCTTTGTTAAGAATTATAGCTGGTAAGTTAATGACATTGTCTCAAATTCATCTGTATCTGAAGTGTAAGGAAGATGCATAGTGTTATAGCTATTAGTATGTATATAACAATAATCACTGCTGTCATACAATGAAGAGTAAAAGTTATTAAAGGCAAATGCAGAATTGATGATTCATATAAAGAAGCACAGAGATGTGACAGATCTCTAAGTAAAATTAATGGTTAGCACTTCAGTTCACCTTCCTTAGGGATGCTGTAGAATTTTAAATATTTACATGGAATATGCACAGTATTTATGTTCTGGCAGCTGATGTGCTACATGGCTGGATGCTCTTTTTAAAGTAGAAGCCATACACCAGCAGTACTGAAAGATTCACTTTCAAAAAAATATTTCTGTTACGTTCCAAGCAATAATATGCAGCAAGAAAAGCTTTATGTTGGCCTAATTATTTTTTTGGCATAAAGTAGCCTATGTGCATATTTATTTTGTTCAGTGTTTTGCAGTATTTTGATGCACAGCAATGTCTTTCGGCTTCTCTCATTAGGGATTGCCACAGTGCATCACTGGTCTGCAGATTGATTGGCAGTAGAGTTTTTATGGTGTCGAGTTGCCAGCCTGGTGCCCATCCTTCACAGAAGGCACATTTTGATGCACAGGCTATATATAAATCATGCCATTTGCATTGGGACAATCAGAAACACTTTGGCATAAACACAGAATGAATGTATTGAAGTATGGCATTCTTGGCATAATTATTTAGTTCATATAAAAAAAATAATTGCTTGGATAAATGATTCAACAGATGCTTTCCTTATAAGGCATAAACAATTAAGTTGTTTGCGTATCTTATGTAACATTTTAAATTGTACTAGCGGGTTTCATTATCCTTGTGACAAGTGCCCTAAACTAATGATATAACTCCTTTTTTATGTGATATTCATTTTCTGTTTGTTATGATTATGGTAGCATTTATAGACACGGTCAGTGTGCGGTAGTGTTCTATACTGTAGCAAATCTGAAACACAACGCACAAAAAACTCATTTTCTATAGTAAAAGCAAAAAATAATGCACACAATATAATTAATATTAAAAGACAGTTTCCTCTTTTATTTCCTTTTTGTTACACCAGCCCTTTTGAATAATTTTCTAGAGTTCAAATACTAATAAAATGTTATTCTGTACTATGTTTTTGGCTGATGGCAATTGAAAACAAAGGTTACTTCACTAAATGAAGGCTTTGACTCATTCAAATAATCTCATGTGCGATTATATGTATAGTGTCTGTGTGCAAGCTTATGGACATAAAGTACTGTAACATAACCGGTTAAGGATATAATATGCAAATAGGCTATAGCCTTTAGGCCAACATTTGATTTACTTAGTCTTATAACAACTGCACCATTAGGGCATTTCTTTGGGGTCACCTCTAAAGTCTAATGTCTCTTTTTCTGCTAACAAATCCTGCACAAATGCCAACATGGAAATTGAGAAGGAAATGCAGTGCTCTTGTTGATTTAGTTAATTATGTCGATAAACATCAGTTGAATGATTACCTTTCTGTCCAGGAGATGGTCAAGAGACCCTCTATTTCTTGCCGAGATGCCCAGGTGGTGTACGTTTGGTTTTGTGTTTACATTTCCTTCCTCTGTCTGTATGGGTTTATGTGAGATGCTCTACTTCATTTCCAAGGGTATTCAGATAAGAAACTGGAAATCCTTTGGCATTTGTGTGTATCAGTGAGTGT
Source organism: Protopterus annectens (assembly GCF_019279795.1). NCBI lineage: Eukaryota > Metazoa > Chordata > Ceratodontiformes > Protopteridae > Protopterus > Protopterus annectens. The sequence goes on from NC_056748.1 coordinate 588,547,772, forward strand.
TTGTGTCTACATAAATAAGGAGAGGCTCTGGCCTCCTAATAATCAGGTATGGGATTAAGTGAATATTTGAAAATGAATGAAAGTACCTCGATAAATGTGTCAATTATTAAAATCAGGCTGCTGGCATTAGTTAGGTATAGTAAAAAGGTATCATTTTGTGATCATCCTCTCCAGTCATTCTTTAATGGTTTATAAAAGTATCCTATCATATATGTGAAAAATGAGTTATTGCACATAGAATTCAAGAAAATAGAGAATACTTAAGACAAACATAAACTGTTGACAACTGGCAAAGTCCTAAGGCTAAAACTACTGTATGGAATAAAAAAAGGCATAAGTTTATTAAATGTCAAGACTACAGAACTGATTTCTCAACATAGTCACTATAGGGTGGGCAGAGGAGTGCAGTGCAGCGGGCACAGTTCTGGCAAATGCACAGTGTAATGAGTGATACCATTACATGCAAGTAAATATGTATTTAATCAAGTGAATAAGAAAAGTGATTAGGTAAATAGGTGAGGAAGTGAATAAGCAAGTACTTGCATACATAAGTTAGTTCATATAAAAATATTTACATGAATTAACTTATTTTTGTTAACTTATTTGTTACAAACCTCCACTCCACTAACAAACCTCTCCTAAGTGTAACAAAATATAATAATACTGCTGGTTCATCCCTCTATTCTAACACAATAACCAAACAATGGAATAAACTTCCCCCTTCTGATCATCACTATAGCTTCCACACATGAATTTAAACGGTCCTTAAATTCACATTTGTTGAACTCATGGCTCTGCGACTGTGACAGTCCAGGATAATACTAGGACCCCTCCCTTCTCTCACTCTAGCTCCTTATTTCTGTACTAATCTATCACACCTTCATCCCATACTTCTTTTCTCTTTACATCCCTTAAAATCATACCTAACTCTGCCTCACCCTTACTGTACTTAAAAACTGCTGCTAAAATGTAACAGCTACTTTCTGTTGAAACTAATATTTTAAATAGTACTATTATATAGTTTTATAATGTATGTTAAATAATGCTACTTGTCATTTATGTACTGTACTGTGTGAATTCAAATTTTGTGTGTAAATGTTATTTGTAGAGCATCACCCCCCCCCCCCCGGCCTCCATTGAAAAAGGTAACCAAATGTAAAATAAAATAAATAAATAAAATAAATATAAGAAAGTAGCAAAATGAGGAAATATGCGAGTGAGTGAGCGAATAGGTGAATAAGTAACAAAATGAATAGATAAGTTAATGGTGTAGAAGTGAATAAGTAAATAACTGAACAAGAAAGTCAGTACATGAATATGCATTAGTCAGTAAGTGAATAGGTGAGAAAGTTAGTGGGTGAATAAGTGAACAGATGAGCAATGAAGAAGGAAAATATTAGTGAAAAAATGTGAGAAAGCACCTACAAAGTTAAAAATCAAGTGGACAAGTGGACGAATAACTGAAAAAGTAACTAGGTAGGTGAGTATGTCAAGAAATAAGTGAATATTGGACAAAGTAAATAAGAATGTGTATAAGAAAATAATTGGCTATGTAAGTGAATAAGTAGCTTACCAAGTCATTAAGCAAATAAGTGAGTTGGTATGTAATTAAGTGAAAAAAAGTCTAAGTAAGTGAATAAGTAGGTGAGTACATATATAAGCAATTGGATAAGTAAATGAATATGTAAGTAGATACATTAATAAATACATAGGTAAATAAGCCTTGGTGAGGTGTATAACTTAGAGGAGGTTGACTATAGAATGACATTAATTTATTTTCAAAAAATAAACACCCTGCTTGTACAGACTAGTCAGTATGTCACTTATAAACCAAGCATTTCCAATGGAGGAAAGTGCAGACACACCTGAACACATATAGATTGATTACCTCAAAAAAAAAACTTATTGTAATATAAACTAAGGTATAAACTCGTCCTTTCTCTTTTTCATTTAACATAGTCCTCACAACAGTGCAACCATTACTATAGAATCAAGATCCACGACATGTATTTTTCCAGCATTGTTAAAATTCAAGGAAGGTGATACAAGCACTGCTTCCATAGCAAGATCAGCTAAAATGTATGACTGTCTTAGTGCTCATAAATGGATAAGTCAAATAATCTTAAGGCAAATAAGCTTACACCGGGTATATTTGTGATGGTAGACCCTGTTTAACTGAAGTTTTCATTATTCTAAACTGGCATAAAAACATTATACCTGTGCAAGCATATCAAATTATCAAAATATTTTCTTTTTTTTCCAAAGTGTTACTCTTTCTGTCTTCTATGGCGACTGTTGCACTAGTTGTGGCTGAAACGCTGATGAATTCACTGATGAAAATTGTTAACATATTGTCCAAACGACTGACAGCCAGACCAAGACTAGTAAACTCTTAGTAACAGTTATCTTTCCATTTACCCTTTCACTCCTCCTTTTCTTCATCATCATCTTCATCAGTTAGTATTAATACTGGGCACTATGGGCGTTAGTACTATGAGGCAGTAGTGTGCATTTCTGGATATGAAAAAAAATACTTTTGAACAGAAAAGGGAAGTTTGTAAAATACCTAATTCCCCAAACAACTAAAAACAAAATTTGAAGTTTTTAATATTTCTGCAAAATTCTGAAAATAGTGTAAAATCCCACTGCTGGAGAACCTGACTACTGAGTTATGGTTTGACTGTACTTGTAACTCAGCAATGAAAGTACATCAGTGCAGAGCAAAGTAAAGAACTTGTTTTCTGTTGTTGGCACATTCTGCAATAGCTTTATCTTCAAGTGAAAGCCAAAATGTCAGTGGAATAATTCATCTAGGAAATTGGCCACCTGATTTTGCATAATATGGAGGAAGCAGATTCTGATGCATTGGCAAGCCAATAAAAACCATGAATTAACATAATAAAATTAGAGGCATCTGATGGAGCCCAGCTGTTGTGTGAGATCATTAGAAGAGGCTATATTTTGTAAAAGCTTGAAAGGCATTGGCCTCACCAAGTTTTATTACTGATCTCAATGGTACAGATTAGTCAGAAGTGAAAACAGTGACAACTTCTTGATACCAGTGACACCAGTATTACATTCTAGACTGATAGCCTGCTGAAAGGAACTGCATATATATGCAAAGCAATGCATTGCACTTAGGCTGTTTCCTTGGCCTTTGTACAAGCTTTAGAGAGATGACAAAGTCATTCATCAAGCCATATAATGTAAATATCCTGACATAATTGCAAAAAAATTACCTTAGAAGCAGCAGCATATAAAGCAGAGAAATTTGTGTCCTTATGAATAGTGTCACTGGCACATTAGGTATCACACATGCCTTTAGTGATGGAAGACCAGATGGCTGTAGGTTCTGTTCCCACTTCAGGTGATTAGATTGATGACACTGAAGTGTAGCATTTGAGGGGATGGGGTTGAAGGGTTACACTCCTGAGAGTGTCATTCTTTGGATGAGATGTGATGTTAAACTAATGTCCCAGCTGCTTGAGTTGGTGGTAGATCAGATGGATGTGAAAGATCCCATGTCACCTGTTAGAAATAGTAGGTGAAGTTTTCCAGTGCCCTGGACAAATTACCCCTAGTAGTACAAATACCATCTTGGTTCTTCCCTGAAAAGAGGACTCTAGCTTAGTGGGACTAACCTGGTTAATGAAGGATGGATGGATAGGTAGATAAATAACAAAGGAATAAAGTGAGGCTGTAACAACTTTTGACCTTGAGGAGATACCACAAAGGATACGTTTTGAAAGGTAGAAGGATTTTCTAAGCATAAGAGATGTCATGATTAAAAGAGTTTATTATCAACCTAGGTATCCAAGATGCTGATAGTATCACATTTAAGAGGAATGATATCCATATGGTATGCAGTAATGATTGTAGATTTACTAAAGGAAACAATGTTCTTATAGTTAAGGGTAAGCTTGTGATTAAAGTATACAACATTTGTTTGCTGCAGCCCTTATTACACAATTTGAGTATCAGTATGAGATTTGATAACCACCCCTTTTTAGCAATCAGCAAATATGATCAGCTATAGTCTTTTGATATCAGAAGTATGTGCCAATGAGGAAGGGACCTAGGATGAAGTGCTGCGAGACACTGCTGGCCATGTTTTTCTGTCTTTATACACTTTACCTTAGTAATATGAGTTCAGACACATGACTACCTATCCAGCAAAATATATATGGGTTAATGTTGAGATGGGAGAGTATGACTGTAATCCTAGCATGGGGAATAGTGTGAGAAGTCTTTGTCAGAACCATAACTGGGGTGGAGTAAATAGGGTGACTGCCCTGGACCAACCTTTACAGGACAGATAGTGTCTGTGACTTTATAAAAGAATGCTGAGACTACATTTGTGGTAGGGGCTAGAGCCATGTAAAACAGTTTATTTCAGAAGTCTTGTTATTTTGGTACTCTGAGTTGGGAGGGGTGCCAGTTTGGGTAACTGCACAAGGTACCAAATGATCTAGCTATAGTTATGGTCTTGGCAGTTTCTAGCTAGGCAGCATGGACTGAATGCCTCTTATCCAAGGTCTTGATAACCCTTTTGAAGAGTTCAGTTAGACCAAGCAGACATATTCTGCCCTTTGTTTTTAGAGTTGTTGTATTTCGTGGTATTATACTTGAAGCTATTCAACCACCTAATATAGCTGATAAAAACTGTCATTTGATGTGTATCCAGGGATCATCTATGTTGTTGCTATTATTTCATTTATAGTATGTCCCATGGCCTTACAAATAATACTAGTGAAACTAACAGATGTGTAATTTCTAGGCTCAGTAGCAGGACTGCCTTTATGGAAAGACACCACAAAGGCTGTTCTGCACACTTTGGGGATGTAACAAGTAGACAGAATCAGGTTGAAGAGCTGAAAGAAGGATTTTGATCGGTGGGACTTCATTTCTCAGCAAACTTTCAATGGTATTCTAAGCACCTATGAAAAAGGGCATCACAAACTTTGTAAAAGGCTGGAAGGATTTGGTTCGGGGAGATGAAGTATGAGAAGGAACAGAAGGACAAGAGGGTAGGGTGGTCTGAAGTTGGAGAACAATTTGTCATCAAGAATATTAGTCATTTCTGCTGGGTGAGAGGTGGTACCAGTCAAGCCAAATTAAGTACAAAATTGCTAGTTACTTATAATTATTTATTATTTATTTATTTATTTTATTTTACATTTGTTTACTGGGAAAGTCTGTCTGGACACATGTCCTTTTTCAGCGGTGGCCTGGGGAGAAAAGCTCCAGGTTAACAGAGAATACACAGAAGAAATTAAATTCATACAGATAATACAAACAAGAAACTCTAAGAATAAAGTTAATACTAACTATGCATCTAGGTATACAAAAATCAGTTGCACGATCAATAAGAGATTAAGTTTACATACTGTTTCCAGTAAAGTACAATCGTATGAGTCTACAATCAGGGACATATCAATGTTAATATACATCCTAGCCTACAAGTATGTGATATGATTTCAATGTTTGATTAAATTGGAGGTAGGTTTCTAAATTGGTAGAGGAGGGATTAGATGAGATATGGATAGCAGAATGTAAGAAGAGAAGAGTAGGTGCTTATTTACTTGTCACCCGGGGGTTGTGCATGGACATATCCATTTGCTAAGTAGATGTTCTTATAAGGGCTGGTTTGAATAATGAATGGGGTGCTAGGGAGGTAATAGTAGATGGTAGAACATTCCAGTGTTTACTATGAAGTTAGAAAAGAGGGAGTCACCAGCTTGATTTTTGGTTGTGTTAGTTTGAATGAGGTTTCTGTTTTTGGAGCGGAGAGGTCTGGTAGGGGCATAGGGTTGTAGAAGGGTTTGTAAGGCAGGTACTTTTCAGGTTCAGTGTGGATTTTGTGGGCCATTAATAGTTGTGTGTAGTTTAGGAGTTGTGGGAGTTCCAACCAACTGAGTTGCCTGAGTGCAATGCAGTGATGAGATCTAGCCGGTGAATTAGTAGCAAATCTTGCTATTTTGTTGTAAAAGATTTCAAGTATTTGAAGGTCTGTTTTCCTAAGGTTAATGAGAATGGGTGCTGCATATAATAGGGTAAAAAGAAGGTGGGTTTGTGCTATGGCAATTCTAGTGTTCTTTGTGAAGAAGTGTTTGTTTCTGTGGAGGGTACCAAGTTTTTTGTGTATTTTTTTGATTGTCTGTGCAATGTGGATATTATATCTGAGTTTATCATCAGTTTCTATTCCTAGTAATGTAGTGTGTTGTGAGGGGGTTATGCAGATGTTATTGTGGGAGGTAATTTAGAAAGTGTTAGGGAAAGGAGGACATTTGTTAGAGGAGAATACTAATAGTTTGTTTTTTGGGGGGGTTTAAGATTAATTTAGCATTTGTTAGCCAGGACTCAACTTCTTGAAATGCCTTCTGGGTTAATGTTTGCAGTTCAGGTAGGGATGGTGCAGAACAGATTACAGCTGAATCGTCTGCATATTGGATGAGAGATGCATGAGAGGAGGTGAGATGAAGATTATTTGTAAATAAAGAGAAAAGGAGTGGGCCTAAAATAGAGCCTTGGGGCACACCAAGTTCAACAGGTAATAAGGGGGATAGGGTCTGTTGCCAAGAGACTGCTTGTTGCTGTCCTGTAAGATAATCTTTGAACCATGCCAAGGTAGAGTTACAGAAGTGAAGGTCAGAGAGGGTGTTAAGAAGGTGAGACCATATGAAATGCTTTTGAGAGGTCCAGGAAGATGGAAGAAATATGTAGATTATTACTCTTGTGGAGATTTATGATGTTAGTAAATGACATTAGTGCAGTTGTGCTATGGAAAGGCCGAAAACCATGCTGGGTGTTGGTTAGGAGTTTATTATTTAGCAGATAGAGACTTGTTTGTGTATCACTCTTTCTAGAATTTTAGAAAGTGGTGATAATCAAAACCAACAGGTCAACGACCTAAAACAACAAATAAAAAAAGAAAATATTCACCGAAACAATGTAGCCGATGACGGTTTAATGCTCAATAATCCACAATACCAATGTTAACATCCACAAGAAGAGTACGAACAACTAAGCGCTTTCGCCAAGGTAAAGTGGTGATAATGTTGCTATTGGTCGGTAGTTGTTTATTTCTGTAGATGGGCTGCCTTTATGGAGAGGAATGATATAGGCTGTTTTCCAGATGGGAGGGACCTGTTGTTCAGCTATTGATCTGTTGATTAATATAGATATAGGGTATGCAATGGCATCTGCTGTTAGTTTTAAGTATTCTGAAGGTAAGTTGTCAGCAGCAAGTGATGTTAGTTTTAGTTTTTTTTAGGAGTTTTTTGATGGTATCTGTTGCGAGTGGTTGGAGTGAGAAAGTAGATGTTATAGCAGGTGAGGGGAATGGGGAATTGCTAGCTGCTGGAGTTTGTTTTCTTGCTAGGTCTAGAATGGTTTCTGTAAAATATTTGTTAAATTGAGTGGCTGTTTTTTCTGTATTACTAGTGTTGTTGGGGGGTGGGGTGCCTGTTTTACCTGGGTTAAGGATATTATTTATTGAGGACAAGAATTTTTGTGGGTTTCTGTGAAATTTGCCTTTTATGTTGGTGTAGTAATTCACTTTATCTTGTTTTATTTGTTTTTTTTTGCTTTGTTCCTAAGTTCATGGTGAGTCTGACATGTGGGTTGGGTTCCGTTATAAGCTTCCAGTATAGAATAAGGAGCCCTTATAAGCAAGTCTGTTGAATTACTTACAAACCTAAATTCTTAGTTAGCCATGCATTTCCTAAGGGAAAGTTTGAGGGGCTGAATTATGAGTACTGCTCTGTAGCCCAGGAGCCCTGTATGGGGAAGTGACTTGGTCAGAGTCAGACTGGACAAATAAAGGCTGAGGGAATCAAACTATGCACTACAGGAAGCAGTGCATCACCAGCTCATAGCCTTACTCATCTGTACTGTCAAACAACCTGTTGTACCCAACACAATGATTTTTACATCTGTGTACCTGAAAAAAACAAGCTAAAATAAAAATGTATTCATAGTTAATATATTAACATTGCTAAACTCGTACACTTCACATGGTCCAGTTTATTCATAGCCAAATAATAAACACACTGTTAACAGTCTACAAAAGGACAGTGAAAATTCTACTCAAACAGCAGAATTCATATGATGATGATGCTTCTGTTAATCATAATCAATTCCTTCCTTTATACCATAGTTACGCTGAGCTGCAGGAACCAAGTATTTACGCATGCACACAGAGTTGTGAGCATCTATTACAGCCTCTTATATGACTATGTACACCTCTGATGTTTGCTTGTGACCAAATGAATGAATAAATACTTACAAAACCCCCCCAAAAAACTATAATTGTACTTCATCTCACTATTGTAAGAACCATAGAGTCCAACCCATTGGATACCGTATGCCCTTCCAACCTCTTAGCTCAACCTAAAATCAGGAACAGTTTTTTTAACTATTGGCTTTGTATACATATAAAGTTGCTAGTATAACAGGTTTTGACTTAGCAAACATTTTTTGAGGGGTGTGAAGTCTGAACCTCACATGTTCCTCATTATTCAGTGACTGCAGTCTACAGCACTTTGCCAGAAAGCCACAAATTCTATGAGACACAAACTACAGGTACAAGGAAGAATTCATAGATGTTTGAGAATTATGCAGTATGCATACACACCACCATCGACTGCAGCTTCTAGCATGACTGTACAACTCGTATATCTGTTTGACATCAAATGAATTAATAGTGGCCCAAAAAAGCATCGCAGCTCACTGATGTTAGAATCATACAAACCATTACAGCTTTGCTCTGCCACCTCAGCTTAGCTATAGAATCAAAGACAAAAACAGACTTGAACAGATTTTAAATATACCTCTCATATACCCTTTTATTCTTGGAAAGTTGCTAGAATAACAAGGTTTGCATCAGAGGATACAAAGTCTGAAACTCATGTGACTGACATTAGCTAGTGACTGCAATCTGTTGTAACTTGCCAGAAAGCTACATGTTTTACAAGAAACAAACCAAAATTCCTATCAGCTTCTTTTGTGTAAGAATTCTGGACAACAGCAAAAATAATTGGGGATAAATTTTAATTATTATTTTATCTATATGCTAACCAAGTGGATCCACTGGGCAAGGTGTTCCATTTCAGGGCCACACCATGTGCAATATCCATTTTTAGCCATCTTGCAAATACCAAAGGGTGAAAGGCATAGATGATCTCTGGCGAAGTACGGGCTATGGTTGGTCTTTACATCCTCTGCAGATGCGCATGAGATACCCCTAGAATGACACAAATATTTTATCCTTGAATGAAGGCATCATTCTTAGTGCCAGGCTGCTGTTCCATGCCTGGATCTTGCCTTCCTTCAAAGACTTGAGCAGAAAGCTCAACAATACTTCCCTTGGTGGAACCCCAAAGATCCTTCAAACCCACACATGGACTGTAAGTGCAGTGTCTGTATGTCTTATAATGGTGTCACAATGAGTAAGCAGTTTTGGGTTCCTATTAGAAAGACAAAAATGCATTTTGTCGAATGCGTTTTTGTCGACATACAGAGCGAACAGGCAAAACAGCGACACGGCTGTTCAGCGAATTCTTTCTCTGGGAATGAAATCACGTGACTGCTTCGTTGCTTTGCTGTGTTCTGCAGTCCCTTGTTCGCTATAGCTCCCAAGTGTGAATGTGCAAGAGTTACTCACCTTAGGGTTAGGGTGTGGGTTAAGGTAAGTGCATATGTATAAAAGTGTTTATTTATTTTTTTTTGCGTTAGATGTATGGTTGAGTTACATGTGTATGTGTTTGCAGCTGTTTACTTTTGTTTTATGGGGGGTAGAATTAGGGTTAAGGTAAGTGTGTATGCGTTTGGAACTGTTTACGTGAATGTGCAAGAGTTACTGACCTTAGGGTTAGGGTGCGGGTTAAGATAAGTGCATATGTTTTAAAATGTTTACTTTTTTTTCAGTTAGATGTATGGTTGGGTTACGTGTATATGTGTATTCAGTTGTTTACTGTTTTTTTGGGGGGGTACAATTAGGGTTAAGGTACGTGTGCATGTGTTTGGAAGTGTTTAATGTTTTTTTTTTGGGTTGGAACAGCGATTTCTTTTCCTAGGAAAGAAATCTCTGTTATGTGGTTTCGACATTTTCAGCTTTCGCTGAAAATGTGTTGATGAAACATCATTTGCTGTTTTCAGCCTTCGATGTTTCAATATAGACCCGCAATTTTTTAGATGCATTATAGGCTTATCTTCAAGGTGCAGGCTTGTAGCTCCTCTGACTACCTGTAATGGTAGGTCTGGGTATGACTGTGGTTATGCCTTTAATATTTTGTCTTCATGGATGAGGAAAGTTGTCAGGAGTTGTAGGAGGCAGATGTAGGGATTTTTATTGACTTGGTATATTTAGAAGTGATGCAATGGTACTGTTTATTAACCAAGTGTGAGACTGAGAGACTAGTATTGACTGTGGATAAATGCATCTCTCACAGGTGAAATCCATGAATCAGTTGCTAATAACCTGGCTAATGGGTCTAAATCATGCTGGGACTCCATGGTAGTGGATGTTTTCTTTTCAGGACAATTAATAGCGCATATATAACAGCTAACATGTATGTACAGTATAGACCTAAAATCAGTACAAAACCATGATGGCTGAGGATATGCAATTTGTAACAATCTTTGTTGCAATTTTGAGTGACAGTTTGAGATAATTAGCTACACCTCGATTTATTTAAGGGTAGTCAGTATTCTGGGTCTGTAAAATACAATGGAAGTATAAATTAATTTAATTTGAGTGCCTTTACAAAATATTTTTGTGTTTACTAACACCAGGAGTGGAAGGAAAATTTTGGGTCGATAAACATACAGGACAATCAACTAGAAACACATTGAGTTTTAACAAAACAGGAACAGGGCAAAGGTGAATTCCTCTGCACAGCAGTGTACTCTAAGGCTGAGGATGTTCAATTCATCTTTCTTAGGAAAATCTTCAAATGTTTGCTTTTCCATTTATCTGAGAATGCCAGTTACTACTTCATCCCACACCTCATAGGTAACTTATCAATACACATGAATTGGTGTGGGCAATGCTGGCTTTACCCACCGCTGGCATAGTTTGTTCAGAAGAGCAAAGCCTGAGAGATCAAATTATACTAGTAATCAATAAATCTAGTACTATCTAAAACCAGCAGTGGAATATTGCAATTATATAATGCCACTAGTAAAAAAAAAACAAAAAATAAGAACAATTGCTTACAATTTTAAATAATGGCATTGTAAAGGTATTTTAAGGTGAGCATGAAGTTAATTTCCATCATCTTCCATATTTGGAGGCAACTTGCTAATGTACTGTACATGTGTGGGACATACATGCTGAAACATGTAGTCAGAACCATAGCGAACTCATCTGGTGACTGTGCCAGTCTTATGAACTTGTGCCCCCCCCCCATGTTTCAAGTGAAGAGCAAAAAAAAAAAATTGGATTACTGTAGGAAGCTAACTGGTTTCCTACAGTAAATCTGCCAGTCACACACCACCAATTCCATGTCTTCCCAGCTCTCAACCAAAGAGCGAAAAAAAAAAATCTTTTTACTGTACAATTGGCTACCTAAAGTGTGACACCCAATCCACATCCCCCAGCTCTTAACAAAGAAAAAAAGCCCTACACTCCCATCCCTTTCTGTACCAGCATTTTGGGACAGACCCCCCCCCCCATCCAAAGAAAATGCAGAGTTCTTGAACGTGCTCCCTAACACATTGTACTAGGGCAGTTGCCCTCTTCTGTCCTTGCTCCTTGCTGTGCTACTGCTAAGGATAGAGAAGGTCAAGCTGCCATGATCAAAATTCTTTTCTATTTTCATAAGTATATATCCCATCAGTGTTTGGCCAGCTGGCCTCTAACCTTTCCAAACAATGTATGCTGCTTTCTTCTGCCTGCTGCTAATGGCGTTTTTAGATGCCAGCCTTGTCCTAGCTAGACAGGAACAAGATGAATAACTGATTTTCAAGTCTCCTTCTTGGTGATCTTTATTTTGAAGTAGTTCTTCGGATCTGCCAGCACGAAAACAATATAAATTATTGCGATTGTAATTTTGCTAATGCAATAGACTTTCTATGCCACTTTGAGATGTACAGGGAGGTAAAATAGTTCTTCATATCTTCTCTCAGATTTACAAAACAGATTTCTTATTATTTATTTAGTGCCACTTCTTAGAACGACTGCCGACTCTTCCAGTGATAGTGCCAATGAAGGACAAGACAATCACGGTTTATATACCATGTAGCTCTCTGTGGGGTTGTCTTTATAATATGTTTCTGACTGATCCTTGAATTTTGGATGCAATTTGAACATTTAGTAAGGACAGCACATGTTTGTGTGTGTGTGTGTGTGTGTGTGAGAGAGAGAGTAAGTGAAACTGTAGGCAGAATGTTTGCTATAGCTGGTTCCTGACTATTACAGTCATAACTGAATAATTTACTAATTTCTCTGTTATATATGCTGCAGTTTATTTTAAAATTATGTCAGGATTTTTCAATTATGTGGTTTGTTGAATGACTGTGTCGTCTCTCTAAAGTTTGTATCAAAGACTCAAAGTCAAGGAAACAGCCTGAGTACAATGACTTGAGCTATTTCATTATGAGTTTGTTGTTCTGTATCATGTCTTAACCTCCCAAAATGAAAAAGTCATATTAGAAACTAAATATGGTTTATACTGTGTTTGAAAGTGAGAGAGTATTTGATTGGTTACTTGCTAGTTAAATTAATCAAAGTCGGGTCAGCACAGTAGGATCTGATGAAGGTATTTTACTGAAAGCGCTTATCCTGTTTAGACCTGTGACTGAAATATTCGTGCAGCTTGTGGTTTTAAAGTTTTATTAA